>NC_041388.1:228083825-228090455 GCF_002162155.2 Triticum dicoccoides | reverse complement strand
GGATCTTGTTCATTCGAAAAATCACGTTCCCGAAGGTTTCATTCTGTTTGGACCCCATTTGATATTCCTTTTCTTTGAAACCCTAAAATAGGCAAAAAAAACAACAATTCTGGGCTGGGCCTCCGGTTAATAGGTTAGTCCCAAAAATAATATAAAAGTGTATAATAAATCCCAATAATGTCCAAAACAGTAGATACTATAGCATGGAGCAATAAAAAATTATAGATACGTTGGAGACGTATCAACCATCCCCAAGCTTAATTCCTGCTTGTCCTCTAGTAGGTAAATGATAAAAATAGAATTTTTGATGTGGAATGCTACTAGGCATAATTTCAATGTAATTCTTTTTAATTGTGGCATGAATATTCAGATTCGGAAGATTCAAGAGAAAATTTTAATATTGACATAGAAATAATAATACTTCAAGCATACTAACTAAGCAATTATGTCTTCTCAAAATAACATGGCCAAAGAAAGTTCATCCCTACAAAATCATATAGTTTAGTCATGCTCCATTTTCGTCACACAAGAATGCTCTCATCATGCACAACCCCGATAACAAGCCAAGCAATTGTTTCATACTTTAGTAATCTGAAACTTTATAAACATTCACGCAATACATGAGCATGAGCCATGGATATAGCACTATGGGTGGAATAGAGTGTAATGATGGGGGTTACGTGGAGAAGACAAAAAAGGAGAAAGTCTCACATCAACGAGGCTAATCAATAGGCTATGGAGATGCCCATCGATTGATGTTAATGCAAGGAGTAGGGATTGCCATGCAACGGATGCACTAGAGCTATAAATGTATGGAAGCTCAATAAAAGAAACTAGTGGGTGTGCATCCAACTTGCTTGCTCACGAAGACCTAGGGCACTTGAGGAGGCCCATTGTTGGAATATACAAGCCAAGTTCTATAATGAAAATTCCCACTAGTATATGAAAGTGACAAAACAAGAGACTCTTTATCATAAAGATCATGGTGCTACTTTGAAGCACAAGTGTGGAAAAAAAAGATAGTAGCATTGCCCCTTTTGATTTCTCTTTTTTTGGGCCTTCTTTTTTTGTTTGGCCTTTCTCTATTTTTTTATTTGGGACAATGCTCTATTAAATGATGATCATCACACTTCTATTTATTTACAGCTCAATGATTACAACTCGATACTAGAACAAGGTACGACTCTATATGAATGCCTCCGGCGGTGTACCGGGATATGCAATGAATCAAGTGTGACGTGTATGAAAAATTATGAATGGTGGCTTTGCCACAAATACGATGTCAACTACATGATCATGCAAAGCAATATGATAATGATGAACGTGTCATGATAAACGGGATGGTGGAAAGTTGCATGGCAATATATCTCGGAATGGCTATGGAAATGCCATAATAGGTAGGTATGGTGGCTGTTTTGAGGAAGATATAAGGAGGTTTATGTGTGAAAGAGCGTATCATATCATAGGGTTTGGATGCACCGGTTAAGTTTGCACCAACTCTCAATGTGAGAAAGGGCAATGCACGGTACCGAAGAGGCTAGCAATGATGGAAAGGTGAGAGTGCGTATAATCCATGGACTCAACATTAGTCATAAAGAACTCACATACTTATTGCAAAAATCTACAAGTCATCAAAAACCAAGCACTACACGCATGCTCCTAGGGGGATAGATTGGTAGGAAAAGACCATCGCTCGTCCCCGACCGCCACTCATAAGGAGGACAATCAAAAAACACCTCATGTTTCAAATTTGTTACATAATGTTTACCATATGTGCATGCTACATGACTTGCAAACTTAACACAAGTATTTCTCAATTTCACAACTACTCAACTAGCACAACTTTAATATCACTACCTCCATATCTCAAAACAATCATCAAGCATCAAACTTCTCTTAGTATTCAAAACACTCATAAGAAAGTTTTTACTAATCTTGAATACCTAGCATATTAGGATTATTTAAGCAAATTACCATGCTATTTAAGACTCTCAAAATAATCTAAGTGAAGCATGATAGATCAATAGTTTCTATAAAACAAATCCACCACCGTGCTCTAAAATATATAAGTGAAGTACTAGAGCAAAACTATATAACTCAAAAGGTATAAGTGAAGCACATAGAGTATTCTAATAATTTCTGAATCATGTGTGTTTTCTCAAAAGGTGTGTACAGCAAAGATGATTGTGGTAAACTAAAAAGCAAATACTCAAATCATACAATACGCTCCAAGCAAAACACATATCATGTGGTGAATAAAAATATAGCTCCAAGTAAAGTTACCGATGGAAGTAGACGAAAGAGGGGATGCCTCCCGGGGCATCCCCAAGATTTGGTTTTTTGGTGTCCTTAAGTTATCTTGGGGCTGCCATGGGCATCCCCAAGCTTAGGATCTTGCCACTCCTTGTTCCATAATCCATCAAATCTTTACCCAAAACTTGAAAACTTCACAACACAAAACTTAAAGTAGAAAATCTCGTGAGCTCCGTTAGCGAAAGAAAACAAAATACCACTTCAAGGTATTGTAATGAACTCATTATTTATTTATATTGGTGTTAAACCTACTGTATTCCAACTTTTCTATGGTTTATAAAATATTTTACTAGCCATAGATTCATCAAAATAAGCAAACAACACATGAAAAACAGAATGTGTCAAAAACAGAACAGTCTGTAGTAATCTGTAGCTATCGCAAGATATGGAACCCCAAAAATTCTAAAATAAATTGCTGGACGTGAGGAATTTATATATTAATCATCTGCAAAAATAATTGACTAAATATCACTTTCCAAATAAAAATCGCAGCAGTTCTTCTGAGCGCTAAAGTTTATGTTTTTTACAGCAAGATTAACAAGACTTTCCCCAAGTCTTCCCAACGGTTCTACTTGGCTCAAACACGAATTAAACACAAAAAACACAACCAAAACAGAGGCTAGATAAATTATTTATTACTAAACAGGTGCAAAAAGCAAGAAATAAAAATAAAATTGGGTTGTCTACCAACAAGCGCTATCGTTTAACGCCACTAGCTAGGCATAAAAATCAAGGATAGATCTAGGTATTGCCATCTTTGGTAGGCAATCCATAAGTGGCTCTCATAATAGATTCATAAGGTAATTTAATTTTCTTTCTAGGAAAGTGTCCATGCCTTTCCTTAACGGAAATTGGAATCTAATATTTCCTTCCTTCATTTCAATAATTGCACCAATCGTTCTAAGGAAAGGTCTACCAAGAATAATAGGACATGAAGGATTGCAATCTATGTCAAGAATGATAAAATCTACGAGCACATAATTCCTATTTACAACAATAAGAACATCATTAATTATTCCCATAGGTTTCTTAATAGTGGAATCCGCAAGGTGCAAGTTTAGAGAGCAATCATCAAAATCACGGAAACCTACCAAATCACACAAAGTCTTTGGAATCGTGGAAACACTAGCACCCAAATGACACAAAGCATCGCATTCATGATCTTTAATTTTAATTTTAGTAGTAGGTTCCCACTCATCATAAAGTTTTCTAGGGATAGAAACTTCCAGCTCAAGTTTTTCTTCATAAGATTGCATCAAAGCATCAACGATATGTATGGTAAAAGCTTAATTTTGGTTATAAGCATGAGGAGAATTTAGCACGGATTGCAACAAGGAAATACAATCTATCAAAGAGCGGCTATTATAATTAAATTCCTTGAAATCCAAAATAGTAGGTTCATTAACATCTAGAGTTTTGATCTCTTCAATCCCACTTTTATCAAATTTAGCATAAACATCTAAAAACTCCGAATTTTTGGAACGCCTTCTAGGAAAAGGTGCATCATATTCAGTCCCATCATTATCAAGATTCATATTGCAAAACAAAGATTTAATAGGGGACACATCAATAACTTTTAGATCTTCATCTTTATTATCATGGAAACTAGAAGAACACACTCTTATAAAGGAATCTTTCTTAGCACGCATCCTAGCGGTTCTTTCTTTACACTCATCAATGGAAATTCTCATGGCTTTGAGCGACTCATTGATATAATGCTTAGGTGGAATAGATCTAAGTTTCAAAGAATCAACATCAAGAGAAATTCTATCAATGTTCCTAGCCAACTCATCAATCTTAAGCAATTTTTCTTCAATCCAAGCATTGAAATTCTTTTGCGAAGTAATAAATTCTTTAATATTAGATTCAAAATCAGAGGGAATCTTATTATAATTTCCATAAGAATTGTTGTAGGAATTACCATAATTATTAGAGGAATTACTAGGATAAGGCCTAGGATTAAAATTTCCTCTATACGCGTTGTTACCAAAATTGTTCCTACCAACAAAATTCACATCCACAGATTCATTATTATTATCAATCAAAGTAGACAAAGGCATATCATTAGGATGAGAAGAAACACTTTTATTACCAAATAATTTCATAAGTTCATCCATCTTTCGACTCAAAACATTAATTCCATCTATCCCATGCACTTTATTATTAGTAGATCTTTCAGTGTGCCATTGAGAATAATTAACCATAATATTATCTAGGAGTTTTAGTAGCTTCTCCTCAAGTGATTTCCATAAAAGTGCCTCCCGCGGCCGAATCTAAAAGATTTCTAGAAGCAAAGTTCAATCCGGCATAAATTTTTTGTATAATCATCCACAAATTCAAACCATGAGTAGGGCAATTACGTATCATTAATTTCATCCTCTCCCAAGCTTGTGCAACATGTTCATGATCAAGTTGCTTAAAATTCATAATATCGTTTCTAAGAGAGGTGATCTTAGCGGGAGGAAAATACTTAGAGATAAAATCATCTTTGCACTTATTCCAAGAATCCATACTATTTTTAGGCAAAGACGAAAACCAAGCTTTAGCACGATCTCTAAGCGAAAAAGGAAATAGGTTCAATTTAACAATATCATTGTCCACATATTTCTTATTTTGCATATCACACAAATCAATGAAGCTATTTAGATGGGTAGTGGCATCTTCACTAGGAAGGCCGGAAAACGGATCTTTCATGACAAGATTCAGCAAGGCAACATTAATTTCACAAGATTCAGCATCGGTAAGAGGAGCAATCGGAGTGCTAATAAAATCATTGTTGTTGGTATTGGTAAAGTCACACAATTTAGTGTTAGCTTGAGCCATCGTGACAAGCAAGCAATCCAACACGCAAGCAAACAAGAAACAGGAAAAAAGAGGCAAATAGAGAAAGAGAGGGAGGATAGAGAGAGAGGGCGAATAAAACGGCAAGGGTGAAGTGGGGAAGAGGAAAACGAGAGGCAAATGGCAAATAAAGTAATGCGGGAGATAAGGGTTTGTGATGGGTACTTGGTATGCTTGACTTTTGCGTAGACCTCCCCGGCAACGGCGCTAGAAATCCTTCTTGCTACCTCTTGAGCACTGCATTGGTTTTCCCCGAAGATGAAGGGATGATGCAGCAAAGTAGCGTAAGTATTTCCCTCAGTTTTTGAGAACCAAGGTATCAATCCAGAAGGAGGCTACGCGCGAGTCCCTCGCACCTGCACAAAACAAATAAATCCTCGCAACCAACGCGATAAGGGGTTGTCAATCCCTACACAGTCACTTACGAGAGTGAGATCTGATAGATATGATGAGATAATATTTTTTGGTATTTTTATGATAAAGATGCAAAGAAAAATAAAAGGCAATGAAAATAACTAAGTGTTGGAAGATTAATATGATGAAGATAGACCTGGAGGCCATAGATTTCACTAGTGGCTTCTCTCAAGAGCATAAGTATTTTATGGTAGGTGAACAAATTACTGTTGAGTAATTGACAAAATTGAGCATAGTTATGAGAATATCTAGGTATGATCATGTATATAGGCATCACGTCCGAGACAAGTAGACCGACTCCTGCTTGCATCTACTACTATTACTCCACACATCGACTGCTATCCAGCATGCATCTACAGTATTAAGTTCATAAGAACAGAGTAACGCCTTAAGCAAGATGACATGATGTAGAGGGATAAATTCATGCAATATGATAAAAACCCCATCTTGTTATCCTCGATGGCAACAATACAATACGTGCCTTGCTGCCCCTGCTGTTACTGGGAAAGGACACCGCAAGATTGAACCCAAAGCTAAGCACTTCTCCCATTGCAAGAAAGATCAATCTAGTAGGCCAAACCAAACTGATAATTCGAAGAGACTTGCAAAGATAACCAATCATACGTAAAAGAATTCAGAGAAGATTCAAATATTGTTCATAGATAAACTTGATCATAAACCCACAATTCATCGGTCTCAACAAACACACCGCAAAAGAAGATTACATCGAATAGATCTCCACAAGAGAGGGGGAGAACTTTGTATTGAGATCCAAAAAGAGAGAAGAAGCCATCTAGCTAATAACTATGGACCCGTAGGTCTGTGGTAAACTACTCACACTTCATCGGAAGGGCTATGGTGTTGATGTATAAGCCCTCTGTGGAGCTCCAATGGAGCTCTGGAACAGGCCCCAAGATGGGATCTCATGGATACAGAAAGTTACGACGATGGAATTAGGGTTTTGGCTCTGTTTTCGATCGTTTGGGGGTACGTAGGTATATATAGGAGGAAGAAGTACGTCGGTGGAGCAACAGGGGGCCCACGAGGGTGGAGGGCGCGCCT
>NC_041388.1:228030645-228083815 GCF_002162155.2 Triticum dicoccoides | reverse complement strand
GTTGGTTGCTTGACGTAGGGTCCAAGTCTCCTGGATCTTGTTCATTCCAAAAATCACGTTCCCGAAGGTTTCATTCCGTTTGGACTCAATTTGATATTCCTTTTCTTCGAAACCCTAAAATAGGCAAAAAAACATCAATTCTGGGTTGGGCCTCCCGTTAATAGGTTAGTCCCAAAAATAATATAAAAGTGTATATTAAAGCCCAACAATGTCGGAAACAGTAGATAATATAGCATGGAGCAATCAAAAAATATAGATACGTTGGAGACGTATCACTGGGCTTCATCGTTTCCAATAGAGGAATCGAAGCGAATCCAGCTAAAATCTGAGCTCTGTCACAGTTGGCTACACCAACAGACCTCAAACAGGTCCAAAAGCTAGTTGGATGCGTAGCAGCGCTAAGCCGCTTTATCTCCAGATTAGGAGAGAAGGCACTACCACTCTATTTCCTCTTACGGCGCACTGATAACTTCGAATGGACAGACGCGGCGAATGCTTGACTGGAGGAAATAAAGGCCCTCCTAGCAAGCAACCCAATCCTGTCCGCACCAAACACTGGCGAGCCCATGTTGTTATACATATTGGCAACACATCAGGTGGTGAGCGCCGTGCTCATCGTCGAACGAGAACAGGATGGACACAAATTTCCGCTCCAAAAACCAATATACTACGTATCAACTGTCCTCATACCGTGCAAATCCTGGTACCCTCACTACCGAAAGATATCATACTCGGTCTTCATGGCATCCCACAAGCTACGACACTACTTCTAGGAGTGTCCAATCACGGTGGCTTCCGAGGTCCCACTCAATGACATAATAAACAACCGCGATGCCACGGGACGGATCGCCAAATGGGACATAGAGCTACTTCCATTCGACATAACATACAAGCCACAACGAGCCATCAAAATCCAAGTACTAGCCGAATTCATCGCCAAATGGACAGAGGCCAAACTCCCTAAAGAGTACGGCGCATATTCCAATTGGGTTATGTATTTTGACGGCTCCAAAATGTTGGCAGGGCTGGGAGCGGGAGTCGTGTTAACATCCCCCACTAGAGATGTCGTCCAGTATGTACTCTAGATATTATACACAGACTCTAACATCGCAGCCGAATACGAGGCCCTACTGCATGGTCTTCGGATGGCCATATCCATGGGCATACAACGCATGGAGGTGCGTGGGGACTCGAACCTCGCCATATCTTAAATAAACGGCGACTTTGACGCCAAAGATCCAAAGATGGCAGCTTATCGTAACGTCGTATTAAAAATGTCGGCTTGGTTCGAGGAGCTTGAATTTCATCACGTCGCTGAGAAAGTAACCAAGCAGCGGACGTCCTTGCTCGCATTGGCGCTAAGCGTGACTCCGTCCCACCCAACATCTTCCTGGAAAGGCTTTTCAAGCCATCTGTGGTGTGGCATGGTGAGGGCGGAAACAATAGTCCAGATCCGAATACAACTCCAATTCCCGAACACACCGATAGTATCGGGACTCAGCCACCGAAGTAACACCGTCGGCCCATCTCATTATGGCGGTAATTGCTCCATGGACCAAACCTTTCTTGGCCTACATTAATAGGAAGGAGCTCCCCGAGGACCAGAATGAGGCTCGCCGCATTGTCTGGCGCTCGAAGGCCTACAAGGTTCATGACGGAGAGCTCTATAAAAAAGTACCAATGGAGTACTTCAAAGATGTATCTCCGAAGAAGAGGGGCGGTGATACGTCTCCGTCATATCTATAATTTTTGATTGTTCCATGCCAATATTCTACAACTTTCATATACCTATGGCAACTTTTTATACTACTTTTGGGACTAACATACTGATCCAGTGCCCAGTGCCAGTTCCTGTTTGTTGCATGTTTTTTGTTTCGCAGAATATCCATATCAAACGGAGTCCAAATGGGATAAAAACTGATGGAGATTTTTTTTGGAATATATATGATTTTTGGGAAGAAAAATCCACGTGAGACGGTGCCCGAGGGAGGCACGAGGCAGGGGGCGCGCCCCACCCCATGGGTGCGCCCCTGACCCTCGTGGCCACCCCGTAAGGCGGTTGATGCCCTTCTTTCGCCGCAAGAAAGCTAATATCCGGATAGAGATCGTGTTAAAATTTCAGCCCAATCGGAGTTACGGATCTCTGGGAATATAAGAAACGGTGAAAGGGTAGAATCTGAGAACGCAGAAACAGAGAAAGAGATCCAATCTCAGAGGGGCTCTCGCCCCTCCCACGCCATAGAGGCCAAGGACTAGAGGGGAAACCCTTCTCCCATATAGGGAGGAGGTCAAGGAAGAAGAAGACGAAGGGGCCCCCCCTCCCCTTCTCTTCCGGTGGCGCCGGAATGCTGTCGTGGCCATCATCATCACTGCAATCTTCACCAACAACTTCACCGCCATCATCACCAACTCTTCCCCCCTCTATGCAGCGGTTTAACCTCTCTCTTACCCGCTGTAATCTCTACTTAAACATGGTGCTCAATGCTACATATTATTTCCCAATGATGTATGGCTATCCTATGATGTTTGAGTAGATCCGTTTTGTCCTATGGGCGATTTGATGATCAAGATTGGTTTGAGTTGCATGTTTTATTATTGGTGCTGTCCTATGGTGCTCTCCGTGTCACGCAAGCATGAGGGATCCCCGCTGTAGGGTGTCGCAATACGTTCATGATTCGCTTATAGTGGGTTGCATGAGTGACTGAAACACAAACCCGAGTAAGGGGGTTGTTGCGTATGGGATAAAGAGGACTTGATGCTTTAATGCTATGGTTGGGTTTTACCTTAATTATCTTTAGTAGTTGCGGATGTTTGCTAGAGTTCCAATCATAAGTGCATATGATCCAAGTAGATAAAGTATGTTAGCTTATGCCTCTCCCTCATATAAAACTGCAATAATGATTACCGGTCTAGTTATCGATTGCCTAGGGACAAATAACTTTCTCCTGACAAAAAGCTCTCTACTAAAACTAACTTAGTTTTGTCTTCATCTAAACAGCCCCTACTTTTTATTTGCATGCTCTTTATTATCTTGAAAACCTATCCGAAAACACCTACAAAGTACTTCTAGTTTCATACTTGTTCTAGGTAAAGAGAACGTCAAGCGTGCGTAGAGTTGTATCGGTGGTCGATAGAACTTGAGGGAATATTTGTTCTGTCTTTAGCTCCTCGTTGGGTTTGACACTCTTACTTATCGAAAGAGGCTACAATTGATCCCTTCTACTTGTGGGTTATCAAGACCTTTTTCTGGCGCCGTTGCCGGGGAGCAATAGCGTGGGGTGAATATTCTCGTGTGCGTTTGTTTGCTTTATCACTAAGTAGTTTTTATTTGCTGTTCTTAGTTGTTCTTTATCTTTAGTTATGGACATGGAACACGAAATACCAAAAAAATTAGGTGTACTTGCTGCTCATGGAGACGAGGGACCTCCTAAAACCCTCGATGCTCGTTATGTGACAGATATTATGTACTACTTTGATAATCCAGAGAAAACCCCATTCAATTTGGTAATGGGAGACACGTTGGATCAACGTGAATACTTTAGGGATTATCGCTTGACTCAAAAAGGGAAACTATTATGGGATCAAATTTACATGTTATATTGGTATGCTAGGCAACTATGCTTGAGATATGATTATACTTGTTGCTCTAGGATGAAGGCTCCACACCTTCCCTTTTCATGTGAATTTAATGACAATGAAACTTTGGCTTCTTATGCTAAAGGTATATATGACTACTATGATGTGTAACAAATAGAAGAATTTGTTGCTTTTATGGGTGCTTATGAAATTGAATCTATGTTCAAAGAATATGAAAATCTTTATGATGTTGTCTACAGACCTGAAAATTTAGCCATCCTTAAATATTGTTATGAGAATTATGAATACAATTCTGATATTGATGCGTTTATTGAGAAAGTTTCCGTTGTCCCAGAAGAGACTAATATTTTGTAGGAATCTATGGAAGAAGAAATTGATGAAACTGTGAGCTCATTGGATGAAAAAGATGAGGAGGAGAGCGAAGAACAAAAGGAGGAAGAGCGGATTGATCACCCGTGCCCACCTTCTAATGAGAGTAACTCTTCAACTCATACATTGTTTAATTTCCCTTCATGCTTACCGAAGGATGAATGCTATGATAATTGCTATGATCCCGTTGATTCTTTTGAAATATCCCTTTTTGATGATGCTTGCTATGCTTGTGGCCAAGATGCCAATATGAATTATGCTTATGGAGATGAACTTGCTATCGTTCCTTATGTTAAACATGAAATTGTTGCTATTGCACCCACACATGATAATCCTATTATATTTTTGAATTATCCAAACTACACTATATCAGAGAAGTTTGTGCTTATTAAGGATTATATTGATGGGTTGCCTTTTACTATTACACATGATGATTTTGATGAATATAATATGCATGTGCTTGCTGCTCCTACTTGCAATTATTATGAGAGAGGAACTATATCTCCACCTCTCTATGTTTCCCACACGATAAAATTGCAAGAAACTGTTTATACTTTGCATTGGCCTTTACTTTGTGTGCATGAATTGTTCTTCTATGACTTGCTGATGCTTAGGAAGAGAGTTAGACTTCGTTGTTGCATGATATATGTTACTTTGTGCTCACTACTAAATTAAAAGTCATTGTTAATAAAAATTGGCTTTGATATACCTTGGGATCCGGGTGGATTCATTACTTGAGCACTATATGCCTAGCTTAATGGCTTTAAAGAAAGCGCTACCAGGGAGACAACCCGGAAGTTTTCGAGAGTCATTTACTTCTGTTGAGTGCTTTTATATAGTTTAAAAACAACAAAAATAAAGAGGGGAACCCAAAACTTTTTCAAAAAGGAAAGCGAAAGTGAGAAAGACGAGCATTGTTGAAGTGGGAGCTAGCCTTGAACTTTGTTCATGCTCACGGAAACTTTGTGAATCTTGATTACAGAAACTTTTCAATAAAAATAATTATCCCCTTGTACAATTCCATTGTATTATAAAAATAATGTGCCAAGGTTTGCCTTTAAGATGTTTACAAAGCTTGTTGGTTTGTGCGGTGCAGGACAGAAACTTTGGCTGTAGTGCGTGATTTTGCATTTTTTACTGGAACGTCAAATGGTTCTGATTCTTTTTGCACTTTATTTCTATACAAATTGTTTATTTTTCCTAATTTTTTTCAGAATTTTTCAAGTATCAGGAGTATGGTGAATGTTCAGATTATTACAGACTGTTCTGTTTTAGACAGATTCTGTTTTTCATGCATAGTTTGCTTGTTTTGATGAAACTATCGATTTATATCAGTGGATTAAGCCATGGAAAAGTTATATTACAGTAGCTATAATGAAAAAACAAAATATGAATTGGTTTTCAACAGTACTTAGAGTAGTGATTTGCTTTATTATACTAACGGATCTTACCGAGTATTCTGTTGAAGTTTTGTGTGGATGAAGTGTTCGATGATCGAGAAGGTCTCGATGTGAGAAGAAGGAAGAGAGGCAAGAGCTCAAGCTTAGGGATTTACAAGGTACCCCAAGTAAATAATCAAGGAGACTCAAGAGTCTAAGCTTGGGGATGCCCCGGAAGGCATCCCCTCTTTGTTCAACAAGTATCGGTATGTTTTCGGATTCGTTTCGTTCATGCGATATGTGCAATCTTGGAGCATCTTTTGCATTTAGTTTTCATGTTTATTTTATGCACCATGCTGGTATGAGATAGTCCTTGGTTGATTTATATAATGCTCTATGCACTTCACTTATATCTTTTGAGTATGGCTTTATAGAATGCTTCATGTGCTTCACTTATATCATTGAAGTTTGAATTGCCTGTTTCTCTTCACATAGAAAACCGCCATTTGTAGAATGCTCTTTTGCTTCACTTATATTTGTTAGAGCACAGGCATATCTTTTGTAGAAAGAATTAAACTCTCTTGCTTCACTTATATCTATTTAGAGAGATGACAGTAACTGGTCATTCACATGGTTAGTCATAAAATCCTACATAAAACTTGTAGATCACTGAATATGATATGTTTGATTCCTTGCAATAGTTTTGCGATATAAAGATGGTGATATTAGAGTCACGCTAGTGGGTAGTTGTGGATTAGTAGAAATACTTGTGTTGAGGTTTGTGATTCCCATAGCATGCATGTATGGTGAACCGTTATGTAATGAAGTCGGAGCATGAGGTATTTATTGATTGTCTTCCTTATGAGTGGCGGTCGGGGAGGAGCGATGGTCTTTTCCTACCAATCTATCCCCCTAGGGGCATGCATAGGAGTACTTTGCTTCGAGGGTTGATAAACTTTTGCAATAAGTATGTGAGTTCTTTATGACTAATGTTGAGTCCATGGATTATACGCACTCTCACCCTTCCATCATTGCTAGCCTCTTCGGTATCGTGCATTGCCCTTTCTCACCTCGAGAGTTGGTGCAATCTTCGCCGGTGCATCCAAACCCCGTGATATGATACGCTCTGTCACACATAAGCCCCCTTATATCTTCCTCAAAACAACCACCATACCTACCTATTATGACATTTCCATAGCCATTCCAAGATATATTGCCATGCAACTTCCATCATCATCATATACATGACTTGAGCATTCATTGTCATATCGCTTTGCATGATCGTAAGAAAGCTAGCATGATATTTTCATGGCTTGTCTGTTTTTTTGATATCTTTGCTATGCTAGATCATTGCATATCCCGGTACATCGCCGGAGGCATTCATATAGAGTCATATCTTTGTTCTAGTATCGAGTTGTGATATTGAGTTGTAAGTAAATAAAAGTGTGATGATCATCATTATTAGAGCATTGCCTGCCAAAAAAAGGAGAGGCCAAAGAAACCTAAATAAAAAAGGGGGGCCCAAGAAGCCCGCCAAAAAAAGAGAAAATGGGCAATGTTACTATCCTTTTACCACACTTGTGCTTCAAAGTAGCACCATGTTCTTCATATAGAGAGTCTCTTGAGTTATCACTTTCATATACTAGTGGGAATTTTAATTATAGAACTTGGCTTGGATATTCCGATGATGAGCTTCCTCAAATGCCCGAGGTCTTCATGAGCAAGCAAGTTAGATGCACACCCACTTAGTTTCAGTTTGAGCTTTCATATACTTATAGCTCTAGTGCATCCGTTGCATGGCAATCCCAACTCCTCACATTGACATCAATTGATGGGCATCTCCATAGCCCGTTGATTAGCCGCGTCGATGTGAGACTTTCTCCCTTTTTGTCTTCTCCACACAACCTCCACCATCATATTCTATTCCACCTATAGTGCTATGTCCATGGCTCACGCTCATGTATTATGTGAGGGTTGAAAAAGCTGAAGCGCGTTAAAAAGTATGAACCAATTGCTCGGCTTGTCATCGGGGTTGTGCATGATGTGAATATTTTGTGTGGTGAAGATGGAGCATAGCCAGACTATATGATTTTGTAGGGATAACTTTCTTTGGCCATGTTATTTTGAAAAGACATGGTTGCTTAATTAGTAGGCTTCAAGTATTAGTGTTTTTATGTCAAATGATAGACTATTGCTTTGAATCACTCGTATCTTAATATTCATCCCATGATTAGATATGTGATCAATATTATGCTAGGTGGCATTCCACATCAAAAATTATCTTTTTTATCATTTACCTACTCGAGGACGAGCAAGAATTAAGCTTGGGGATGCTGATACGTCTCCGTCGTATCTATAATTTTTGATTGTTCCATGTCAATATTCTACAACTTTCATATACTTCTGGCAACTTTTTATACTATTTTTGAGACTAACATATTGATCCAGTGCACAGTGCTAGTTCCTGTTTGTTGCATGTTTTTTGTTTCGCGGAATATCCATATCAAACGGAGTCCAAACGGGATAAAAACTGACGGAGATTTGTTTTGGAATATATATGATTTTTGGGAAGAAAATTCCACGCGAGACGGTACCCGAGGGAGGCACGAGGCAGGGGGGCGCGCCCCACCCCCCTGGGTGCGCCCCTGACCCTCGTGGCCACCCCGCAAGGCGGCTGATGCCCTTCTTTCACCACAAGAAAGCTAATATCCGGATAGAGATCGTGTTAAAATTTCAGCCTAATCGGAGTTACGGATCTCCGGGAATATAAGAAACGGTGAAAGGGTAGAATCTGAGAACGCAGAAATAGAGAGACAGATCCAATCTCAGAGGGGCTCTCGCCCCTCCCACGCCATGGAGGCCAAGGACCAGAGTGGAAACCCTTCTCCCATCTAGGGAGGAGGTCAAGGAAGAAGAAGACGAAGGGGCCCCCTCTCCCCTTCTCTTCCGATGGGGCCGGAACGCTACCGTGGCCATCATCATCACCGCAATCTTCACCAACAACTTCACCACCATCATCACCATCTCTTCCCCCCCCCTCTATGTAGCGGTGTAACCACTCTCTTACCCGCTGTAATCTCTACTTAAACATGGTGCTCAACGCTATATATTATTTCCCAATGATGTATGGCTATCCTATGATGTTTGAGTAGATCCGTTTTGTCCTATGGGTTATTTGATGATCAAGCTTGGTTTGAGTTGCATGTTTTATTATTGGTGTTGTCCTATGGTGCTCTCCGTGTCGCGCAAGCGTGAGGGATCCCCGCTGTAGGGTGTTGCAATACGTTCATGATTCGCTTATAGTGGGTTGCGTGAGTGACTGAAACACAAACCCGAGTAAGGGGGTTGTTGCGTATGGGATAAAGAGGCCTTGATGCTTTAATGCTATGGTTGGATTTTACCTTAATGATCTTTAGTAGTTGCGGATGCTTGCTGGAGTTCCAATCATAAGTGCATATGATCCAAGTAGAGAAAGTATGTTAGCTTATGCATCTCCCTCATATAAAATTGCAATATACCGGTCTAGTTATCGATTGCCTAGGGACAAATAACTTTCTCATGACAAAAAGCTCTCTAGTAAAACTAAATTAGTTGTGTCTTCATCTAAACAGCCCCTACTTTTTATTTGCATGCTCTTTATTATCTTGTAAACCTATCCAAAAACTCCTAGAAAGTACTTCTTGTTTCATACTTGTTGTAGGTAAAGCGAGCGTCAAGCGTGCGTAGAGTTGTACCGGTGGTCGGTAGAACTTGAGGGAATATTTGTTCTGCCTTTAGCTCCTCATTGGGTTCGACACTCTTACTTATCAAAAGAGGCTACAATTTATCACCTATACTTGTGGGTTATCAGGCGACAGCTTCATGCGGAAATTCATGCCGGTCTCGGTGGACACCACGCCGCAGCTCGGGCTCTTGTTAGCAAGGCCTTCCATATTGGGTTTTATTGGCCGACAGCCCAAGAAGACGCACAGGACCTCGTCCAATGCTGCGTCGGATGCCAACTGTTCGCCAACCAAAGCCACATGCCCCCAACTGCCTTACAGACTATCCCCATCACTTGGACTTTCGCAGTCTGGCGACTAGATATGGTTGGACCCCTTAAAGGGGGAAGCCATAAGAAAAAATATCTGCTGGTTATGGTGGACAAATTCAATAAGTGGATAGAGGCTAAACCGGTCAAAACGGCTGAGTCCGACCCAGTGATAGACTTCATATCCGGTGTTGTGCACCATTATGCTGTCCCACACAGCATCATCACCGACAATGGCTCTAATTTCATAGCCGACGAGGTAAAAACCTGGTGTACTAATCTGGGTATTAAACTCGATTATGCCACTGTCTACCACCCACAAACCAACGTCAAGTCGAACGAGCCAACGGTCTTATTATGAGCGGCATTAAGCCCAGACTAGTGTGGTCTTTGAAAGAATCAGACAAGCACTGGGTTGAGGAGCTCGACTCCGTACTCTGGGGGCTGCGGACCACGCCTAACCGTACTACCGGATACACACCTTTTTTCATGGTGTATGGCGCAGAGGCCGTATTGCCCTGTGATATTATTCACGACTCACCTCGAGTGCGTATGTACGAAGAGAGAGAAGCCGAGCTTGATCGGCAGGACAGCCTAGATGCCTTGGAGGAGGAACGTGATGTTGCAAAAGCTCGTTCAACATTTTACCAACAGCAGGCTCGAAGATATCAAAGCAGAGAAGTACGGGACAAGACTTACAACGTTGGCGAACTCGTTCTGCACCTGCCGGAGAAGAAAAAGGATAAACTCAAGCCCAAATGGGAGGGTCCCTTCATAATTGACGATGTTCTCACCGGAGGACCATACCGTCTTCGCGATGCATCAGACAATCGCCTCGAGCCGAACCCCTGGAACGCGGCTAGACTCCGAAGATTCTATGCCTAGCGCCAATCCCCTTGTTCGTCTCCTCCTCCCCTGTAGTTGCCATTATTTTTCTCTCTTTTCTGATTACTTTCTTTGTTCTCGCTTTAACGCTTTGGTACGGCTAGACCGCACACCATTGACACATACATCTCTAAATATGTACGTCACTTGTGCCTTTGGGCTTCTTGGACAGAAGTTCTTGTCATTCCTTGAGCATTAAGCTCCTCACATATGAGTTTTTCCATATGTACCTTTTCTTTGCCACTATATGCATCGATATGACTTAAGTTTTGGCCAAGATGGGTTGCCTGGCTCCTGTGCTTATGCCCTACATTCCCGTTAGTTTGGCTAGGGCATAAAGGGAGCACCTCTGCGATTGTTACTGCCGGGTCATCCAGATGTGTACCTCAGACTGGGTGAAGCTGAAAGCTAGCGTTCTTAAGGGAATATTCGGTCGGTGAATTAAAGATGTTTTCCAAACTCACTCCATTGTGCACCCCCAAAAGTTATACAAACTGTGGTGCTCGCATCACAATTTCGGGCATGTACATTAAATGCATGCACACCCAGGGAAAGGAACCCTTAACCGAACTATTCTCTCTTGAAGATGGTTCTTACGATATCAATGTAATATAACATAGCTAGCCAGATACAACTTGTCTATTCAAGCAACTATGACCCCTACGCCTACTTTTCCAGGCATACCCCGGCCTATTCGGCCGCGACAGTATTCGGAAACACTCTGCACCTTCGGGTCCGGAGGTTGAAGCGAAAAGGTCTGCCATGACAAATGATATACAATTCAGCTAGAGTTCCACATAATGAGGAAAGTACACAGTCATTTGGACTCGAACACTTCCTCCTCTACACCTTCGAACATGCAGTCTAACTTCAATCCTGTTGGGAAAATTTGGCGTCCACCTCTACTTGGTCATATACTAAACTAACGGGAATTTCTTCCCCATTTGACCCTAACGGTCCAACCCAGGCTATGTGATTTGGATCCATCTTGGTATATCGCGTTTTCACCATGGCCCAGGCCTCTCGCGCACCCTCTCGGCAGGCCGATATCTTCCATAGTCGGATACGCCGCTGCGCTCCCTTGAATAGCTCTAGAAGCTCCTCCATACTTCCTGGAGGGGAGGCGGATGGCCATAAGGCCTTGGCGACGCTCTGCATGGCCAGCTAGGCATGCTCGTGCACTTGCGACAGTCTTTGCAGCAGATCACTCGATGGTACGGACACCTCCTCTTCAGGACGGCCTGTCAATATACCTGCAAACATGACTATATCAGTCCCATTTATATCTGAACCACTTTAGAAATAGTTCAAACACATACTGAATATGCCGCCCCGTAGCTTCTTGTTCTCCTTCACGGAATCGGCTAGCTGGGCTCGAACATCTTTCAATTGTTCACCCAATGTAGTGTTGGAATCATGTAGCTTGTTTTTCTCGTCTCTGACGCGGGTCAACACACGCTCACCTGCGGCGTGTTGCCTTTTCGCCTCTTTTTCTCCCTCTTGGGCGATCTTCAACTTCTCTTCAAGTTGATCAGACGATCCTATTATGTGATCAGCAGCAGAGTTAGCACAACTGGTATATAATTATTGTTCCTCGGTAGAGGGGAACACTACCAGAAGACGACTTCTTGACGTTTTCCAGTTCGGTAGTAGCAGCATTTAGCTGCGCACGGCACTGCTCCAGCTCCTGGGCTAGCAAGAAATTCTTCTCTGTAAGGGCCTGGTCATACAACGATCCTTAAATCAGTTGTGCCAACTGCTTTCAGTCTCGGGGGCTACGAGCATATGGTTATCCTTTTTTGAAAAAGAAAACTTACCTGCACATCTGTCAGATATTGCTTCGTGGCTCTTCTAAGCCCATCTCGAGTAGCTCAGATGTATGCGTCGCCTGAGCTAAAGGCATTAAAAGCCTCCTCCGAGAACTTGGGGTCTCGCAAGACAACCCTGCAGCGCCGATGGTTCATGGCACTCTCTACCTCCGAGTTGGTGACGGACATATTTTCCCAACCCTCAGCCGAAGGGCAGTCCGGCAATGTTCCTGCACCAACCCCAGTCTCCCCGATTGGATCTAAATTGTTGGGAACACCACCGACCGGATCGCCGGACGCAGTTCGGCGAACCGTCTTCCTGTAACCAAACAAACACACGAGTCACAGTCGGATGCGACTGCTGAAAGCACGTTTATCCGTACCTCCTCGATGAAGGTCTGGTTGTGTCTTCACCCGCCTTCCTGTTCGTCTACCAAAGGCTCTGGTGGTGATGCCGTCTTGGGCTCCATGGTGACCTCCGCCCTGCTGGTCTTGGTCTCGTTGCACCGATATGGAAACCTTTGCTTGACACCTTGGTACTCTTCGCCTACGCTTGCCTCCTTAACACCAAAGAGGAAGCAAGGACACTATGAGCCCTGGCGCCCACCTGGCACCCGCCTGGTCTCGATCGTCATGGCTCACGTCATTGGAACCTCGCGAGGTTTGCCCTGCCTTGATCTCTCTGCCCCTCGCGAGCCAGCCTGGTGAGGCCGCTCCTGAGGAGGTCTTGCGTCGCCCGCCTCGCGAGGCTTGGCCCCTCGCGAGGATCTTGAATGCTTGTTGGTGAAGATGGGCCGTATGGGCCCGCTTGCAGCGCCACGCCGTGGGCCGCAGGCAGGCAAGTCTGGGGACCCCCGTTCCCAGAACACCGACAGTAGCCCCCGGGCCCAAGGCGCACTCGGGCTTGGTGTCGAGGCGAAGCCAAGGGGCAAGGGCGGAGTGCCGCGGGCCCCAATAGCATGCGGCCTTGGTCGACGCGTGGCGGTTGATCGGATGTGGGCGTCTCCGCTTCCCCATGCAGCCTTGATACCCACTTGGCTAGGCGGCCACCACGTTCTACACGGTTTCCTTCCCGTTGTTGTCGCACACTCCCCAATTCTCCCGCTTCCTCGAAGCTCAGCCTCTCCCCCGATCCGATCTGAGCTCAATCCTCCCATTGCCATGACATTGAACCATTCGGAGAAAGGGAAGAGTCCCATGTCCTCCGCCGGGCTATATCCGGCCAATGAGCCTACCGTTGGTAGGTCGCTGGTGCTCAACCAAGAAGCCATGGACAAGGTGCGTCCCATGCTTGCCTCCAGCTTCAATGAGTGGGGAAGGACGGTGGCCTGGCCTGCGTCTCGTGCCCGTATCGACCGGACGACCACCGAGGTCCCACTCTTCATTGACGCCCTTTGGGCTGGCCTGGTTCCTCCTTTCTCTGCCTTTTTCAACGCAGTGCTTGCCCATTATCAGATCCATATGCTGCACCTTGATCCCCAATCTGTGACCCTTCTTGCCATCTTCGCCTTTGTTTCCGAGGCCATGGTAGGCATTGCTCCTTCCGTGGCCCTTCTCCGCCACTTCTTCTTGCCGCACCTGATCGATCCCCGACAGAGCTCAGGATGCCTAAGCTTTCAGGCAATGGCGGTGACGGCCGGCGCGGGGATTGACTTCGAGCTCCCACCATCCACAAGTGAGTTTCAGACACGATGGGCATCTGTTGATGTCGGAGTGCTCAGCCCCCTGCTCTCTCCTCCGTCAGCGCCTGCCATTCCTAGCTCCAGTTGGTGCCACCAAAGGCTCACCGATTTGTCCCTAGCCCCCGTCTGTCTCAGGCTGAAGTGGCTCAAGGACCTTGACGCGATGGCGCCTATGGTGGTGAAGGAGTTCGTCCGGCGCCGAATCGCTCCGCTTCAGCGCCACTCTCGACCGATGTGGGCCTTGCTCAACAGCAAGGACCACATGAGACTTCAGGAGTCCGGGCTCCCCCTTGAGGCGCGGCGGACGGTGCTCGAGGTCCTGACGGGTGTCCCGTTGCCAGACGACATGCTGAGGAAGAGTTGCCTTCTGTACCGCTGCTTAAAGAAGGCGACATTCGCGGAGCAGATGCCTTCCTTCGATGAGTGGGGGCCACGTCCAGTCGGTCTGGTGGGGCCCCGTGAGAACCCCGTCAACGTCGTTCCCCTCCTTGCTGCTGGCGTCGGGCTCGTCCTGAGTGTGGATGCAGGGGGCGAGCACTGCTGGAGGCCGATGGTGCCGGCGCCGTGGTGCTGATGTCGCCCAGGGCTCTCGAGGCGTCGTCCTAGGGAACTCGCGACTCTTGCCCTGGGGCGGCAGTCGAGGGGGCGATGTAGTCCGCGTCTCCTGAGGCCAGGGCTCCTGAGGCCTCGGCAGGCCGCTACGAGGCAGAGCCCGATAGCTCCCCTCATCTTGGCGCTCCTGAGGCTGCCCCTCCGAGCACTTCTCCATTTGCGCCTCGTGTTGGCCGCCATGTCCAGTGCTTCGGTTGGCTTTGCGTGGACTTCAAAGAGCTCCACAAGAGGAAGGGGTCCCCAAGCTACGGCAGCGGCACCTTCGAGCTGTTAAAACGGAGGAAGTACATCACCGTTGACGAGTAAGTACCTTATCTTGGTGTTTCTCTGCGTGCTTCTTCCCTTCCTGACAAAGTCTCTTCAGGGTCCCTTCGGCCAAGGCCGCGAAATCTCTAGAGAAGCAACCCCCTCTCACCTTGTTTCTCCCGCCAGAATAGAGTGCTGCAAGCCCGCGCGCTGCTCATGGCGTGGAGCCAACCGGGGAAGCTAGCCCGTCGACAAGGCGTCTTGAGCTCGCGCCCTCGTTGTCCTTCCTTCGCGGCCTTGCTTGGGACACAACAGGTGTGCTAAGGCTTCCTCCCTTGGTCGTGGACGGTGGCTGGGTGGCTTCGGTCTTGGGATCCTCTTCAAGCAGTGGGCCTCCACTCGTTCGGGCTCCTCCCGAGGCCTGGCCTGCAACTGGGTGGGTGCCAGCTCCCAGCCCCCTACTGAAAGGGGGCGAATCACTTCGGGCCCCATCTACGGTCCCCGCGACGGAGGACTGAGTCAGCAGCATGCTCGAGTCGGCGCAAGGAAGGAGCATCGTTCGCCACGAGCTCTTTCAGGAGGTGATGGGCGTGATGAACCGGCTTGGTGAAGAGCTCGTGGATGTGGACGCGCGCCTTGTGGCCGAGGGTCTTCGGCTGGTGGAGGAGCAGCGTAAGCTGAAGGTGGCTATCAACCTCGGACGCCACCAGCGCGAGCTTGATAATGCGAAGGCCGAGTGAGGGAGTCCTGGATTAGGGGGTGTCCGGATGGCCGGACTATACCTTCAGCCGGACACCTGGACTATGAAGATACAAGATTGAAGACTTCGTCCTGTGTCCGGAAGGGACTTTCCTTGGCGTGGAAGGCAAGCTTGGCGATACGGATATGTAGATCTCCTACCATTGTAACCGACTTTGTGTAACCCTAACCCTATTCGGTCTCTATATAAACCGGAGGGTTTTAGTCCGTAGGACAGCATACAGAACAATCATACCATAGGCTAGCTTCTAGGGTTTAGCCTCTCCGATCTCGTGGTAGATCTACTCTTGTACTACCCATATCATCAATATTAATCAAGCAGGACATAGGGTTTTACCTCCATCAAGAGGGCCCGAACCTGGGTAAAACTTCATGTCCCTTGCCTCCTGTTACCATCCGGCCTAGACGCACAGTTTGGGACCCCCTACCCGAGATCCGCCGGTTTTGACACCGACATTGGTGCTTTCATTGAGAATTCCTCTGTGTCGGCGCCGTCAGGCTTGATGGCTCCTACTACCATCGATAGCGATGCAGTCCAGGGTGAGACCTTCCTCCCCGGACAGATCTTCGTCTTCGGCGGCTTCGCACCGCGCGCCAATTCACTTAGCCATCTGGAGCAGATAGAAAGCTATGCCCCTGGCCGTCAGGTCAGATTTGGAAGTTTAAACTACATGGCTGACATTCGCGGGAACTTGATCCTTGACAGATTCGAGCCACTGCCGAGCGTGCCGCACTGTCACGACGAGCATGATCTAGCTCTGCCGCTGAATAGTGCCCTAGAAGCCGCACCCACATCAGCTTCGACCCTTAATTCGGGGCTAACTGCGCCGATCGAGGATGGGTGGTTGGACGCCACCTCGGGGGCTGCGATCCCAACGGCGATTGAGCAAAAGACCAGCCCCACACTCCACGAGACTCGTGACTCCAAGGAGCCGGACTCCTCTCCGGACTCCGAACCCTCCGCGCCCCTATCGATCAAATCCGATTGGGCGTCGATCACGGAGTTTACTACCGCGGACATCTTTCAGCACTCGCCTTTCGGCGACATTCTGAAGACACTAAAGTCTCTCTCTTTATCAGGAGAGCCCTGGCCAGACTACGGTCAGCAAGGTTGGGATACTGTAAGTGCATCTAGTGCCACCCCTAGTTGGTTTTGGAGTATTGACGACAAACCTAGTTGAGGGACTAATGTGTTTGTGAGAATTGCAGGATAACACAGGTAGAAGTCCCTCATTGATTCGGTTTTCCTACTAGAGATGACCCCTAAAAATGTATGAAGACATTGAAGTCAAAGGTGGTATATGAAGATATTCACATTGAAGACTATGACAAGAGAAGACACCACATGAAGCCTATGGAGCTCGAAGACTTAGATCTTTCGTAGTTCTCTTTCTTCTGTGTTGAGTCATAGGAGGGGTCCAAGAGAACCAGTCAGAATGACTGAAGTGATGCTTAAACAAAACCTATGTCTTCGAGTGAAGACTTTGAGAGCGAATCTTGTCCAGAGTCGGGCAAGTAAGCTTTGCTTGTAGCCCAAGTAAAGTTGCCGTGTGAGTTTGAAATCTGACCGTTGGAACACGTGTCAGTTCCTTAGTGACCCAGGGTCATTTCAGACAAATCAGGTCGGGTTGCCAAGTGGCTATAAATAGCCCACCCCCTACAACCATAAACGGTTGGCTGCTCAGATTCAGAGTACGGCTTTTGTCGTTTGAGAGCAACCCACCTCGAAGCCTTTGAGAGAGAATTCCTTGCGAGGATAAAGCCCTAACCACCCAGAGCCAAAGAGAATTAGGCATCACTTAAGTCTTCTTGTCTGTGTGATCTGAAGATTTATTACACTTGAGGATTGTGCATCCTCCAGCCGGTTAAGCGTCGCGTTCTGAGCATCCAAGAGACATTGTGGATTGCCGGTGAACGAAGTCTGTGAAGGTTTGGGAGTCTACCTTGAAGACTTACCTGAGTGATTGGGCGAGGTCTGTGTGACCTTAGCTCAAGGGGAATACGGTGAGGACTGGGTGTCCTGAGCTGCGTGTTCAGGACTGGGTGTCCAGGACTGTGTGTCCTAAGGTTTAAATACCTAGCCGCCCTAACCAGACGTACAGTTGTCACAGCAACTGGAACTGGTCCAACAAATCATTGTCTTCAGCGAGTCACTGGTTTCATCTTCCCTTCCCTTTACTTACTGTTACTCCTTGTGAAGTCATTGTATGTTCGCACTATCTTTTGTCTTCACTGAGTGACTGCGTATTCTGTGTGGCTTCACAATATCTTCCTACCTGATCCTTACTACATTGCTGCTATTAGTCATTGTGCTTTCACTCTATTGAATACTTGACTATGGCTTGCCTAGTGTAGTCTACCTTCCGCTGCAGGGTAATAGGTTTATTTCTATCGTTTGTCTTCATAACTTCCACGTTTTGAAGACTTTCATAAGAATCGCCTATTCACCCCCCCCCTCTAGTCGATATAACGCACTTTCAATTGGTATCAGAGCAAGGTGTTCCCTTGTTCTGTGTGATTCGGTTTAACCACCTGGAGTTTTAGCTATGTCGACTGCAGGGATAATTAAAGTCTCCGCTGCGTGCCCCGTCTTCGATGGAACTGAATATCCCTACTGGAAGAATAAGATGCGCATGCATCTTGAAGCCATTGACGTCGACCTATGGTATGTCGTCAAGAACGGCGTTCCCAAGGCTGGAGAAGGTGTCACTGTTGCTGATGTCAAGAAGTTCGTTCAACTGGACTCTACTGCCAAGAATATCATCTGTGGTCATCTGACCAAAGGACAGTATGGCCGTGTGAGTGCTTTGGAAACATCTAAGCTGGTCTGGGACTGGCTCTCCAAGGTCAATGAAGGCGTCTCAACCCAGAGAGATCAGAGAATCAGTGTCCTTCGCAACCTCTTCAACCGCTTCAAGCGAAATGACAATGAGAATGTCCAGCTCACATTTGACCGACTCACTGACATCACAAATGAGCTTCAAGCCCTCGACGCTACTAAGATCACCAAACATGAAGTCGTCAAGACACTACTGAGATCACTTGATAGTTCGTTTGACACCCTAGCCCTGATGATTCAAGAACGTCCTGATTTCAAGACACTTGATCCGTCTGACATACTTGAGAGGCTCAACACACATGAGTTTCAACTTTTTGAGAAAAGAGATATCTACGGTCCAAACTATGGGCGAACTCATGCCTTGAAGGCAAAAGCTGTCTCCTCATCTGAAGAAGAATCTGACAGCAGTTCGGATGATCCTGAAGACATTGGAAGGGAACTTGCTATGCTTGTGAAGAAGTTCCAAAAATTCACCAAGAAGAAAGGTTTCAGAAAGTCTTCCCGATCAAGCTCAAGGAATGATGAAGCTTCTGCTCACGACTACAAGAAGAAAACATGTCACAAGTGCAAGAAACCTGGCCACTTCATCTCTGAGTGTCCACAGTAGGACAATGAGAACAAAAAGAAGAAGAAGAAATACTCAAAGTCTTCTTCCAGGTCTTCCTCAAAGTCTTCATCACACAAGAAGAGCTCATCTGGCAAGGCACATGCTTTGTTGGCAAGGAAATGGATTCAGAGGAGGAGTCCGCTTCTGAGGAGGCGGAGGTGGAGTCTGAGGAGGAGTCCGATTCAGGCGTCGCAAGTCTGGCTACAGCACACGTTGCCAAGTCCATCTTCAACACTGAAGACAATGACTTCATCATCGACACCGATGCAAATGACAAGGACTACTCCGCTTCTACCTACTGCTTCATGGCACGTGGTGCCAAGGTAAACACACGCACTACTCACTATCAAACATCTAGTGACGATGACTCTGATTGTGGTTCAAAACCCAGCTAAAAACACTTGCTAAAATTGCAACTGAACAACAGAAAGCTATGGAACATATTCAAAAACTGTTAGAGAGAAGCGATGATCTGTTAGGTGCTGAAATGAATCGATCTGAATCCTTAATTGAAGACATAAAAAATCTTCACGTTAAGTATGAGGAACTTGAAAGTCGTCATGAAACTCTCTCAACAACTCATGAAAAGCTTTCCTATGATTATCTTCAAAGGAAGCAAGATCTTGAGAAATTGAGAGCGGCTCATGAAGATCTTCAAAAGGAAAACGAGTCACTTCGCGCCAAACAGATCAGTTCCGCTCAGGAAGGATTTGAACCACCATGTCTTAAATGCATTGAGCGTGATAATGCTACTTCTGTTGCTGAATGTTCTACTGCTACTACTGTTGCAATATCTTCAACTGTTGATGTGGTAACTAACCCCTCTGCTGAGGATACCACTGCTATTGCTGATGAGAATGCTAGGTTGAAGACATTGCTTGAAACAGGGATGTACAAAAGTCTTAAAGGGCATCAGACACTATGTGATGTCCTCAAAAAGCAGATTCTGAACCAAAACCCGAGGAAAGAGGGTGTTGGGTTCGTAAGGAAAATGAATGATGATGGCTCTTACTGGAAACCTGAGCAGTACCCCAAAACCACGTGGGTTGCTGCAAAGGAACCTTCAGCAGATCCATCCAATCTATCTGGCTTCACTTGTGCTAACCCCATTATCATTGATGAATCCCTTGATGCAAACTATAAACTGTTTAAGGATCAGAATGGTGAAGTGTTTGCCAGGTACATTGGTACTAACTGCAGGAATGGACCACCTATGAAGAAGATCTGGGTTCCGAAAAGGTGTCTGGAGAATCTTCCTGTGAATGTCATCATGACACCTCACATGAAGAAGACAAACCTCAGACCAAAGGCTTCATACGGTCCAAAGGCTTCATACAGACAGAGGACTCACCTGAGTCGCACTAACGCAAATGTTTTGCAGGGAAACCATACTCAGGCATATGAATATGAGAGCGGTTCATCAAACCGCCATGTTCATAAGACCAAGAACTATTCTGCTTATTCTTATGAGTACTATTGTCCGCCTGCAAGACTGTTTGCTAGGGCTCCAAAGCCAAAGTTCTTAGATGCTGCACTTAGACTTATTGCTTCTAAGCCACCCTTGAAGATGTGGGTGGCTAAGAAAGCTTAACTCTCTTTTGTAGGGAAAGGTCTCCAGCAGAAAACCAAAATCGTCTGACGCTATTGCTGGGGACCTTAAACATCTTGTAGGGCGCAAGATCAAATGCCCGAATGGTCTTACTATGTACTTCGTTCCTGAATCGCTTGCTACTCTCCCTATTAGTCCTAATCTGGATCTAAGCTTTCATAACCCACTGGTTCGTCAAATGTTTTTGCTTCACAATGCTCTTCGTGAAGCCTATCCCCCTAACTGCACTGTAGGGTACGACACCATCGTCTTCAGAATGGATTATTGATAGTGGGTGTACAAATCACATGACTGGCAAAAGAAGCCTTCTTATGGACTCAACCTTATGTCCATCTGACAAGAGCCACATCACATTTGCTGACACTGGTAAAAGTAAGGTATTGGGTCTAGGTAGAGTTGCAATCTCAAGGGATCAACACATGGATAAAGTCATGCTTGTTGAATCCCTTGGCTTCAACTTAATGTCTGTCTCAATGCTTTGCGATTTAAACATGATTGTAATATTTGGAAAATATCGTTGCCTTGTTCTAATGGAATCTGACAAGTCTCTAGTATTTGAAGGGTATCAAAAAGATGATTTGTACGTGGTAGATTTCTCAGCAGGACCATAGCTTGCCGTATGTCTTCTAGCAAAAGCTTCAGAATGCTGGCTCTGGCATCGGAGGCTTGAGCATGCTGGCATGAGGAACCTCCACACCCTGGCAAAGAAGAAGCATGTCGTAGGCATCGAGGGCGTCAAGTTCAAGAAAGATCACTTATGCGGTGCATGTGAGGCAGGAAAGATGACGAGGGCCAAACATCCCTCGAAGACAATCATGACCACTACTCGACCCTTCGAACTGCTTCACATGGATCTTTTCGGTCCCACTCATTACTCAACTCTTACTACTAATGCTTGTCTCTATGGCTTTGTCATTGTTGATGATTATTCTAGATATACTTGGGTGCACATAATCCTTTACAAGATTGAAGTGCAGGATGTCTTCAGGCGCTTCGCCAATCGAGCAATGAACAACTATGGCGCCAAGATAAAGCATATCAGAAGTGACAATGGCACTGAATTCAAGAACACTAGCCTTGATACATATCTTGATACCTTGGGCATCACACATGAATTCTCATCCCCGTACACACCATAGCAGAATGGGGTCGTCGAACGCAAGAACAGAACACTCATTGAGATGGCCAGAACGATGCTAGATGAATACAAGACTCCAAGAAAATTCTGGCCTAAAGCCATTGATACTGCATGCCATACAATCAATCGTGTTTATCTTCACAAGCTTCTGAACAAGACATCTTATGAGCTCCTTACTGGCAAGAAGCCAAATGTCAGTTACTTCAGAGTATTTGGCGCCAGGTGCTGGATCAAGGACCCACATCACACCTCAAAGTTTGCACCAAAAGCACATGAGGGTTTTATGCTTGGATATGGAAAGGATTCGCACTCCTACAGAGTCTTCAATCTCTTTCATTACAAAGTGGTTGAAACAGTGGATGTGCGGTTCGATGAGACCAACGGTTCACAAAGAGAGCAACTGCCAAATGTGCTAGATGAAGTTCCATCCAGTGAATCAATCAAGCTAATGGGAACTGGAGAAATTATACCTTCTGAAGCTCATCCTGAAGAAGAACTTATCATCTCAGCACCTGATCAACATGAAGACAATGCTCAGCCTGAAGACATTCCTTCTGACAATGACAATGATCAGCAAGAGCAAAATCTTCGCCATGTACATCCTCGCATTGCCAATGAAGTGCAGATTGAAAGAGTAATTGATAGCATCAATGCACCCGGTCCACTCACTCGTTCAAGGGCAACTCAGCTAGCAAATTTCTGTGGGCACTTCGCATTCGTCTCAATAACAGAACCCAAGAAAGTTGGAGAAGCCTTCATGGAACCTGAATGGATTCAAGCTATGCAAGACGAGCTTCAACAGTTTGAGCTGAATAATGTATGGGAACTGGTCAAGCGTCCCGATCCTCGGAAGCACAACATAATAGGCACCAAATGGATATACCGCAACAAGCAAGATGAGCATGGTCAAGTTGTCAGAAACAAAGCTCGTCTCGTTGCTCAAGGATATACTCAAGTGGAAGGCATTGACTTCGATGAAACATTTGCTCATGTGGCTAGACTTGAAGCCATACGCATACTGCTGGCCTATGCAAATCATCACAACATACTTCTTTATCAAATGGATGTGAAGAGCGCCTTCCTCAATGGCAAGATTGAAGAAGAAGTGTATGTTGCACAACCTCCTGGCTTTGAAGATCCAAAACATCCTGACATGGTATACAAGCTCAACAAGGAACTGTATGGCCTCAAACAAGCCCCTCGGGCCTAGTATGACACACTCAAATACTTCCTGAAGAGCAAAGGCTTCATACCTGGTCCTCTCGACCCCACTCTCTTCACGAAGACATATGATGGTGAACTATTTGTGTGCCAAATATATGTGGATGACATTATCTTCGGCTGCACCAATCAGAAATACAGTGAAGAGTTTGGATATATGATGCAAGAGCAATATCAAATGTCTATGATGGGAAATCTGAAGTTCTTTCTTGGTCTTCAAATACGACAGCAATGCAACGGCATCTTCATATCTCAAGAGAAGTATCTCAAAGATTGCCTGAAGAAGTTCGGTATGCAAGACTGCAAAGGCTTCACGACGCCAATGCCAGCCAAGCATCATCTGGGTCCTGATGACAATGGTAAAGAGTTCGATCAAAAGGTATACCGCTCCATGATTGGTTCTTTACTTTATCTATGTGCATCTAGGCCAGATATTATGCTTAGTGTTTGCATGTGTGCTCGATTTCAAGCGGCACCAAAGGAGTCGCATCACTTAGCTGTGAAGCGAATTCTTCGATATTTGGCTCACACCCCAACTCTAGGATTATGGTATCCAAAGGGCTCAGAGTTTGATTTGGTTGGATTCTCGGATGCTGATTATGCTGGTGACAAAGTTGATCGCAAGTCTACATCAGGCACATGTCACTTTCTGGGACGATCACTTGTATGTTGGTCTTCAAAGAAGCAGAACTGTGTATCTCTCTCCACTGCTGAATCTGAATACATTGCTGCTAGATCTTGCTGCGCTCAGCTTCTGAGGATGAAGCAAACGCTCAAAGACTATGGCATTCATCTGAAGCAACTGCCACTCTATTGCGAGAACGAAAGCGCCATCAAGATTGCCAACAACCCAGTTCAACACTGAAGACAAAGCACATTGAAATTCGTCATCACTTTCTCAGAGATCATGTTGTGAAGGAAGATATTGATATCATACACGTCAACACTGAAGAGCAATTGGCAGATATCTTCACCAAGCCCTTGGATGAGAAGAGATTTTGCAAGTTACGGTGTGAGTTAAATATCCTGGAATCCTCAAATGTCCTGTGATCAGGCACACATCCTAACCCTTATGCATATTGATGACTTAGATGTGCAACACACGAAGTAAAGTATATCTTCAATCAATAAAGACATACATTCTAAGTGTGAATACATTAATGTGGAATTTGACTTCGGAGCGCCACGATAATTGTGCGCCATGTCTGGGTCTAATACTTCCTATACGGTGGGTAACGCCACCACCAAATGTTCTATTTTGAAGTGTTTCACTCATGGCGTTACCTTGCTATGTCTTCACATTTGGTTTGGCTTCAATCTCAACATGTCTTCATGATTATCTTCACTATGTTGATTATATATATATACTAGTGTTCTGTCCTCTACAGCATTCACTTATAGCTATGTCTTCTTGTTGAATCTTTTGAACTAAGTGAATGTGATCGGACCCTAACCTCTCTATGCTATCTATCTCAAACTCTATCTCTCCAAATCATATGCATTCTATTGAAACTGTCGAATGTCTTCTCTGTGTCCTTGTCAGCAGAAGATACAAAGACAAACCTTAAGTCCACCTTCAATGCTCATTCCTCCACATGAAACCCGTAGAAGTAGGAACGACCACCCGACAATCCAGGCGTGCGTGGGACGTGGAACAAACCCCAAAATTCTGCATGATGGCCACATGTTCCTCAGATGCGAATCGCCAGGGGCACCTGTGTAATAACGCAGTGCCGCCCCTGTACCTATAAATACACACTTCACGGCGGTCATTATCTCTTCTTCCACTCTCGCACGAACCCTAGCGCCACCGCTATCCCTCGACGACGCCGGCGACGAAGCGCTTCGCTGCCGCAACCTCTCCGACGCCGTCTTCACGCCGACCGCGGACATCGTCCTCTCCGCCGTCGCCGTAGGTGTCCTCCGTCGCCAAGTTAGGGCACGGAAGATCGAACTGCTCGGCCTCATCTTCCACTCTGTCTAGCAGTTCTTAGTGTGGTAAATAAAACTTCCTTTTTACGACACCGTTGATCCTATGGCTTTGTCACTTTCTACCACAAGCAGTTTCTATTCACACAAGTTAGATCTCTCTCATACTGCATCTCATAACATGCCTAGTATATTCACTTATGCTTCACAAAGTAGTTAGATTCCTCACTTGTACTGATCTCTGGATTCGTACAAATCTGGAACCAACTCCTTCTCTATGAGTGAATGTCTTCGCACGATGAGGTCAATGTCTTCTAAACTGATTTATATTCAAAATCTTCTGAGAATGCATATGACCTCTTCCCCTTCCCTCGCACCTTAATGTTGTCACAGGTACATGTCCGTGGGAGAATCCCTTGGTTCTCATAGTCTGCATTCATTTGCAGAATTCTTACAACATCATATAAATTCTCCCGAAGCAAGTTCATGTTTGTCCAGCAAGCGAAAATCTTTGAAGCCTTTGAACGTGTTGAAGCCTTTCAGTTTAAAGTTCATGGCTTCAGAGAAATCAGCAAGGAAGGGTGGCAGAAAGCGTTGTGAAGAAACATCTAGAGATCTGCCAGATGACCTCTCAGAACTGTACAAGACAGATCCTGAAGAGGATTACAATCAGCGCAAGACCCGAATCCAATGGATTCGAAGATATTGGGCAGAACAATGGTTCAAATACCGATTTGTAACCCAGGAATATGCTGAGAAAAATGCCATCAAGAGACGTGGGGAGACATCCTATACAAGAATCTTCAACCCAGGTCCAGAGATGAAGCCATTGAACAAGGCTTCTATCCCTGCATGGTCCGTGGGCCACAGCCTGTTGATGCACACCCATCGTCACTACTATGGTGTCGTGACGACATTCTGTTCAAGCACAACTTCCAGTTTGCCCAGAACTCAGCGAAGCAAAACAAGAAGACATTGTTACTAGACTTCAACCCTGGTCCCTCAGCTCCAAGGGCTGATGGCACACGAGATGCAGAACCCAATGTCATCGGTCCTTTCTACAACCTTGAAGGCCTCATCACCCATATCTTGGTTCAAGGGACTGCAGTGAATGAGCCTGCAGCTGACACTGAATCAGATGAAGCGCCTGCAGCGCCGAAGCCAAAGAAGTTGAAGAAGCCTAAAGCTTCAAAGCCTGCCCCTTCACCAAAAATCTCATGGGCGAAGCCACTGGCAACTGCACCTCCTGAAGACAGTGTGCAGTCCGAAGATTTATCACGCATCTCCAAGCCCCAGAAGGTCAAGATGCCTCTTCCACACACCGGCCAAGAGCTAACAGCTGCTGCCATTCTGCGCAATGATGCCATTGATCTGTCAAGTGATGAAGATCTTGCAGATGACGCTCTTGAGCAACTCATCAAGAGCAAAGAAGAAGCAGAAATCTTCAATGATCTGCCTCTCTTTGATGTAACAATCATCCACAACTTCATTGATGAATGGTTTGACACGCCAAACATCAGCTTCGACGACCTCCAACTACCCATTGGCCTCAGTGTCGCCTTCCATGGCGCCATTGCTTCAGAGTTAGCTATCGCCCAGCGCATTGTTGAACTGAAGCAGAAGATTGACTTTGAGAAATCTCAGTTCAAGAAGCATATGGCCAAGCTCAGCGTGCAAGACGTGAAGAATTTCAAGATTATGCTGCACGAGCTCAAGGAAGCCTTTCTAAAGAAACGTGCAGAAGCTCAGGGTTCTCGTGAGCGCATGAAGGTCCTGGCTGATAGGTGTGTGCAATCCTATAATGAGGCTGAGAAGCGCAAGGCCCTTGGGCGTCCTAGCATCGACCCCAGGATGGCTGCCAAGAAGCAGAAGAAGCCCGCTATGGCTGAACCTGAAGCACCAAGGCAGGAGGCAGATCCCCTTGTCTTCCCAACTAGCATGACTGGCCCGAAGCCAAAGGTCAGGTCAACCGCTTCAGAACTGAAGAAGACCAGGACTGCTGAGGCTGAAGCAAGGAAGAGAAAACATCCTGAAGCCTCTACTACTGCCCCTGCCAAGAAGAAAAGAATGACCAAGAAGGAACGGGCTGCTCCCACAGAGCCCTTGATTGTTGAACCCATTTCCATGGTTCACCCCGACGCCGATCCACAAGAACGTCAACTGACTGTCCATGAGCCTGCTTTCACAGAGGCTCATGAAGTTGAAGACTTTCCAGCAGCTGATCCCATCGCTGCTGAAGGCATTGGTCATCATGACCATGTTGAAGATGATGCAGCCCTTCCTCAGCTAGAACACCAACAGGTATCATCGCCTGTGCTAACGCACAATGAACTCATCAGCATTGGTCGTCCACTGACGCCAATTGCACAGGATGCTTCATGGGCGGATCGCCCACAAGAGAATGAAGACCTTGAGGCCCAGCCAACAGTAACTCCACAGGCGTCACCCGCATTGCGCAGGCTTCGCAAAGGTCCAAGGCCTCAAGTCTCTACTGAAGTATCCGGCTGCATCAGCCGCGGAAGAAGAAGTCCCACAAGTTGCCACTCCCCTGTCCCACCAAGAAGCAGTTCTCGAGGAGAAAGTGATCGTGACCGATCCTCCTGCTCGTCAAGTGGAGGTTGAACATCTTGAGGCTGCCACCACCAACACCACTGAAGCCACTGACGCTGTCATGGCTGAAGCTAATGTGGAGCCCTCACCAACAAAAGCACCAGAAGTCAGCGAAGCCACTGATCCCGCCACTTCTGTTCCTGAGTCTGCTGGCGGTCCCCAGTTCGACTATCATGTTGAGCACAGGCCTCAGGTACAGAAGCCAATCCCAAGATTGCCAAGGTTCCTAGGTCCTGCATCAGCACCTGGCTCCTTCAATATCAATGGCTTTAGAGTAGACAACACATTCTTCAACAGCTCCAGGAACCCCTACTCCAGGGAAAGAATATCATCTGATCGGTTCTGGAGTTATCCGCAGCGAAGCTATTACTCATGCGTTCTTTACAACCAAGGTCGCATCTTCCCACACAAGCGCCTTGACATTGAAGCAATAGCTGGTCTGCCCCGTCTGGAAGAAGCTCTGGATTGCTTCAAAGAGGTTGGACTGCTGCCGTTCGTCACTGACCAAGAGCATTGGCATGAAGAGTTGCTGCTCCAATTCTATGCCACACTTCACATCCGCGGGTATAGCAGATATCTGAAGACTTGGGTCCTGGAGTGGATGACAGGAAACGTTCATCACGAAGCCAAAGCCTTTGACATCATTGAGCTCACTGGTTTGCCCACTCCTGGCGATCTCTACAAGCATGGATGTCAGCTTCATAGTGAAGCTATTGAGAGCATCTTTCAGAAGACTGAACCTAATATGAGTCAGATGCTCAGTATGATGAAGCCATTGCCCCAAGATGTTGCTTATCCCACGGAGTTCTTCGTTGAAGACCTTGAATATCTTCCAAGAACCATTTATCACATCATAAGGCGAACTCTCTGGCCAATCAAAGGACATTCTCCCCATGCCAAGCTGGAAGGTGCAATGAAGACTTTGGTCTTCTACATTCTTCATGGAAAATGCTTCAATACACAGGATTTCTTCATTCGCCAACTTGCTGTATCTGGCTCTGATCTGTTTGGTTTGAAGTTCTATGCCCCTTGGGTGATGCGGCTGATCAAACTTCACTCCGCTATCTCATATCAGCCCTCGGCCCGCAACCATCGGATCTTTTTGCCTGATGTGGATATGTCTATTGAAGCCATCTATCTTGAGCCTGCCAAGGAACCTCTCAGTCTTCAGAATGCAGAGCATCAAAGTTTCACTCAGAACGTTGAAGGCGTGGAAGCCATAACTCGCGTGTATCCTTTGGCTGGCACTACACGTGCACCGCATCCTGCTCTCACTGAAGCCACTGATAGTACAACTGCTCCATGACCCAAGAAGCGCACTCGTGTTCTCAACGACCGAGAGCTTCTTGTGGCTCTACATCAGAAACAAGATAGGCATCATGACTGGCTGAAGCATCAGATGCAAAGCCTCTTGGTGGATGTTAATCGCATTCGCAATCTTGCCACCAAGAATGCTTTTATTGCCCATGAAACCTCTCACTGCACATGGAAAGGGCTAACGCTGATGTGTTCTGAAGATGATCTTCAAGAGGATGGCTTCACTGAGCGATTCAAGTTTGACTCCACACCTCCTCGAAGGGCAGTGCTGCGACGAACTCCATCCCTTGAAGACTCTGAGTTCTCTTCCTCTGCTGCAACTGTGAATGCCAGAGTGATCGAGGATGAAGACGATGCTACTTCACCGCCACCTCCTTCAGCATGCTTCGACTCTGCTCCGAGCTCTTCAGCACCGCCAAACACCACCAACGACTCTGCTGCTTCACCTACTCCTCATGGGAACGAGTAGATGCTCTATGTCTTCAAACCTTTTTGGTCCTTACTTACAAAAAGGGGAGAAGCATATGAGGTTGATAGTATTCAAGCGGGTCCATATGGGCGGGTGCTTTATATTTTGCTTCGTGCTTACAACTCTCATTTTGCTACATTTGGTTCTTTGAGTTATAACACTTAAACTCGATGGTCGTCTGCTACTTATCTGCCACCTTGTGTTGCGATGATAAATTCCGCATGTGCGACGATAAATTCCGCAATTAGATCATTCTGCAGACGTCCATTTTCCATTATGCATGTCATTATCTTCATATACTTTCACATGCATAGTGGATTGTCATCATAAGTTGAAGTGGATCTCCACAAGTACAACCTGCCATGTGCATTTGCATTCCAAAAGCAAATTACTTATATGCACATCTTCAGGGGGAGCCCTTGCAACTTATGAAGACAATTCCTTATCCTTTACAATTTCACAGATTATATTCCCCGTTGAAAACTTCAACTAGTTTGTCATCAATCAGCAAAAAGGGGGAGATTGTAAGTGCATCTAGTGCCCCCCCAGTTGGTTTTGGAGTATTGACGACAAACCTAGTTGAGGGACTAATGTGTTTGTGAGAATTGCAGGATAACACAGGTAGAAGTCCCTCATTGATTCGGTTTTCCTACCAGAGATGACCCCTAAAAATGTATGAACACATTGAAGTCAAAGGTGGTACATGAAGATATTCACATTGAAGACTATGACAAGAGAAGATACCACATGAAGCCTATGGAGCTCGAAGACTTAGATCTTTCATAGTTCTCTTTCTTCTGTGTTGAGTCATAGGAACCACCGTACTGTTAAGTGGGGTCCAAGAGAACCAGTCAGAATGACTAAAGTGATGCTTAAACAAAACCTATGTCTTCGAATGAAGACTTTGAGAACGAATCTTGTCCAAAGTCGGGCAAGTCAGCTTTGCTTGAAGCCCAAGTAAAGTTGCCGTGTGAGTTTGAAATCTGACCGTTGGAACATGTGTCAGTTCCTTAGTGACCCAGGGTCATTTCGGACAAATGAGGTCGGGTTGCCAAGTGGCTATAAATAGCCCATCCCCTACAACCATAAATGGTTGGCTGCTCAGATTCAGAGTACGGCTTTTGTCGTTTGAGAGCAACCCACCTCGAAGCCTTTGAGAGAGAATTCCTTGCGAGGATAAAGCCCTAACCACCCAGAGCCAAAGAGAATTAGGCATCACTTAAGTCTTCTTGTCTGTGTGATCTGAAGACTTATTACACTTGAGGACTGTGCATCCTCCAGCCGGTTAGGCGTTGCGTTCTAAGCATCCAAGAGACATTGTGGATTGCCGGTGAACGAAGTCTGTGAAGGTTTGGGAGTCTACCTTGAAGACTTACCAGAGTGATTGGGCGAGGTCTGTGTGACCTTAGCTCAAGGGGAATACGGTGAGGACTGGGTGTCCTGAGTTGCGTGTTCAGGACTGGGTGTCCGGGACTGTGTGTCCTAAGGTTTAAATACCTAGCCGCCCTAACCAGACGTACAGTTGTCACAGCAACTGGAACTGGTCCAACAAATCATTGTCTTCAGCGAGTCACTGGTTTCATCTTCCCTTCCCTTTACTTACTGTTACTCCTTGTGAAGTTATTGTATGTTCGCACTATCTTTTGTCTTCACTGAGTGACTGCGTGTTCTGTATGGCTTCACAATATCTTCCTACCTGATCCTTACTACATTGCTGCTATTAGTCATTGTGCTTTCACTCTATTGAATACTTGACTATGGCTTGCCTAGTGTAGTCTACCTTCCGCTGTAGGGTAATAGGTTTATTTCTATCGTTTGTCTTCATAACTTCCATGTTTTGAAGACTTTCATAAAAATCGCCTATTCACCCCCCCTCTAGTCGATATAACGCACTTTCAGATACGGACGATGAAGAAATTCGACGCCCACACACCACCCACTTTGTAGCCACCGTCGACGATTTAACCGACATGCTCGACTTCGACTCTAAAAACATCGACGGTATGGACGACGATGCGGGAGGCGAAGAAGAACCACCGCCCACAGGGCGCTGGATGCCCACCTCATTATATGACGTATACATGGTGGTCGCCCCAAAAGATGACGACGAGGAGCGAAAGGACACACCGAAGGCTTGTTCCCTCGAGAAGCAGTCAAAGCGGCGACGCAAGCGCCACCCCAAATCCTGCCTCGACAGAAATAACGATCACACAGACCCAGCGCTGGAGCAGGGCAAACCGCTGTTGGACAACGGCAATCCGGATAATCAAACCGAACAAACAAATCCTATCAAGGATAATAGTCCGGACGACATAACGCTGGACAGGCACCCGGAGCAGCAGAATGCCCGTAAAAGACGTGTTGCCACCGCGAGGAGTCTTAAAAAGCAGAAGCAAAGGCTCAAGGCTGCGCAAGACACACTCCAAATCAGATGGAGTAAAATACTCAACACAGCAGCGAGGTACGGCGATAATCGCCCCTCCAAGAGCTACCCAAAGCGGAAGCTTCTACCTGAATTCGATGAGGAGGCCTCAGACCCCCCACAACCAAACATAAAAGCAGCCACCTGGCCGGATAGACGACCCCTCTACCAACACAGAGCGGCATACAACGACACTCACAATACAACACGCGACCCACGCGAGGGCTCGCACCCAAAGGACGGCGCAACAAGATCCATCTATGGACCACGCAAGCGCGCCCCAGCATACAATGCAACACAACAAACATCCGAACAACGCGGCACACCCAGCTACAGGGGTGCCGCACACCCCCTATGTTTCACCAATGAGGTGCTGGACCATGAATTTCCAGAGGGATTCAAACCCGTAAACATAGAGGCATACGACGGAACAACAGACCCTGGGGTCTGGATTGAGGACTACATCCTTCATATCCATGTGGCTCGAGGAGATGATCTCCACGCCATCAAGTACTTACCCCTCAAGCTCAAAGGGCCAGCTCGTCACTGGCTTAAAGGCCTCCCCGAAAGCTCCATTGGAAGTTGGGAAGAGCTCGAAGACGCCTTTCAGGCAAATTTTCAAGGGACTTATGTCCGACCTCCGGATGCGGACGATTTGAGCCATATAACTCAACAGCCCGGAGAGTCAGGCCAAAAGCTTTGGAACAGGTTTCTTACTAAAAAGAACCAGATTGTCGACTGTCCGGACGCTGAAGCCTTGGCAGCTTTTAAACATAGCGTCCATGACGAATGGCTCGCCAGACACCTCGGCCAAAATAAGCCGAGAATGATGGCCGCATTAACAAAGCTCATGACCCACTTTTGCGCGGGTGAGGACAGCTGGCTAGCCAGATGCAGCACCAGCGACCCCAGTACATCTGAAGTTAGAGATGGAAACGGGAAATCACGGCGCAACAACAATAACAAACGCCGGAATAAAGAAGACAGCACGAAGGGCACGACAGTAAACGCCGGATTCAAAAGCTCTCGGCCAGGTCAGCAAAAGCCGCCCTCTAAAGGCACCAGGGATGAACTGTCCAGCCTTAACAAAATTCTGGACCAAGTATGTCAGATCCATAGTACCCCTGGTAAACCTGCTAATGATACCCATAGAGAATGTTGGGTCTTCAAGCAGTCCGGCAAGCTCAACGCCATACACAAGGGGGAGGATACACCAAGTGAAGACGAGGACGGGCCTCCCAAGCAAGACACTGGGGAACAAAAGAAATTTCCACCAGAAGTCAAAACAGTAAACGTGTTACACGTGATCAAGGGAAAAAACAACGCGGCACTCCCAGGAAAATATGCCCAAGTGCCTGTCACCACGAAGTCCTGCCACTGGTCGTCTCAATCGATCACTTTCGACCATCGCGATTACTCAGCAAGTATCCGACGCGCAGGATGGGCTGCCCTAGTATTAGACCTAGTAATTAGCGGATATCACTTCACACGAGTCTTGATGGACGGTGGCAGCAATCTAAACCTAATATATCCTGATACAATCCGCAAGATGGGGTTAGACCCAACAAAAATTCGCCATAGCAGTACTACCTTTAAAGGAGTAACGCCAGGCCCAGGGGCTCGTTGTACGGGCTCCCTCCTACTACAATTTATATTCGGCTCCCTTGATAACTTCCGTTGCGAGCATTTAACCTTCCACATCGCTCCGTTCCAAAGTGGCTATCAAGCACTGCTCGGACGCGAAGCTTTCGCTCACTTTAATGCAATACCACACTACGCCTCCCTCACACTCAAGATGCCCGGTCCACGTGGCATCATCTCAGTGAACGGAAATATCAAGCGATCTCTGCGCGCCGAAGAGAGTGCGGCTGCCTTGGCAGCCGCACACTAAAGGCGCCCGAACCAGCGAAAGCATCCAATAGGTCGTCAAGACCTCAGACACAACTAATCAAGTCCGGCGCCGCTATTTACACCGAATCAATGGTCACACCCCTATTTGTCAATACAAGGGGCTCAATGCGCGCAGACAAGTGGCAATTTTTTCTCATCTTGAATTATACATGGTTTCTTTAAAAACTATCTTTTCGCATGACAACTTTTTCACCTAAATTCCTCTCTTTTACAGACGATCATCGTGCTACACCCGTCCAGGATACGGCACAACGGAGACACAGGCGCAGACGTGCAGCAGGGACCCGCTCCAAGGATTCTTTTTAGATTAAGACCCTTTGTAAACCTTTTTTATTGTCTCTTGTTGATACATATCCACCATTGAGAAGGATGCTAACGTCTTGGCATGTGGCCACGCCAGAACAATGCACGTACCTGGACACAAGGGGCTTCTTACAAAGGCCATTATTTTGGCCCGGTTTATACCACAAAGACCGAATACCTTAGGGAGTGTTCGGCGTCGCGAGTTTGGCCCTATATGCATCAGCTCTGAATCATTGTCTTTGGTCAAATGTTGGGTTTGCCCGGCTCCTGTGTTTTGGTGCCTTACGTTCCACTTTACCGGCTAAGGTAGCACCAGGAGAACTACTGCGATTGTGCCCTGGTTCATCCGGACGAGCACCTCAGTAGAGAAAGCCGAAAACTGACTGTCATGATATAGCGTGAGACCGGTCAACCACTCGATGACCTATTGGAATGTTAGAATTCCTCCGCCTTAACGAAGGGCCATTTTCCGGCCAGGCATGTATGCTCCCCGGGATCGGGAGAGTGCGAAGCCACCAGGGGCTATCTAGTAGCCCCACTGTCAAACTCCTGTGGCTAAGTGAAAGTGCTAAAGCATTATAGTCCGGTTGCCTCGCTCGCTCCGCTATCACCTCCTTAATAGGACCAAGACGTTGGGTTAAGTGTGAATGCGTGTTTTTTGCGAGCACCTCCGCATTATATGCGTGGGGGTTGAAGCCGACGACTGCGATCTTTCAGGTTATACACATGTATACATAAACGGCCACCCAGGAGGCATCATATTACTTTCAGGCAAAAGTATAAAAATAGCCTTATAAAAATTTATAAAAGCATTTTGCTTAAAATGAGATTATATATCACTCAAACATAATATTTTTTGAGCACTGGGTCTCTATCAAACGAGCACCCTCAAGAACTTCTTCAAAGTAGTGCTCAGCAGCCATTCGGCCAATGGCCGAATCCCGCGCTGCAATAGTGGTAGCATCCATCTCCGCCCAGTATGCTTTAACACGGGCAAAGGCCATCCGTGAGCCCTCTATGCACGCCGACCTCTTCATCGCATTAATGTGCGGCACCACGTCAAGGAACTGCTGCACCAAGCTGAAATAGCTGTTCGGTTTTGGCCTTTCCGGCCATAGCTGATCCACAACAGACCTCATGGCGCGTCCGGACAACCTATTCAGTTTGGCCCATTTGGCTAATTGGTCAGTCAATGAAAGCGGACGCTCAGGAGAATGGAATGGTGTCCAAAACAGCTGGTCCACTTCACGGTCCGTTTGACCCTGAAGTACTTGGCCGCATCGGCAGCGCTTGCCGCCAAATCCATGTACACATCCTTCGAACTCCACAGCCGATCCAGAGGGGCATACCATGGATCTCCGAACTTCCTCCGCAACATAAAGGATTTCCCAGCTACAATATCCCCGGCTTCCCGCAGCTCCTCCTTCTTCGCTCTCATAGCATAGCGGATGTCTTTTCTCGTCGCAGCAGCCTTCTCAAGGTCCGATGCCTTCGCTAGGTTTTCCTTTTCAAGAACCCGGCAACGGTCGATGGCGGCTTTTAATTCTATGGCCATCTTGGCCATCTTATCTTGGCTCTCTCCATGCGCGGCCTTCTCGGCTTTCAACTCTTCGGCCGCCTTCAAAGCAGCCGCATTACCAAACCTCGCTTGTTCCTTGGCTCGGGCAAGTTCTGCCCGCAAGGCTTCAACAGTGGCAGCTCCATCTACAGTCACAACATATTAAAGATACTGGCATCATGCTGCTCTTACTATGTGGCGTTTACCAGATAATGACACTTACCCTGTGCCTCGTCAAGCCTTTTGTTAACAAGCTCGATGTCGGCGTCTGCCGCATCCAACTGCCGGATAGTCCGGCTAGCCACCGGAGCTTCCATCACCTGCACATAGAGGCAGTATGGTTATTACCTGGGAATATGATCCTCTGTTCGTCGTCGTTTCCGACGACAACCAGAGTCTCAGGGGCTACTATCTACACAGGGCACACCTAGCATGTGCAAGACTATCATACATTATTTTACGTACCTCAAAGCCTGTCAGTAGACTCATAAAAGCTTCATGCAATCCGCTTTCGACGGATGAGATTCTCTCCATCACCGTATTCATCAGCATATGGTGTTCATCTGAGATGGCCGCTCGCCCCACCAACTCCCTCAGAACATCCGATCGCACACCAGACAGTGTCAGACTCTTTTGTCTGCTCTCTTCGGGAGCCGGACACTAGGAGCTTCGGGGGTCAATGGGATTATCTTCTGGCCTCACCGGACTTGGAGAGGCCCTCCGCGACGACACTTCGGGGTCGCCCACTTCCGGAGCGGAGGAGTCCGGAGGAGGCATTTCGCTCTTCATCATCTCTGGAAGAAGATCCCCTGAAGACAAGCTCATTTGAGAGGGGCTAAGGCCCGAACTGCAAAGATATATGCGGTGGTTATTTTCTCAGAAGAAAAAGATGGCATACCTGTATTATTAAAGTATTTCGGGTCACTTACGACTCGCTGGAGAATTGATCCCCCCGCGGACTTTGTGCGGCAAAAGCACCCCCCGAGGTAGGACCCTCTGTGGGAGACTTCTTCTCCCGTTTGGAAGCTTCGGCTTCCAGATCCCCGGGCGCAGTCCTTTTCCTCCTCCGGTCATATTCCTTCATGGAGACGCTCGCTCCCTCGGTTAGAATGGGCAGCGTTGGGGGCCCGCGTCCGCCCGTATTATCCTCCCCAGTATCTTCCTTCAAGGGCTCCAAGCAAGGTGCAACCTGGAGCATCTTTTCCAATATCGGATTGTCCAAACCCTCAGGAAGGGGGGCCGAACACCGAATCAACTTCGCCTTTGTTATCCAGTCCTGGTCAAAAAGCGAACTCTCAGAAATAACTTCGTAACGAATGAGAGATAGTATGTTCGGCCAGAAGATTCCTTACCTGTTCGGCGGCGCGGTTACTGCTCAGGCCCACATCCTCGGTGATTTCCGGACACTCTACCTGAGGTCCGAAGAATGACTTGTACATCTCCTCGTGCGTCAGGCCGAGGAAATTTTGACTCACACGCGGTCCCTCGGGATTGAACTCCCACAAGTGAAGGGGCCGGCGTTTGCAAGGCTGGACTTGATGAACCAGCATAACTTGTATTACCGCAACCAAACTAAAATCTCCATTGAAGAGATCTCGAATGCGGCTTTGCAGTATAGGCACGTCCTTGGCTGGACCCCAGCTCAGACCTCTGCTGATCCATGACATCAGTTGTGGTGGAGGGCCCGAGCGGAAAACAGGGGCGGCCGCCCACTTGGCACTTCTAGGAGCCGTGATGTAGAACCACTCCTGTTGCCACAATTCAGACACCTCTAGAATGGAACCTTTGGGCCATGGAGCTCCCGTCATCTTGCATATTGAGGCACCTCCGCACGCTGCATGTTGCCCCTCGATCATCTTCGGCTTTACTTCAAAGGTCTTGAGCCACAGGCCAAAGTGAGGGGTAACCCGGAGGAAGGCCTCACACACGACAATAAATGTCGTAAGGAGTCCGGAGCTAGATCATGGAAATCTAGCCCGTAATAAAACATCAAACCCCGGACGAAAGGATCCAGAGCAAGGCCTAGACCTTGGAGGAAGTGGGAGACGAACACGACGTTCTCGTTGGGTTAGGGGGAGGGGACGGCCTGCCCTCGGGCAGGCAGGCGATGCAAAACCTCGACGGTCAGATATCTGGCCTCCCTCAACTTTTTGATGTCTTCTTCCGTGACGGAGGAAGGCATCCATTGGCCTTGAAGGCTAGATCCGGACATGATTGAAGGTTCGGATCACCTGACCTGAACCTTGGGTGTTTGAGCTTGAGGTGGGGGAAGGATTCGATTGAGCACGGGAGGGAAAAAATAAAAGCGTTGTCCCTTTATAAAGAGGGTGTATATCAAGCGTCCTCTCCGTGGTCGTTTGGACTTGCCTATAGTCTAGGAGTCCTAGAAGCGGTTGGGTTACCCACGCCCATATTGATGAGAATCCCGGAATAAGGGGACACGATCTCTGCTTTAACAAGACGTGCCAAGGAAACCGCCTCGCATGACACGCTGAGGTGGGACAATAAAACGATTCGAATAAAGGCTTGGCCGTGGTGCGATGTCACACTACGGAATACGTCAGCAGATTAGATTTGTGTAAATATTATTCTCTCTATGGCAATATGTGGAAACTTGTTTTGCAGAGCCGGACACTATCTTTGTGTTCAAAATCTTCTATGAAGTACTTGGAGGAGGAACCCGCCTTGCAATGCCGAAGACAATCTGCGCGCCGGACTCGTCGTCATCAAAGCCTGGTTCAGGGGCTACCGAGGGAGTCCTGGATTAGGGGGTGTCCGGATGGCCGGACTATACCTTCAGCCGAACTCCTAGACTATGAAGATACAAGATTGAAGACTTCGTCCTGTGTCCGGAAGGGACTTTCCTTGGCGTGGAAGGCAAGCTTGGCGATATGGATATGTAGATCTCCTACCATTGTAAACGACTTTGTGTAACCCTAACCCTATCCGGTGTCTATATAAACCGGAGGGTTTTAGTCCGTAGGACAACATACAGAACAACCATACCATAGGCTAGCTTCTAGGGTTTAGCCTCTCCGATCTCGTGGTAGATCTACTCTTGTTCTACCCATATCATCAATATTAATGAAGCAGGACGTAGGGTTTTACCTCCATCAAGAGGGCCCGAACCTGGGTAAAACTTCGCGTCCCTTGCCTCCTGTTACCATCCGGCCTAGACGCACAGTTCGGGGCCCCCTACCCGAGATCCGCCGGTTTTGACGCCGACCCCGAGGTTTCCCTCGCGGCCTCCCGTGAGGCCTCCTCTCGAGCTCTGGAGGAGGCTCAAGAAGCTGACCACTGTCGTGAGGCCACGAAGAAGCGCGTGTGGGAGCTCCAAGCCTGGAGCGCCTCCTTGGATCAGCAAGTGGAGGCGCAGAGCCGCCCTCGCGTCGTTGAGGGGGACGCGCACCGAGGAGGAAAAGATCCGGAAGCAAGAGGAGGCGTTGGCGCTGGAAGCCATGGAGCGTAGCCTTGAGCTCGAACGTCTGGAGATGAGGGAGCATCAAGTTGCCCAAGCGGAGGATGCCGTTGGCGCGCGCGAGGCCAGGGCCCAGGAGGAGGTCGATCACCGGGTGGTCGAGGCTCACGCGGATCCCGTGGGCAGGTACGACCTGAAGCTAAGGCCGTTGGTAGGCCCTCAAGTCCAGGTTAACCGAGGTGGAGCGGTGCAAGGAGGCCGCCGCAGCCACCTGGTCTTGGCACAGGCTGAACTGGCCATCGCCCGCACCGAGTTGTTCCCCTTCAGCAGCGGGTCGCTGACGCCGAGTCCGTCGCGCAGCAGAATAGGGAGGAAGTGCTTCAGCGGCGGATGTTGGAGCGCGTGCATGCCCCCATGCTCGAGAATCTCAGGAACAGGGCCAATATCGTCCTGGGCCACATCTACGATGAGAATGCTCCTCATCCCCACGCGAACGACTACGCCAACCACCTCTGCTTCTTCACCGACATGGTGATGCGCCTGGAGAGTCGTTCCGAGAGAGCTCGCCAACTTGTTGAAGAGAGGAGCCGCGGCCTGCTCGGGTGCGCGTTCTCCCGCGTCTTCAGCCATCTCCAGAACACCGACCCCAACTTCGATTTTGATGCCGCCATCGCCCCCGTACCCGAGGCCATCCGGGGTGATCTATCACAATGGGTGGAAGACCATGTGGATGCGCTGGTCAGGTCCTTCACTTCCGACGATGATGGGGTGGTGGTCGCGGCGGACGCGGGCGACGTGGTCGACGATGGTGATGGCGGCGCTGGCAGAGGTGATGGTGATGCCAGTGATGTTTGCAGTGATGCCAGCGATGCGTCCGAGGGCGATCCGGGGGACGCGGCGAGCGACATGTCTGACTGATCCCGTGTTTCCTAGCTATTTGTCCTGCGCACAGAAGCTCAGGCGCAGCCCTTGAGATTGTAAGAGCATTTTGGGAGGGGAAGCCCCTCATGTAAATACACTACTGCCTCTATCTTGTTACGTCTAGTTGAATATGTGTCTTCATGAACTCACGTATCCTGGGGCAAAGTTGTTGTTGCTGCTTACCTTTGCTTAGATGAGCCCCCAAACCGGCTCATGAGGTCGCGAGTTTCTGGGAAGCTCCTGAGGAACCCGTCGACATGCCCGAGGGGGGCCGTGTGATAAGCAAGCGCTAGCTGTGGCACGACATGCGCATGGCACGCGTGCGCCGTGCCTAGCCCCGCTCGCGAGGGGCCCGCGAGGGGGAAGCAACAGGCGCGAACTCCGAAATAAGGCAAGAACCAGATAGCAAGAAATTGCTTTGAACGAGAAAAGGCACCTCCCATGCGCATCAATGAAAATTCAGCTTCAACTTAAATCCAAATCTAGAAAGCAGGGCTACAGAAAAAAGATCCAAAGAAAACAGCCGTGTACGGCGCCTAGTCTAGTATTCTTGTCTTCGAGTCTTCTCACCAGCGCGGAGCTAAGTGTTGCCACTAGGACGTGGGAGGGAGCCCCCGATGCCCGAGGGCGGCACTCCTGAGGCTCCGGGGCGTGTACAACCCCACTCATTATTACGTGAGAGTGTGAAGAGCGGAGACCTTCACAGGCATGAGCCTTACTTCATATCGCCAAACGAGGGCCCCGCCTTGCGCCTCCCTCGACCACCGTTGGGGGCGACCGGTAACCAGGACGACACCAAGGGGCAAAGGGGACACCAGCGGTTGGTGAGGCTTCCAGAGAGCTCCTGAAAGGTGCCGGCTTCTAGCGCCTCCTCCTCCCAGCCCGACTCGAAGAATGAGCCAGGGTCGTCCCCCAGCATGTACTCCTGGTCCACCATGCGGGGCACGTAGGCCTCCAAGGCCGTCGCCTCAAATACCTCGCCGTAGTGCCTCACGCTCCATGTTGCCCCGCCCAGCGTGCCGCCTTGAGGATGGTAGGGTAGTATCCCGCCGTGGCCGTAGGTGGCAGTGCTCGTGCCCGCGCCCATCGGAGGTGGCGCGGGTGCGAACGGGTGTCCAGCTCCGTTGGTCGCGCTGGTGTCGATGAAGCCTGGTGGCGCGCATGTGGGCACGCGGGCACAGCGAGGCTTGCCATGCGGCCCGACCATGGCTTCAGGTATGAGCAGAGAGCAAAAAGGTGGTGCTCCCGAGGCTGCGGTGTCCAAGAGCTCGGAGACACGCTCCAGCAATGCATCCCGGCCGCTCTCCATTAGCCGGCATCGCAGCAGCTCCCGAGCCACTGTGAGCGCGGCCCTCATGTTTGCTTTCTCCCGTCGAGTGTGTGGCGTCGTGGCCGCGGCGTGGCTTGAGGCTCTTGCGGTTACCCGTGTTAACCCACAAGTATAGGGGATCAATTGTAGCCTCTTTCAATAAGTAAGAGTGCCGAACCCAACGAGGAGCTAAAGGTAGAACAAATATTCCCTCAAGTTCTATCGACCACCGATACAACTCTACGCACGCTTAACGTTCGCTTTACCTAGAACAAATATGAAACTAGAAGTACTTTGTAGGTGTTGTTGGATAGGTTTGCAAGATAATAAAGAGCGCATAAATAAAAGTAGGGGCTGTTTAGATGAAGACACAACTAAGTTAGTTCTAGTAGAGAGCTTTTTGTCACAAGAAAGTTATTTGTCCCTAGGCAATCGATAACTAGACCAGTAATCGTTATTGCAATTTTATTTGAGGGAGAGGCATAAGCTAACATACTTTCTCTACTTGGATCATATGCACTTATGATTGGAACTCTAGCAAGCGTCCACAACTACTAAAGATCATTAAGGTGAAACCCAACCATAGCATTAAAGTGTCAAGTCCTCTTTACTCCCATATGCAAACAACCTACTTACTCAGGTATGTGCTTCTGTCACTCCCACCACCCACCATAAGCAAATCATGAACATATTGCAAACCCTACAGCGGGGATCCCTCACGCTTGCGCGACACGGAGAGCACCATAGGACAGCACCAATAATAAAACATGCAACTCAAACCAATCACGATCATCAATTAACCCATAGGACAAAACGGATCTACTCAAACATCATAGGATAGACATACATCATTGGGAAATAATATATAGCATTGAGCACCATGTTTAAGTAGATATTACAGCGGGTAAAAGAGGGGTTACACCGCTGCATTGAGGGGGGAAGAGTTGGTGATGATGGCAGTGAAGTTGTTGGTGTAGATTGCGGTGATGATGATCGCCCCGGCGGCATTCCGGCGCCACCGGGAGAGAGGGGGAGAGAGCCCCCCCTTCTTCTTCTTCTTATTCCTTGACCTTATCCCTAGATGGGAGAAGGGTTTCCCCTCTGGTCCATGGCCTCCATGGCATGGGAGGGGCGAGAGCCCCTCCGAGATTGGATCTGTCTCTCTGTCTCTCTCTGTTTCTGCGTTCCCTGATTTTGCGTTCCCTGATTCTGCCCTTTCACTGTTTCTTAAATTCCCGGAGATTCGTAACTCCGATTGGGCTGAACTTTGGACACAATATCTATCCGGCTATTATCTTTCTTGCGGCGAAAGAAGGGCACCAAACGCCTTACGAGGTGGCCACGAGGGCCCAGGGCGCGCCTGACCCCCTAGGGCGCGCCCCCTGCCTCATGCCCCGCTCGGGCATCGTCTCGCGTTGATTCTTCTTCCCAAAAATTACATATATTCCAGAAAAAATATCCGTCAGTTTTTATCCCGTTTGGACTCTGTTTGATATGGATTTGCTGCAAAACGAAAAACATGCAACAAACAGGAACTGGCTCTGGGCACTGGATCAATATGTTAGTCCCAAAAATAGTATAAAAAGTTGCCAAAAGTATATGAAAGTTGTATAATATTAGCATGGAACAATCAAAAATTATAGATATGACGGAGACGTATCAACATCCCCAAGCTTAATTCCTGCTCGTCCTCGAGTAGGTAAATGATAAAAAGATAATTTTTGATGTGGAATGCTACCTAGCATAATCTTGATCATGTATCTAATCATGGCATGAATATTAGGACACGAGTGATTCAAAGCAATATTCTATCATTTGACATTAAGACAATAATACTTCAAGCATACTAACCGAGCAATTATGTCCTCTCAAAATAACATAGCCAAAGAAAGCTCATCTGTACAAAATCATATAGTTTGGACATGCTTCATTTCTATCACACAAAATGCTCCCATCATGCACAACCCCGATGACAAGCCGAGCAATTGGTTCATACTTTTTAACGCACTTCGGCCTTTTCAACCCTCACGCAATACATGAGCGCAAGCCATGGACATAGCAGTATAGGTGGAATATAATATGATGGTGGAGGTTGTGTGGAGAAGACAAAAAGGAGAAAGTCTCACATCGACGCGGCTAATCAACGGGCTATGGAGATGCCCATCAATTGATGTCAATGTGAGGAGTAGGGATTGCCATGCAACGGATGCACTAAGAGCTATAAGTGTATGAAAGCTCAAACTGGAAACTAAGTGGGTGTGCATCCAACTTGCTTGCTCATGAAGACCTCGGGCATTTGAGGAAGCCCATCATCGGAATATACAAGCCAAGTTCTATAATGAAAATTCCCACTAGTATATGAAAGTGATAACTCAAGAGACTCGCTATATGAAGAACATGGTGCTACTCTGAAGCACAAGAGTGGTAAAAGGATAGTAACATTGCCCCTTCTCTCTTTTTCTCTCATTTTTTTGTTTTTTTGTGGGCTTCTTTGGCCTCTTTTTTTATTTGGGCTTCTTTGGCCTCTTTTATTTTTTTAAATTCCGGAGTCTCATCCCGACTTGTGGGGGAATCATAGTCTCCATCATCCTTTCCTCACTGGGGCAATGCTCTAATAATGATGATCATCACACTTTTATTTACTTACAACTCAATATTACAACTCGATGTCTAGAACAAAGTATGACTCTATATGAATGCCTCTAGCGGTGTACTGGGATGTGCAATGATCTAGCGTAGCAATGACATCAAAAAACGGACAAGCCATGAAAACATCATGCTAGCTATCTTACTATCATGCAAAGCAATATGACAATAAATGCTCAAGTCATGTATATGATGATGATGGAAGTTGCATGGCAATATATCTCGGAATGGCTATGGAAATGCCATGATAGGTAGGTATGGTGGCTGTTTTGAGGAAGATATAAGGAGGTTTATGTGTGATAGAGCGTATTGTATCACGGGGTTTGGATGCACCGGCGAAGTTTGCACCAACTCTCGAGGTGAGAAAGGGCAATGCACGGTACCGAAGAGGCTAGCAATGATGGAAGGGTGAGAGTGTGTATAATCCATGTACTCACATTAGTCATAAAGAACTGTAACACCCCGGATGTAATTTACCTTATCTGTACTCCAACTCTTGCTGTTTCTGGCCTAAGTTATTTTATTTCCTCGTTGTCGGGTTTTTGTCTCCGTGTGTTTTGTCTTTGTCATGCATCTCATATCATGTTATCATGTGCATTGCATTTGCATACGTGTTCGTCTCATGCATCTGAGCATTTTCCCTGTTGTTCGTGTTGCATTCCGGCGCTCCTATGTCCTCCGGTGGTCCTTTCTACCTCTTTTTGTGTGTGAGGGTTAAACGTTTTCGGATTGGACCGATACTTGTCACGCGGCCTTGGTTTACTACCGGTAGACCGCCTGTCAAGTTTCGTACCATTTGGACTTCGTTTGATACTCCAACGGTTAACCGAGGGACCGAAAAGGCCTCGTGTGCGTTGCAGCCCAACACCCTTCCAATTTGGCCCAAACCCCACCTAAACCTCTCCCATCATCTAGAGCATTCGATCACGATCGCGTGGCCGAAAACCGCACTCCATTTGGAGCTTCCTAGCTCCCTCTACCTCTATAAATAAACCCCTCTTTCGAAATCACGGATGAAACCCTAAAAAATCCCCTCCTCGCGCCGCCGGACGAGTTCCTCCAGGCCGGACGTGTCTGGTACGCCGCCAGCGCCACGTGTCGCCGCCTGGTTCGTCCTCACCGCTGGCCTCCATCGCGCGCGGCCCGCCTTGCCCGCGTAGGGCCCCCGCGAGTCCGAGCCGCCTGGCTTTCTTCTCCGCGCCGCCTGAACCTCTCGCCGGCGCCGGCATCCGCCACCGCCGCCATCGCCGCCGACCAGCCGCCGCTCCGGCGCCGCCTCCAGTCCACCGCCTCGCCTGCTTCCTCGAGCGCCACGCGCCGCCCCTCGTCACTTCGGCCGCCGAGCGCCCCGCCTTCCTCCTCCACGCCGGCGAACTCCTCCAGTCCGGCCACCGCGACAAGTCCCTGGAGTTTCTTTAACGAGTGACTCCGGGGAACCCCCACTGTTCCTGCGACCTCGGTTCACGTGCACGATCTGGATCCAGATCTGGATCTTGAGGTTGACCTAATTTTGCCCGAAACCCTAGATTTTTTATGCTATCTTTGACATGCCATAACTCTGCATCCGTAGCTCCGATTCGTGCGTGTAGCATATCAAAATGTTCGTCTCGACGAGTACATCATTTCATCTCATGGCATCATTTTCATTTGAGTTTATCTTGATGCCCGAAATGTCATTGGAAGAGGGCTATGTGAGGAATATGTCAGATCTGTTTCAGCAAATGGCCTTTTGTCATTTTTGCCATGATTAATGTGTGCATGCTATGATCCTAAGCTCTACATGTGTTTTGTTAATTACCATGCTATGTTCACATGCTACAATTGTATTTTCTGATCCCTTTTGGCTCAAGGTCACTAAGGGACTTTTGTTATGTGCTTAGAGTAGCTTCATGCCATGCCTTTCTTTGCCATGATATGTTCCTGTAGCATGTAGTTTTCATGCTCTAAAGTATGCTTCCTGATGATAAATTCCAGACTTGTGTTAATTTCACTAAGTCTGAAACCTGTTATCTTTTGCACTTTTGTCATGCTTGTTTGAACCTGATAATGGATGAATTAGCCGTAGTTCAGTGTTCATATTTTGTCAAGAATCATCAGTGGATCCCTGCCATGTATTTTGTTGCTATGTTTGGGTGCTGTAGCATATTATCTTGATGCTTTTAGAAGGCTACTTGTTGTTTATCGCAGACCAGTGCCATATTTGTTTTGCTTGCCATTTCCAAACCGTGCATCTGATTCCGGTGATCTTTATATCGATTTCAACCGAAATCACCTCCTCTTTCCAGTGGCACTCTTGGTTTCCCAAGTTGATGCCAGGTTCATTCCTTCCTTTCCAAATCTTGCATATGCATCGCATATTGCATCCCGCATATCATACCATGTTTGCATCATGTTGCTTGAGCATTGCACGTGGTTGATTATGTTCCTTTGTGCTTGTTGTTCTTGTTTGGGTAGAGCCGGGAGACGAGTACATGTACGAGGAGCCCGTTGAGTACGCCTACAAGGATCAAGGCAACTCTGAGAACTTTGCAGGCAAGATGACCATACCCTCGAAATCACTTCTATCTTTGCTTGCTAGATGCTCGCTCTTTTGCTATGCCTATGCTACGATGCCTACCACTTGCTTATCATGCCTCCCATTTTCCATGTCAAACCTCTAACCCACCATGTCCTAGCAAACCGTTGTTTGGCTATGTTACCGCTTTGCTCAGCCCCTCTTATAACGTTGCTAGTTGCAGGTGAAGTTTGGAGATCGTTCCTTGTTGGAACTTGTTTATTGTTGGGATATCACTATATTATTTGGTTTATCTTAATGCACCTATATATTTGGTTAAGGGTAGAAGGCTCGGCCTTATGCCTGGTGTTTTGTTCCACTCTTGCCGCCCTAGTTTCCGTCATATGGGTGTTATGTTCCCGGATTTTGTGTTCCTTACGCGGTTGGGTTATAATGGGAACCCCTTGAAAGTTCGCCTTGAATAAAACTCCTCCAGCAATGCACAACATTAGTTTTACCATTCGCCACCTAGTCTTTTTCCCTTGGGTTTCGCGGACTCAAGGGTCATCTTTATTTTAACCCCCCTGGGCCAGTGCTTCTCTAAGTGTTGGTCCAACTGAGCGATGTCCGGGGCTACCAGGGGCAACTCGCCGTTACTACGCGTCTTTCCCAGATGATCAGTAGTGGTGCCCAGTTGGGGCGATCGGGGACTTTGTCGCACTTGGGGGTTGATCTTTATTTTTGTACCATAGTCGGACCATGAGTGTATTGGATGAATGTAATGACTTATTTATGTATTTGTGTGACATGGCGAGTGTAAGCCAACTATGTATCTTTCCCCTTATTTATGTACATGGGTTGTTTGCGAAGATTACCTCACTTGCGACATTGCTTTCAATGCGGTTATGCCTCTAAGTCGTGCTCCGACATGTAGGAGATATAGCCGCATCGAGGGCGTTACAAGTTGGTAATCAGAGCCTTCCCCGACCTTAGGAGCCCCCTGCTTGATCGAATCCCTTGCACTGTTGAGTCTAGAAAAATGTTTTGAGTCTTTTAGGATTATATATATCGGAGAGTTAGGAATTCTTTTTACTCCTCAGTCCCTTCATCGCTCTGGTGAGGCATCCTGACGTAAAGTTTTGACTCTTCTCTTCTCAGATTGCACCGAAAAAATTAGGATCACGCGGGTATCTTGGACTCGTTCCGATGGTTTTGTGACAAGAACATTGTTCTTGGTACCTCCTGACATTTAGGGGTTGTGGCAGTGTCCCGGGGAGTTGAGCTCCGAGGTGTTGTCGTCACAATTTTATCATTGAGATTCTCGAATACCTGAGTTTCGCCGACATCGAAAATCTCTTTTATGCAGTTGTTGGTGAGATAACCTCGACGCCACCCAGTACTGGGGCGGGAGTTCGGGAGTATTGCCATAACTCGTATAACGGATGCTTTTCGAAGGTTGAGGTAAATGATTTCCGAAGGTTTCTTGGTTATGTGTTGAAGGATGGATACAGCTGGATGTAGGATTTGCTAGATTTGGGTGAGATAGTATGCTTCCCCTGTATCCCCAACACCTGATTGCATAACCGGAAAGGTTCGGGAGTTTCATAGGTGGGAATTCATGTAGCTCTAGTTCTTCTTCCGTAGATATCTGGTTTGTGATTGGGTAATCCTCACCAAGTATTTGCTCTCGTCCGTACCTTGTTGTTTTTGTATTCTTCCTATATCTAAGTGGCTTCTCAATTTATGGAAATGTGACCATTTCAATTGGAATGCATTCATTCATTTTGTTCGGATGTGAAGACTATATGTTGCAATTTCAATCCGTTCGATTCAACTTGTTTATCTATCTGCCAAGATGCTAATGGATGTCACCTCTTCAGGATGGCTCCTCCAACGCGCACGACTCCGAATCCTGATCCGCCACCACCACCTCCACCTCCGGAGGCATGGCAAGCTGTGATGGCCGCTACCAATGCAAACACGCAACTGATCATGCAGCTCTTGCAAGAGCGCACTCAAGGGAATCATGGCCATGGCAATAATCAGAATCAATTTGCTACACTCAACCAGTTCCTTGCTAACCAGCCAAAGACGTTCAGCAACTGTGTTGAGGCAACAGACGCTGATGATTGGCTCATGGATATCTGCAAGCATTTCGAGTGCAGCAACGTCAGGCCTGAGGACTTTTTCAAATTTGCCTCTTTCCAACTCAAAGACCAAGCTGCAGAATGGTTTCAGCAGTACAAAGATTCCAGAGGAGGCCGTGTGATTACCTAGGATGAATTCTCTCAAGACTTCAAAGCTCATCATATTCCTCAGAGTGTGGTTGAGAGCAAGCATGAGGAATTCCGCAACCTGAAGCAAGGCACTTTGTCTGTTTACTAGTACAACATCATGTTTCAGAAGCTCGCCCGTTTCACTAAGCAAGACGTCCCTGACGAGAAGAGCATGATATACCAGTTCAGGGTGGTCTCAGAGAAGAACTCCAGCTAGCTCTCGTCCTCTTTGAGCCCAAGAAGTACGATGAGTTTTACAACATGGCACTGAAACAAGAGGCTGCTCAACTGAAGTGCGATGCTTCGAAGAAGCGAGTCAGAGATGTGACCTCTTCTTCCTCAACTCAAGTGGTTTCTAAGCAGCAAAAGTATTGGCTTCCTCCTCCTCCGTTCCATCAGCCTTATCAGCAGAAGAGCAAAGGTGGCAATGGATCTTCCCACCCACCCAACCCAGGCTTTCAGAACAAGACTTCGTCTCAAGCTCCAAGATCAAGTGCTCTGTATCACCGTCCGCTTTCAGAGGTCACGTGCAACAAGTGCCAATAGAAGGGGCACTATGCCAACAAATGCTTCAATCAGAGGCGTCTTCCTCCTCCTGTGAGATCTGCCAGTACCGCAGTGGTCAAGCATAACCCCAAGTTTGCTAAGGTCAACATGATGAATGCAGCTCAGGCAGAGGACTCGCCAGATGTCATCATGGGTAACCTTCCTGTTAACGATATTCCTGCAAGAGTTCTTTTTGATACTGGGGCATCTTTGTCTTTCTTATCGAAGCCTTTTGCATCCATGCATAATGTGCATACTGTTGATTTGCCTAAGCCGATAGCGGTTTCTTCTCCGGGTTTGTTCATGAACACCAAAATGATGGCTCCAGATGTTTCCATCATGTTGGGAGACCATAAGTTTCTGGCTTCTCCAATGGTCCTTGGTAACTCAGATATTGATCTTATTCTTGGAATGGATTGGCTTTCTAAGCACAAGGCTCACCTTGATTGTGCTGCCAGGAAGATTCAATTGACTCATTAGTCTGAGGATGTAATCGTCTTTGTCGCTCATGATAACACCATCCGTCTGTTTTCTCTCAATGAGAAGGGTGAACTGGATGCCATCTCTCAAATTCCAGTCGTTTGCGAATATCAAGACATCTTTCCAGAAGAGCTTCCAGGAATGCCTCCGCACCGGCAAGTTGAATTTGTCATCGAACTTGAGCCTGGCACGGAACCTGTTTGCAAACGTCCTTACAAGCTGGGACCGAAAGAGTTGAAAGAGTTGAAGAAACAGCTCGATCATCAAGAGCGTTTGGGTCTCATCCGACCTAGTTCTTCTCCGTGGGGTTGTGGAGTTCTTTTTGTGAAGAAGAAGGATGGAACGGACCGACTTTGTGTCGACTATCGTCCATTGAACAAGAAGACCATAAAGAACAAGTACCCACTTCCCAACATCAATGAGCTTTTTGAACAACTCAAAGGTGCTAAAGTTTTCTCCAAGCTTGATCTCCGTATGGGCTATCACCAGATTCGCATTCGTGAAGAGGATATCCCCAAGACAACATTCAGAACAAGCTATGGCTCATATGAATACACTGTCGTGTCTTTCGGCCTCGTCAACGCTCCTCCAACATTCTCTCGCATGATGAACTTCATCTTCAACCCCTACACAAATGACTTCGTCTTGGTCTACCTCGATGACATTTTGGTTTTTTCCAAGAACAAGGAGGATCATGCCAAGCATTTGAGATTGGTGCTAGATAAACTCAGAGAACATCAGTTCTATGCCAAGTTTTCAAAGTGCGAGTTTTGGCTCGATGAGGTTCTCTATCTTGGGCATATCATTTCTGCCAAGGGCATAGCGGTGAATCCTAAGAAGGTGTCTGCATTGTGGATTGGGAACCACCTCAGAATGTGAAGCAACTCCGCAGTTTCCTTGGGCTCGCAAGCTATTGCAGAAGGTTCGTTGAGAACTTTTCATAGATCGCGAAGCCTCTTTCCAACCTTCTCCAGAAGCATGTGAAGTACGTCTGGTCTCTTGATTGTGACATCGCCTTCAACACCCTGAAAGAGAAATTAGTCACTGCTCCAGTTCTGACTCCTCCTGATGAATCCAAACTGTTCGAGGTCTTCTATGATGCTTCCCTTCAAGGTCTTGGTGTAGTGTTGATGCAAGAGAAGAAATTTGTGGCTTATACCTCTCGCCAGTTGAAGCCCAACGAAAAGAACTATTCCACTCATGACCTCGAGTTGGCGGCAGTTGTTCATGCTCTTTTAACTTGGAGACATCTCTTATTGGGAAGAAAAGTGGACATCTTCACTGATCATAAGAGTCTCAAGTACATCTTCACTCAGCCTAATCTCAACCTCAAGCAGACTCGTTTGGGTCGAAATGATTCAAGAGTATAATCCGAGTATTGAATATACTCCAGGCAAGGCCAATGTAATTGCTGGCGCATTGAGCAGGAAGGCTTACTGCAACAGTCTGATTCTCAAGCCTTACCAGCCTGAGCTTTGTGAAGCTTTCCGCAAACTCAATCTGCAAGTTGTTCCTCAAGGTTTCCTCGCCAACCTCCAAGTCTCTCCTACTTTGGAAGATCAGATTCGCGAAGCTCAACTTCTTGATGCTATGGTGAAGAAGGTGAAAATTGGGATTGCCAAGAGTCAACCCAAGTACAAGTGCTATCGCCTTGATGACAAGGATACTCTATTCTTCGAGGATCGCATTGTTGTGCCTAAAGGTGACCTTAGCAAAGTCATTATGAACGAGGCTCACAATTCACTCCTCTCTATTCACCCTGGAAGTACAAAGATGTACCATGACCTCAAGCAGTCGTATTGGTGGACTCGAATGAAGCGCGAGATTGCGCAGTTCGTGAACGAATGTGATGTCTGCAGAAGAGTGAAAGCAGAACACCAACGACCAGCTGGTCTCCTCCAACCTCTTGCCATTCCAGAATGGAAGTTTGACCACATTGAGATGGACTTCGTGACTGGATTTCCAAAGTCCAAGCGTGGCAATGATGCTATCTTCGTTGTCATCAACAAACTCACTAAAGTGGCTCATTTCCTTCCTATCAAAGAATCTATCACAGTAGCTCAATTGGCAGAGCTATATACGATTGTCTCTCTGCACGGCATTCCGCAGTTGATTTCTTTAGATCGTGGCAGCATCTTCACCTCCAAGTTTTGGGATTCTTTTCAGAAGGCCATGGGCACCAACATCCGTTTCAGCACAACTTTTCATCCTCAAACTAGTGGCCAAGTCGAGCGAGTTAATAAGATTCTTGAAGATATGCTCAGGGCTTGCGTTATCTCTTTCGGTATGAAGTGGGAAGATTGTCTTCCATATGCCGCGTTTTCCTACAACAACAGCTTCCAAGCGAGTTTGGGAAAGGCCCCATTTGAAATTCTCTATGGCAGGAAGTGTCGTACTCCTCTTAACTGGTCAGAAACTGGTGAACGTCAACTTCTTGGCAATGACTTGATCACAGAGGCAGAAGATATGTGCAAAGTCATTCGCGAGAATCTCAAAGCCGCGCAATCGCGCCAGAAGAGCTACTATGATAGTAAGCATCGTGATTTGGCTTTCGAGATCGGAGACCATGTCTACCTCCGCGTCTCTCCAATGAAAGGTACTCGTCGCTTCGGTATCAAAGGGAAGCTTGCCCCTAGATACGTGGGTCCTTTCAAGATCGTCAGCAAGAGAGGCGATCTCGCCTATCAACTTGAGCTTCCCTCCAACTTTGCAAATGTGCACGACGTGTTTCATGTGTCTCAACTCCGCAAGTACTTCAAGGCTCCTGACCGCACCGTCAACTTCGAAGACATTGATCTCCAGGAAGACTTGTCTTATCATGAGCACCCCGTTGCTATTCTTGAAGAAGCTGAGCGCAAGACTCGCAACAATTCTATCAAATTCCTCAAAATCAAGTGGTCACATCATTCCGACCGTGAAGCCACCTGGGAACGCGAGGATCACCTCCGTTCTGAGTACCCGGAGTTTTTCCAGTCCTAGATCTCGGGACGAGATCCTTTCGTAGTGGTGGAGTGTTGTAACACCCCGGATGTAATTTACCTTATCTGTACTCCAACTCTTGCCGTTTCCGGCCTAAGTTATTTTATTTCCTCGTTGTCGGGTTTTTGTCTCTGTGTGTTTTGTCTTTGTCATGCATCTCATATCATGTCATCATGTGCATTGCATTTTCATACGTGTTCGTCTCATGCATCCGAGCATTTTCCCCATTGTCCGTGTTGCATTCCGGCACTCCTATGTCCTCCGGTGGTCCTTTCTACCTCTTTTCGTGTGTGGGGGTTAAACATTTTCGGATTGGATTGTCATGCGGCCTTGGTTTACTACCGGTAGACCGCCTGTCAAGTTTCGTACCATTTGGACTTCGTTTGATACTCCAACGGTTAACCGAGGGACCGAAAAGGCCTCGTGTGTGTTGCAGCCCAACACCCTTCCAATTTGGCCCAAAACCAACCTAAACCTCTCCCATCATCTAGAGCGTTCGATCACGGTTGCGTGGCCGAAAACCGCACTCCATTTGGAGCTTCCTAGCTTCCTCTACCTCTATAAATAGACCCCTCTTTTGAAATCACGGATGAAACCCTAAAAAATCCCCTCCTCGCGCCGCCGAACGAGTTCCTGCAGGCCGGACGTGTCCGGTCCGCCGCCAGCGCCACATGTCGCTGCCCGGTTCGTCCTCACCGCCGGCCTCCACCACGCGCGGCCCGCCCGGCCCGCGTAGGGCCCCCGCGAGCCCGAACCGCCGCCGCCTGGCTTTCTTCTCTGCGCCGCCCGAGCCTCTCGCCG
>NC_041388.1:228027792-228030183 GCF_002162155.2 Triticum dicoccoides | reverse complement strand
CCGCCACCGCCGCCATCGCCGTCGACCAGCCACCGCTCCGGCGCCGCGTCCAGTCCGCCGCCTCGCCTGCTTCCTCGAGCGTCGCGCGCCGCCCCTTGTCACTCCGGCCGCCGCGCGCCCCGCCTTCCTCCTCCACGCCGGTGAACTCCTCCAGTCCGGCCACCGCGGCAAGTCCCCGGAGTTTCTCCAACGAGTGACTCCAGCGAACCCCCACTGTTTCGGCAACCTTGGTTCACGTGCATGATCTGGATCCAGATCTGGATCTTGAGGTTGACCTAATTTTGCCCGAAACCCTAGATTTTTCTGCTATCTTTGACATGCCATAACTCTGCTCCGTAGCTCCGATTCGTGTGTGTAGCATATCAAAATGTTCGTCTCGACGAGTACATAATTTCATCTCATGGCATCATTTTCATTTGAGTTCATCTTGATGCCCGAAATGTCTTTGGAAGAGGGCTATGTGAGGAATATGTCAGATCTGTTTCAGCAAATGGCCTTTTGTCATTTTTGCCATGATTAATGTGTGCATGCTATGATCCTAAGCTCTACATGTGTTTTGTTAATTGCCATGCCATCTTTACAGGGGTGTATGCCATGTATTTTTGTGATCTTCATGGTGACTAGCACAAGCATGCAAAGTATCCTACTCGTTGATGCTGATTTCAGGGACTTAGAATTTCGCAAAGTCCTTGTCCTGATTTTGTTTTTATGCCATATGTTCATGTTGTTTCCTAGTGATCCGTGCCTCTTTTGAGGATGATCAGTAAGGATGTTTTGTTAATATTGTTGTGTTCGTTCCATCCATGTCTTTGTTTGCAATTATGGAGCACCCTAGATTGAGTCAATCAAGCTCTACTTTTGCTATAAAACGATCCTGGCAGATTGTTGACATGTTTAGCGATTTTGCCGAGGATGTTGCTATTGATCCGTGCATGCTATGATATTGTTCTTGCCTTGTATAGCTCCTATGCCATGTCTTCTTGATAGGTGCATGCTTAGTTTATCATGCCTTGCTCTGTAGTGAGTGCATCGAGCTTGTAAACATGCCTACTTGTTAATCTGTTTTGCATGCTCCAGTTTTTCACCAAGTCTGAATCTATTTATGTTTTTGCTATGTTCACATGCTTACAATTGTATTTTCTGATCCCTTTTGGCTCAAGGTCACTAAGGGACTTTTGTTATGTGCTTAGAGTAGCTTCATGCCATGCCTTTCTTTGCCATGATATGTTCCTGTAGCATGTAGTTTTCATGCTCTAAAGTATGCTTCCTGATGATAAATTCCAGACTTGTGTTAATTTCACTAAGTCTGAAACCTGTTATCTTTTGCACTTTTGCCATGCTTGTTTGAACCTATTAATGGATGAATTAGCCATAGTTCAGTGTTCATCTTTTGTCAAGCATCATGAGTGGATCCCTGCCATGTATTTTGTTGCTATGTTTGGGTGCTGTAGCATATTATCTTGATGCATTTAGAAGGTTACTTGTTGTTTATCGCACACCGGTGCCATATTTGTTTTGCTTGCCATTTCCAAACCGTGCATCCGATTCCGGTGATCCTTATATCGATTTCAACCGAAATCACCTCCTATTTCTAGTGGCACTCTTGGTTTTCCAAGTTGAGGCTAGGTTCATTCATTCCTTTCCAAATTTTGCATATGCATCGCATATCGCATCCCGCATATCATACCATGTTTGCATCATGTTGCTTGAGCATTGCACGTGGTTGATTGTGTTCCTTTGTGCTTGTTGTTCTTGTTTGGGTAGAGCCGGGAGACGAGTACGTGTATGAGGAGCCCGTTGAGTACGCCTACGAGGATCAAGGCAACTCTGAGAACTTTGCAGGCAAGATGACCATACCCTCGAAATCACTTCTATCTTTGCTTGCTAGATGCTCACTCTTTTGCTATGCCTATGCTACGATGCCTACCACTTGCTTATCATGCCTCCCATTTTCCATGTCAAACCTCTAACCCACCATGTCCTAGCAAACTGTTGTTTGGCTATGTTACCGCTTTGCTCAGCCCTCTTATAGCATTGCTAGATGCTGGTGAAGTTTGGAGATCCTTCCTTGTTGGAACTTGTTTATTGTTGGGATATCACTATATTATCTTATTTATCTTAATGCACCTATATATCTGGTTAAGGGTGGAAGGCTCGGCCTTATGCCTGCTGTTTGTTCCACTCTTGCCGCCCTAGTTTCCGCCATATGGGTGTTATGTTCCCGGATTTTGCGTTCCTTACGCGGTTGGGTTATAATGGGAACCCCTTGACAGTTCGCCTTGAATAAAACTCCTCCAGCAATGCCCAACATTGGTTTTACCATTCGCCACCTAGTCTTTTTCCCTTGGGTTTCGTGGACTCAAGGGTCATCTTTATTTTAACCCCCCCCCC
>NC_041388.1:227920786-228027432 GCF_002162155.2 Triticum dicoccoides | reverse complement strand
ACTAAGCGATGTCCGGGGCTACCAGGGGCAACTCTGGGCTGGCCTACCCGACATCTTGCTCATCCGGTGTGCCCTGAGAACGAGATATGTGCAGCTCCTATCGGGATTTGTCGGCACATCTGGGTGGTGTTGCTGGTTTAGTTTTACCATGTCGAAATGTCTTGTAACCGGGATTCCGAGTCTGATCGGGTCTTCCCGCTAGAAGGAATATCCTTCGTTGACCGTGAGAGCTTGTGATGGGATAAGTTGGGACTCCCCTGCAGGGATTTGAACTTTCGAAAGCCGTGCCCGCGGTTATGGGCAGATGGGAATTTGTTAATGTCCGGTTGTAGAGAACTTGACACATGACTTAACTAAAATACATCAACCGTGTGTGTAACCGTCATGGTCTCTTCTCGGCGGAGTCCGGGAAGTGAACACGGTGTTGGAGTAATGTTTGACGTAGGTTGTTCTAGGATCACTTCTTGATCATAGTTGTTCGACCGTGCTTTTGCCTCCTCTTCTCGCTCTCATTTGCGTATGTTAGCCACCATATATGCTAGTCGCTTGCTGCAGCTCCACATCATTCCTTTGCCTTACCTATAAGCTTAAATAGTCTTGATCACGAGGGTGTGAGATTGCTGAGTCCCCGTGACTCACAGATTCCTTCCAAACCAGATGCAGGGACCGATGATACCGTTCCAGATGATATGACCGAGCTCAAGTGGGAGTTCGATGAAGACTCTCGCCGTTACTACGTGTCTTTCCCAGATGATCAGTAGTGGTGCCCAGTTGGGGCGATCAGGGACTTTGTCGCACTTGGGGGTTGATCTTTATTTTTGTACCGTAGTCGGACCATGAGTGTATTGGATGAATGTAATGACTTATTTATGTATTTGTGTGACGTGGCGAGTGTAAGCCAACTATGTATCTTTCCCCTTATTTATGTACATGGGTTGTTTGCGAAGATTACCTCACTTGCGACATTGCTTTCAATGCGGTTATGCCTCTAAGTCGTGCTCCGACACGTAGGAGATATAGCCGCATCGAGGGAGTTACAAGTTGGTAATCAGAGCCTTCCCCGACCTTAGGAGCCCCCTGCTTGATCGAATCGCTGGTGCTGTTGAGTCTAGAAAAATGTTTTGAGTCTTTTAGGATTATATATATCGGAGAGTTAGGAATTCTTTTTACTCCTCAGTCCCTTCATCGCTCTGGTGAGGCATCCTGACGTAAAGTTTTGACTCTTCTCTTCTCATATTGCACCGAAAAAAATTAGGATCACGCCGGTATCTTGGAATCGTTCCGATGGTTTTGTGACGAGAACATTGTTCTTGGTACCTCATGACATTTAGGGGTTGTGGCAGTGTCCCAGGGAGTTGAGCTCCGAGGTGTTGTCGTCACAATTTTACCGTTGAGATTCTGGAATACCTGAGTTTCGCCGACATCGAAAATCTCTTTTATGCAGTTGTTGGTGAGATAACCTCGACGCCACCTAGTACCGGGGCGGGAGTTCGGGAGTATTGCCATAACTCGTATAATGGATGCTTTTCGAAGGTTGAGGTAAATGATTTCCGAAGGTTTCTTGGTTATGTGTTGAAGGATGGATACAGCTGGATGTAGGATTTGCTAGATTTGGGTGAGATATGCTTCCCCTGTATCCCCAACACCTGATTGCATAACTGGAAAGGTTCGGGAGTTTCATAGGTGGGAATTCATGTAGCTCTAGTTCTTCTTCCGCGGATATCTGGTTTGTGATTGGGTAATCCTCACCAAGTATTTGCTCTCGTCCGTACCTTGTTGTTTTATTCTTCTTCCGATATCTAAGTGGCTTCTCAATTTATGGAAATGTGACCATTTCAATTGGAATGCATTCGTTCATTTTGTTCGGATGTGAAGACTATATGTTGCAATTTCAATCCGTTCGATTCAACTTGTTTATCTATCTGCCAAGATGCTAATGGATGTCACCTCTTTAGGATGGCTCCTCCAACGGGCACGACTCCGAATCCTGATCCGCCACCACCACCTCCACCTCCGGAGGCATGGCAAGCTGTGATGGCCGCTACCAATGCAAACACGCAACTGATCATGCAGCTCTTGCAAGAGCGCACTTAAGGGAATCATGGCCATGGAAACAATCAGAATCAATTTGCTACACTCAACCAGTTCCTTGCTAACCAGCCAAAGACGTTCAGCAACTGTGTTGAGGCAACAGACGCTGATGATTGGCTCGTGGATATCTGCAAGCATTTCGAGTGCAACAACGTCAGGCCTGAGGACTTTGTCAAGTTTGCCTCTTTCCAACTCAAAGACCAAACTGCGGAATGGTTTCAGCAGTACAAAGATTCCAGAGGAGGCCGTGTGATTACCTGGGATGAATTCCGTCAAGACTTCAAAGCTCATCATATTCCTCAGAGTGTGGTTGAGAGCAAGCGTGAGGAATTCCGCAACCTGAAGCAAGGCACTTTGTCTGTTTTCTAGTACAACATCATGTTTCAGAAGCTCGCCCGTTTCACTAAGCAAGACGTCCCTGACGAGAAGAGCATGATATACCAGTTCAGGGGTGGTCTCAGAGAAGAACTCCAGCTAGCTCTCGTCCTCTTTGAGCCCAAGAAGTACGATGAGTTTTACAACATGGCACTAAAACAAGAGGCTGCTCAACTGAAGTGCGATGCTTCCAAGAAGCGAGTCAGAGATGTGACCTCTTCTTCCTCAACTCAAGTGGTTTCTAAGCAGCAAAAGTATTGGCTTCCTCCTCCTCCGTTCCGTCAGCCTTATCAGGAGAAGAGCAAAGGTGGCAATGGATCTTCCCACCCACCCAACCCAGGCTTTCAGAACAAGACTTCATCTCAAGCTCCAAGATCAAGTGCTCTGTATCACCGTTCGCTTTCAGAGGTCACATGCAACAAGTACCAACAGAAGGGGCACTATGCCAACAAATGCTTCAATCAGAGGCTTCTTCCTCCTCCTCCTCTTGTGAGATCTGCCAGTATCGCAGTGGTCAAGCATAACCCCAAGTCTGCTAAGGTCAACATGATGAATGCATCTCAGGCAGAAGACTCGCCAGATGTCATCATGGGTAACCTTCCTGTTAATGATATTCCTGCAAGAGTTCTTTTTTATAGTGGGGCATCTTTGTCTTTCTTATCGAAGCCTTTTGCATCCATGCATAATGTGCATACTGTTGATTTGCCTAAGCCGATAGCGGTTTCTTCTCCGGGTTTGTTCATGAACACCAAAATGATGGCTCCGGATGTTTCCATCATGTTGGGAGACCATAAGTTTCTGGCTTCTCCAATGGTCCTTGGTAACTCGGATATTGATCTTATTCTTGGAATGGATTGGCTTTCTAAGCACAAGGCTCACCTTGATTGTGCTGCCAGGCAAATTCAATTGACTCATTTGTCTGAGGATGTAATCGTCTTTGCCGCTCGTGATAACACCATCCATCTGTTTTATCTCAATGAGAAGGGTGAACAATTGTAAAAAAAGTTTCGGAACAGTTTGACGTTCCAGTAAAGTTTCAGAACAGTTTGACGTTCCAGTAAAAAAAAATGCGCACTACAGCCAAAGTTTCTGTTCTGCACTGCACAAACCAACAAGCAATGTTAACATCCTAAAGGCAAATCTTGGCACATTATTTTATAATACAATGGAATTGTACAAGGGGATAATTATTTTTGTTGAAAAGTTTCTGTAATCAAGATTCACAAAGTTTCCGTGAGCATGAACAAAGTTCAAGGAGCTCCCCCACTTCAACAATGCTTGTCTCTCTCACTTTCACTTTCCTTTTTGAAAAGTTTTGGGTTCCCCTCTTTATTTTTGTTTTTGGTTTTAAACTATATAAAAGCACTCAACAGAAGTAAATGACTCTATAAAACTTCTGGGTTCTCCCTGGCTGCGCTTTCTTTAAAGCCATTAAGCTAGGCATATAATGCTCAAGTAATGGATCCACCCGGATCCCAAGGTATATCAAAGCCAATTTGAATTAACAATGATTTGTGATTTAGTAGTGAGCACAAAGTAACATATACCATGCAACAACAAAGTCTAACTCTCTTCCTATGCATTGTCATGTCATAAAGGAACAATTCATGCACACAAAGTAAAGGCCAATGCATAGTACAAACAGTTTCTTGCAATATTATCGTGTTGTAAACATAGAGAGGTGGAGATGTAGTTCCTCTCTCATAATAATTGCAAGTAGGAGCAACAAGCACATGCATATTACATTCATCAAAATCATCATGTGCAACAGTAAAATGCAACCCGTCAACATAATCCTTAATAAGAGCAAACTTCTCCGATATAGTGTAGTTTGGAGAATTCAAAAACATAATAGGACTATTATGTGTGGGTGCAATAGAAACAATTTCATGTTTAACATAAGGAACTATAGCAACTTCATCTCCATAAGCATCATTCATATTGGCATCATGGCCACAAGCATAGCAAGCATCAAGTTCATCAAAAAGGGTATTTCAAAAGAATCAAAGGGATCATAACAATCATCATAGCATTCATCCTTCGGTAAGAACGAAGGGGAATTAAATAATGTATGAGTTGGAGTGTTACTCTCATTAGAAGGTGGGCATGGGTAGCTAATCCGCTCTTCCTCCTTTTCTTCATCGCTGTCCTCATCATCTTTTTCATCCAATGAGCTCACAGTTTCATCAATTTTCCTCCATACACTCCTGCAAAATATTAGTCTCTTCTTGGGCAGAGGAGACTCTCTCAATAAAGTCATCAATATTGGAATTGAATTCATAATTCTCATAGCAATATTTAAGTATAGCAAAAATTTCAGGTCTGTAAATAGCATCATCAAGATTTTCACACTCTTTAAACAAAGATTCAATTTCATAAGCACCCATAAAAGCAACGAATTCTTCTATTTGTTCCACATCATAGTAATCATATATACCATTAGCATAAGAAGCCAAGGTTTTATCATCATTAAATTTGCATGAAAAGGGAAGGTATGGAGCCTTCATCCTAGAGCAACAAGTATAATCATATCTCAAGCATAGTTCCCGAGCATACCAATGCAACATATGAATTTGATCCCATAATAGTTTCCCTTTTTGAGTCAAGCGATAATCCCTAAAGTATTCACGTTGATCCAACATGTCTCACATTACATAATTGAATGGGGTTTTCTCAGGATTATCAAAGTGGTACATAATATTTTTCACATAACCAGCATCGAGGGTTTTAGGAGGTTCCCCATCTTCATGAGTAGCAGGTACACCTAATTTTTTTGGTATTTCGTGTTCCATATCCATAACAAAAGATAGAGAACAACTTGGAATAGCAAATAAAAATTACTTAGTGATAAAGCAAACAAGCACACACGAGAATATTCACCCTACGCTATAACTCTCTGGCAATGACGCCAGAAAAAGGTCTTGATAACCCACAAGTATAGCGGATCAATTGTAGCCTCTTTTGATAGGTAAGAGTGTCGAACCCAACGAGGAGCTAAAGGTAGAACAAATATTCCCTCAAGTTCTATCGACCACCGATACAACTCTACGCATGCTTAATGTTCGCTTTACCTAGAACAAATATGAAACTAGAAGTACTTTGTAGGTGTTGTTGGATAGGTTTGCAAGATAATAAAGAGCGAGTAAATAAAAAGTAGAGGCTGTTTAGATAAAGACACAACTAAGTTAGTTTTAGTAGAGAGCTTTTTGTCACAAGAAAGTTATTTGTCCCTAGGCAATCGATAACTAGACCGGTAATCGTTATTGCAATTTTATTTGAGGGAGAGGCATAAGCTAACATACTTTCTCTACTTGGATCATATGCACTTATGATTGGAACTCTAGCAAGCGTCCACAACTACTAAAGATCATTAAGGTGAAACCCAACCATATCATTAAAGTATCAAGTCCTCTTTACTCCCATATGCAAACAACCTACTTACCCGGGTATGTGTTTCTATCATTCACGCCACCCACCATAAGAAAATCATGAACATATTGCAAACCCTACAGCGGGGATCCCTCACGCTTGCGCGACACAGAGAGCACCATAGGACAGCACCAATAATAAAACATGCAACTCAAACCAATCATGATCATCAATTAACCCATAGGAAAAAAACGGATCTACTCAAACATCATAGGATAGCCATACATCATTGGGAAATAATATATAGCATTGAGCACCATGTTTAAGTAGATATTACAGCGGGTAAAAGAGGGGTTACACTGCTGCATAGAGGGGGGTAAGAGTTGGTGATGATGGCGGTGAAGTTGTTGGTGTAGATTGCGGTGATGATGATGGCCCCGGCGGTGTTCCAGCGCCACCGGGAGAGAGGGGGAGAGAGCCCCCCCTTCTTCTTCTTCTTATTCCTTGACCTTATCCCTAGATGGGAGAAGGGTTTCCCCTCTGGTCCATGGCCTCCATGGCATGGGAGGGGCTAGAGCCCCTCCGAGATTGGATCTGTCTCTCTTTGTTTCTGCGTTCCCTGATTCTGCCCTTTCACCGTTTCTTAAATTCCTGGAGATCCGTAACTCCGACTGGGCTGAATTTTGGACACGGTCTCTATCCGGATATTAGCTTTCTTGAGGAAAATGAAGGGCACCAACCGCCTCACGAGGTGGCCACGAGGGCGCAAGGCACGCCTGACCCCCTGTGGCGCGCCCCTGCCTCGTGGACCCCTCGGGCATTGTCTCGCGTTGATTCTTCTTCAAAAAATCACATATATTCCAAAAAAATCTCTGTTAGTTTTTATGCCATTTGGACTCCGTTTGATATGGATTTTTTGCGAAACAAAAAACATGCAACAAACAGGAACTGGCACTGGGCACTGGATCAATATGTTAGTCCCAAAAATAGTATAAAAAGTTGTGAAAAGTATATGAAAGTTGTATAATATTGGCATGGAACAATCAAAAATTATAGATACGACGGAGACGTATCAGCCCGCACTTGTCGCGGAGTAAGGGCGGATAGCGGGTGACCGCGTCGCCCATGCCCTGTAGTGCTTGGCGGTGCGCGTGCTGCCTGGGGCGCTGGGTTGAGGTCTTCCTGAGCGGGCGGCGCCGCCCTAGCTGGCCAGGCTGCCTAGCGGTCGCGTTGGTCCTTGAGTCGCCGTACATCGGAGTCGCGGGGTGTCAGGGGACCAACGAGCAGATCAACTGGCAGAAGAAGAGCTCCAGCGCACCCTTACCTGGCGCGCCAAATGTTGGATTTCGGGTTCTGGCAAAACCCTTAAGGTTCGAACAATGGGGTGCGCGCAAAGATCTCTCCCTCACTGATTACGCCCTCGAGCACTTTGTGATCTCTAAGGCTAGCTCGACGAACTCGCAACACAAGAGACACAAGATTTATACTGTTTTGGGCCACTATTGCGGTGTAATACCCTACTCCAGTGTGGTGTGGTGGATTGCCTCTTGGGCTGATGACGAACAGTACAAGGGGAAGAACAACCTCCTGTGGTGAGGTGTTCTCGTGCTTGGTTGGTGTGTGGCTAAGGATGTGATGGATCGGATCTAAGATGAGGTCGATCCTCCTCCTACTACTGTGGTGGCTAATCCTATTTATAGAGGCTCTGGTCCTCTCCCCAAATATTGAGCGGGAACGGAGCCAACAATGGTCAATTTGAAAGGGGACAACTAGTACAAGTTATCCTGACAAAAGAAGTCTTCGCCTGCCAAAGGCTCTAGTGGTGACGCCGTCTTGGGCCTCATGGTGACCTCCGCCCTGCTCTTCTTGGTCTCGTTGCACCGATATGGAAACCTTTGCTTGACGCCTCGGTACTCTTAGCCTATGCTTGCCTCCTTAACACCAAAGAAGAATTAAGGACACTGTGAGCCCTGGCGCCTGCCTGGTCTCGATCGTCATGGCTCACGTCATTGGAACCTCGCGAGGTTTGCCTTGCCTTGATCTCTCCGCCCCTCGCGAGCCAGCCTAGTGAGGCCGCTCCTGAGGAGGTCTTGCATCGCCCGCCTCGCGGGGCTTGGCCCCTCGCGAGGGTCTTGAATGCTTGTTGGTGAAGATGGGTCGTACGGTCCCGCTTGCAGCGCCACGCCGTGGGCCACAGGCAGGCAAGTCTGGGGACCCCCATTCCCAGAAAACCGACATACGTGCCACATGGGGTGATGAACGTTGTCTTCTCTTCGTCTTCTCTCCCCATGAATATTTGGTGGTACCCCGAGTAGGCATCAAGGAATGACAATAGATCACACCCGACAGTGGAGTCAACAATCTGGTCAATGCGCGGCAACGGGAAAGGGTCCTTGGGACAAGCCTTATTGATATATGTGTAGTCAATACACAACCTCCACTTCCCATTCACCTTGCGCACCACCACCGGATTGGCCAACCACGTTGGATGGCCCTCACCAAGCCTGCCGCTTCCAACTTCCTGATCTCCTCCATAATGAACTCCCGTCGTTCCAAAGCCTGCTTCCCGACCTTCTGCTTGATGGGTCGCGCATGAGGATCGATAGCAAGATGGTGCTCAATCACCTCCTTGGGAACGTCGGGGATGTCAGATGCTTGCCATGCAAACATGTCGACATTCGCCTACAGGAAGGTGACGAGCACGCTTTCCTATTTGCTGTCTAGGGTGGATCTTATGGTGGAACCCCCTCCCATGCTATCCTCCTCGACGGACACCCTCTTGGTCTCTGGTGGCGTAGCTCTGGATTTCTTGCTCTTGCCGGTGGAGCTCTCTAGCACGTCCTCGACGGGAGCACAATACTCCAAAGAGGTGCGCTTGCCGGAGTGGGCGCGAGAGGTCTTGCCAGTCTTCTTCCCTGCCGGGGCTCCAGCGGTAGGAGTGAGTGCTTGGCGGCAGTCGCTGCAACTACTTCCCGGTAGAGTTGGTCAACGCAGATCAGTGCATCCTTCTTGTCAGAGGGGACGGTGATGATGGTCATCGGCCCCGGCATCTTTAGCGTGTTGTAGGCGTAATGCGACGCCGCCATGAACTTGGCTAGTGTCGGGCAGCCGAGAATCCCGTTGTAGGGCAAGGGGATCTCGGCTACATCGAAAACTATCCTCTCCGTCATGTAGTTTAACTCGCCTCCAAACTCACGGGGAGTGTGACCTTACCCTTCAGCTGACCCCTCCCCAGGTTGACCCCTTGAAACGTGCCCGTCTCTTCGAGGTCTCCATTAGGAATCTGCAGCCTTTTGATCACGACGGGCGAGATCAAGTTCAGACCGGCCCCGCCGTCAACTAGCATCTTCGTCACCTTGAGGTTGCGTATTGTTGGGGAGACCAACAACGACAAACACCCGACCGCAGTTGTGCGATCAGGGTGGTCCTCGGTGTCGAAAATGATAGGCATGCTGGACCATTTCAGTGGCCTTTGAGCATCGAGTGATGGTTCCGTTGCTGTGATCTCACGCGCCCACTACTTGAGCTGGCAGTGAGAAGTGTGCAGCGAGGCGCCACCGTCGATGCACATGGCCTCCGTAGCCTTCTGGAACTCATGCTCGCTGGACTTGTCATCTTCGTCATGATCATTATCTCCTTGCTTCTTGTCGTGGCCCCGAGCAGGCCTCTCTTGCTGATTATCCTTTCCGCGGCAGCCTCCTTGGCCGCCACGCTTCTTGCCAGACCCCTCGGCACCATCCTGGCCCTTCTCCTTGTCCCGCCTCTCATACTCAGCCTTTTGCTTCTCAGCAAGCAGCTCGACTTGCCGGCAATTTTGGAGGTCGTGGCCCTTGGTGCGGTGGATCTTGCAATATTGCTTGTTAGAGCCTCCTGGCTTGTCGGTAGCCGCCAAGGCCCGGGAAGTGGCACACCTGGCAATTTCTTTGCTAGGGTTGTCTGCCTTGGCCTTCCAGGCAGTGCTGGTGTCCTCGGATCCCTCAACCGCAAGCACGGTCTTGCCCTTGCGCTTACTGTTGCGGCGTCGGCCCTTCTTTGTCGAGGTGGCTGTGTCTTTGTCAGAGGAGTCGGTTTCTGCACCGGCGTCCTTGTCGGGGTACTTCCTCCCCTCTTCAGCCCGAGTGCACCTATCGTCCAGAACATAATGTTCAGCCACATCCTTGACCTTGTTCATCGCCAGCTCTTCACGCATCTTGCGGTTGCGCACATTCTGATGGAATGCGCTGATCACAGCGGCGGGATGAACATCTGGGATGTTGTATTGCACTCGGCTGAACCTCTGTATGTACTTGCGCAGGGTTTCACCTTCCTTCTGGGGGATGATATGCAAATCGCTCGCCTGGCCATGAGCTTGGTGGCCTCTGGTAAAGGCGCCAACGAACTCATGGCACAAGTCCGACCAAGAAGAAATGGAATCCGCTGGCAAGTGCATCAGCCATGACATGACATTGGGTTTGAGTGCCAGCGGGATGTAATTGGCAAGCACCTTATCATTGAGGGCTCCAGCATCTTGCATCACTATGGTGTAGATGCTGAGGAACTCTGACGGGTGGGTCTTGCTGTTGTACTTCTCGCCAACGTCTGGCTTGAACGGGCGGTGGGAGGGCCACTAGAACTGCCGCAGCTTGCGGGTAAATGCCGGGCAACCCGCCTCGTAGGGTAGGTTGCCAGAGCCCCCCGGTGTTGGGTGGTCCATAGTGGGCCCCGCCCGCCTATCTGACTGGTGGCGTGCATCGCGCCGACGCTCGATGGTGGTTCGAGCGTCTTCACGGGATCGCTCCTGAAAACTTGGCGCTCATCATGGAGGGTCCGTGGGTCGGACGATGCTACGGAAATGTTATCACAAGCGTCGTCATGACGGATCGACACCCTTGGTGGATGGCGTGCAGGAGGAGAGTGCACCATGGCCGCAGCGCCCCCGATCCTTCCACCACTGGCATGCGGCAGCTCGACGGAGCGACGCCGGAGGGCCCCTCCGGTCGTGGCTCATCTTTGTTGGCGACGCGGATGAGGCTTCGGATGGTGGCTCTCCACTCATCAAGTTTTTTCACAGCAGGAGGAAAGTCGAGGAGAAACTACGCGCGTGCCAAGGCTTCTGCTGGTGTGGGTGGTGGCGAAAGCTACATGGACCGTTATGCGCTCCGACTTTTAACCACGTTAGAAGGAGGTCTATCACGGCCTGGCGGTTGTCCGCCATTTTCGCCAGCGCCTCAGCACGCGTGTTGGCCTTCTACGTCCCGCGAATAATGCACGAGACTCTTCCCACGATAGTGCCCAGGGTCACCAGCGTGGTGACACTGCTCGTCGCACACAACCTGGGAAGAGCGCGTCGGGGGCGCCGGCGTAGGCGCCTCGGAAGTCGCCACGCCGCCCGTGGGTGGCACGACGCCGCCCTTGGAGGGCCCCACGCCGCCTGCGGGGAGCCTGGCTCCATCTTTGGATTTGGTGGCGTGTGGCCCATCGTCTCGCACACAAACGACGCTGCTCGCCAGGCTTTGGCTGCCAGAGCGATGCGGGTGTTCGCGAGCCGTGCCTTGGCTTCTGTCCGCGACCGCCCCACCACTCGCCCGTACTGGTACGGGCCGTTCGGCCCCCGACGAACCGATTGCTGTGATCGTCTTCTTCTTGGGAGCCATGGCGATGAAGAACTACTAAACTAACTGCTAGACCGGATTTTCACAACTGAGCACCCCCTACCTGGCGCGTTAGAGATGTCGGTGGGAAACGACACCTATGGGGTCACTGGGATCCCTTCTACGGTTGGCGGGTGCGGGGTTGTGCAAAGAGCGGGTCTGGCGGTCAGCACACAAATCGTTTACCCAGGTTCGGGCCGCGGAGACACGTAAAACCCTAGTCCTGCTTTGATGTATATTTAGGTGTTCTTGTGTTCTTGAACTAGCTGCAGTGGCTCTCTAGTCCAAAAGATCCGAATCCTCCTCCAGTACGCCTCGGGCCTCCTTTTATAGACAAAAAGGGGTCGCCACAGTGGCACACAGGAGGTGGAAAGATGTACGGGGGCTGAGTCTATCTCCTGGCATTGTTAGACAAACGCATTTAATGCACTGCCGATGAGCCCCTCTTGCTTTATTGGGGACGGCAAAGAAGCTCGTCCCAGCTGTCCTCGCCTCGCCTGGCTCCGACGCACGTCCAAGCTGACGAGGTGTTGTAGCGCCACGTTGGCTGGTTGCTGGGCTGGCGCGGTGGTGAAGCCTTCACGAAGATCTGCATGCCACCACGCAGGTGCTTGCTGAGTTGGTGTAGAGGCCACGCACTGCCAGGCAGATGCCTGCCCAGCTGGTCGAGCTGGCAGCTGTATGGGAGCGTTGGTGGAGTCTTGGTAGACGCGGGCCTGGCTGCGGCCCCGCAGGCGTCCTCGGCAAGGGTCTTGTCGAGGTCCTGGCAAGGGTCTCGCTGCGGCACCGTGGTCATCCCCGACAAGGATCTTGCCTGGGGTCTCGTGGATTTCCTTGGCAAGGATCTCACCAAGGATCATCTTCTGGTTCCCATCTGATCTTGTGTATCTATGATCTCTACAAAGATCTACATGCCACCACGGAGGTGCCTCTCGAGCCTTGGTTCCAATATGGTTGATGGTGCTGGAACCCCTTGGGCTCAAGGGTGGCGCACTCTGCTGGTGTCAGGCAAGTTGCCCCGGTGATAACCCACAAGTATAGGGGATCACAACAGTTTTCGAGGGTAGAGTATTCAACCCAAATTTATTGATTCGACACAAGGGGAGCCAAAGAATATTCTCAAGTATTAGCAGCTGAGTTGTCAATTCAACCACACCTGGAAACTTAATATCTACAGCAAGGTATTAGTAGCAAAGTAATATGATAGTAGTGGTGACGGTGGTAAAAGGTAACGGTAGCAAAAGTAATATTTTTGGTGTTTTATAGTGATTGTAACAATAGCAACGGAAAAGTAAATAAGCGAAGAACAATATATGGAAAGCTCATAGGCAATGGATCGGTGATGGAGAATTATGCCGGATGCGATCGATCATGTAACAGTCATAACATAGGGTGACACAGAACTAGCTCCAGTTCAGCAATGTAATGTAGGCATGTATTCCGAATATAGTCATACGTGCTTATGGAAAAGAACTTGCATGACATCTTTTGTCCTACCCTCCCGTGGCAACGGGGTCCTATTGGAAACTAAGTGATATTAAGGCCTCCTTTTAATAGAGTACCGTACCAAAGCATTAACACATAGTGAATACATGAACTCCTCAAACCACGGTCATCACCGGGAGTGGTCCCGACTATTGTCACTTCGGGGTTGCCGGATCATAACACATAGTAGGTGACTATAGACTTGCCAGATAGGATCAAGAACTCTCATATATTGGTGAAAACATAATAGGTTCAGATCTGAAATCATGGCACTCGGGCCCTAGTGACAAGCATTAAGCATAGAAAAGTCATAGCAACATCAATCTCAGAACATAGTGAATACTAGGGATCAAACCCTAACAAAACTAACTCAATTACATGATAAATCTCATCCAACCCATCACCATGCAACAAGCCTACGATGGCATTACTCACACATGGCAGTGAGCATCATGAAATTGGTGATGGAGGAAGGTTGATGATGACGATGGCGATGGATTCCCCTCTCCGGAGCCCCGAACGGACTCCAAATCAGCCCTCTCAAGAGAGTTTAGGGCTTGGCGGCGGCTCCATATCGTAAAATGCGATGAATCCTTCTCCCTGGTTTTTCCTCCCCGAAAGTGAATATATGGAGTCAGGGTTGAGGTGGGTGGAGCGTCAGGGGGCCCACGAGGCAGGGGGCACGCCCAGGGGGGTAGGGCGCCCCCCACCCTCGTGGACAGGTGGAGGCCCCCCTGATGTGGATCTTCCTTCCAGTATTTTTATATATTCCAAAATAATTCTCCGTTGATTTTCAGGTCATTCCGAGAACTTTTATTTCTGCACAAAAATAACACCATGGCAATTCTACTGAAAACAGCGTCAGTCCAGGTTAGTTCCATTCAAATCATGCAAGTTAGAGTCCAAAACAAGGGCAAAAGTGTTTGGAAAAGTAGATATGACGGAGACATATCAACTCCCCCAAGTTTAAACCTTTGCTTGTCCTCAAGAAATTCAGTTGATAAAGTGAAAGTGATAAAGAAAAACTTTTACAAACTCTGTTTGCTCTTGTTGTTGTAAATATGTAAATCCAACATTCAAGTTTTCAGCAAAGATTATGAACTAACCATATTCAAAATAACATTTAGTTCTCATGTTTACTCATATCAATGGCATAATCAATTAGCGAGCAATAATAATAAATCTCGAATGACAACACTTTCTCAAAACAATCATGATATGATATAATAAGATGGTATCTCGCTAGCCCTTTCTGAGACCGCAAAACATAAATGCAGAGCACCGTTAAAGATCAAGGACTGACTAGGCATTGTAATTCATGGTAAAAGAGATCCAGTCAAGTCATACTCAATGTAAACTAATAGTAATGGATGCAAATGACAGCGGTGCTCTCCAACTGGTGCTTTTTAATAAGAGGATGATGACTCAACATAAAAGTAAATGGATAGGCCCTTCGCAAAGGGTAGCAGGAATTTGTAGAGGTGCCAGAGCTCGGTTTTGAAATAGATATGAATAATATTTTGAGCGGTATACTTTCATTGTCTACACAACAACCGAGAGATCTCAATATCTTCCATGCTACACACATTATAGGCGGTTCCCAAACAGAATGGTAAAGTTTATACTCCCCCTCCACCAACAAGCATCAGTCCATGGCTTGGTCGAAACAACGAGTGCCTCCAACTAACAAGAGTCCCGGGGGAGTTTTCTTTGTAGTTATTTTGATTTGATTTGCATAAAGCATGGGACTGGGCATCCCAGTGACCAGCCACTTTCTCGTGAGTGAGGAGCGGAGTCCACTCCTCTAGAGAATAACCCGCCTAGCATGGAAGATATAGACAACCCTAGTTGATACATGAGCTATTCGAGCATACAAAACAGAATGTTTATTTGAACATTTAGAGTTTGGCACATACAAATTTACTTGGAACGGCATGTAGATACCGTATATAGGTAGGTATGGTGGACTCATATGGAATAACTTTGGGGTTTATGGAGTTGGATGCACATGCAGTATTCCCGCTTAGTACAAGTGAAGGCTAGAAAAAGACTGGGAAGCAGCCAGCTAGAGAGCGACAACAGTCATGAACATGCATTAAAATTAATCAACACCGAATGCAAGCATGAGTAGGATATAATGCACCATGAACATAAATATCGTAGAGGCTATGTTTATTTTGGTTCAACTACATGCGTGAACATGTGCCAAGTCAAGCCACTATAAGCTCCTAAAAGAAAATCACAACCATTTTAATAGCATGTTGGCACGCAAGGTAAACCATTATAAGCTCCTAGCTAATTAAGCATGGCATAAGCAACTATAATCTCTAATTGTCATTGCAAACATGTTTATTCATAATAGGCTGCATCAGGAACGATGAACTTATCATATTTACAAAAACAAGAGAGGTCGAGTTCATACCAGCTTTTCTCATCTCAGTAAGTTCATCATATAACCATCATTATTGCCTTTCACTTGCATGACCGAATAGTGTGGATAATAATAATAGTGCACGTGCATTGGACTAAGCTGGAATCTGCAAGCATTCAATTCAAGAGAGAAGACAAGGTAATATGGGCTCTTTGTTAGATCAACAATAATGCATATAAGAGCCACTCAACATTTTCATTATGGTCTTCTCCTCTCGACCCCCAAAGTACAAGAAAGAAATAAAACTATTTACACGGGAAAGCTCCCAACAAGCAAAAGAAGAACGAGAAATCTTTTTGGGTTTTCTTTTTAATTACTACTACTACAGCATGAAAAGTAAATTAACTAAAAGCTACAACTGATTTTTTGTTTTTATTAAGGTTTATTAAACACACAAGAAGAAAGCATAAAAAGGAAAATAAACTAGCATGGATATTACAGTGAAAAAGTATGAGCACCGACAACTAGCATGAGTGTGTGAACATGAATGTAATGTCGGTGAGAAATACGTACTCCCCCAAGCTTAGGATTTTGGCCTAAGTTGGTCTATGGCCACGGCTGGCCTGGCGGATATCCAAAGTAATAGTTGGGGTCGTACTGAGAAGAATCCCCCTGGTGCCACTGGTTGGTGATCTCTTCCGGATTCCACTGATAAATAGACTGCTGGTGAGGATCAAATTGTGGTTCCTGCTCTGGCTCTGTAGCTGGTGTGGGGTTTCGGTAGGCGTGAATGGCCTCTGGCGGAACAAGGTACTTGCCTGCAGATAAGTCAAACAAGGAAGGAGCAGGCAAGGTAATAGTCTCAGGGTGATTTTTATCAAATATCAGCTTGTACTTAAGCATCTTTTCCTTATTCTTAACGATAAAATCATGTGCTACCATACTCTTATAGTCTAGAAAAACAGGAGGCAGCAACTTCTCTTCCTTCTCATAATGCCTAATAGGTATGTTAAAGTGTGCAGCGAGGCGCGAGACGAAGATGCCTCCAAGGACGGGGCCCTTAGTACGGTTAAGATTTAACCGCTTTGCAATAATAGCGCCCATAATAAATGTGTCATCACGGAACAAGGCATGGCACAGAATAGCAATATCAGGGGCACTAAAGTTGCCACAGTTTTTGCGACCAATTAAGAATCTACTAGCAAATATTGTGAAGTAACGTAAACAAGAAAATGTATGCTAGTAATTCTTGCATCGGAAACTTTCCTCGTTTCCCCTACAGCAATTGTATCAATAAACCCTTCCACATCATCATGATGTGGTTCCTCTACGCTGCCCTCGAAAGGGATCAAACAAACCCAACAAAAATCACGAAGTGACATCTCCTTATGCTCATCATATAAATAAAATTCCACCGTAGGTGGTGAGCTCCTAGCATGGAAATTAAAGTTTTGCACAAAGATATTGGTGAGTAAGAGATACTGTTCGCGTTGGTCGTGGAGGAAGGCGGTGAGGCCTGCATTCTCAACCAATTCATAGAAATCATCATAAATCCCGGTTGCTCTCAAGAAATAATCACAAGGCCATTCACATGGCCGAACCTCCGCGGTGCGAGGAAGATTATATTTGGGCCTCTTGTCCTCCTCACTTTTCTTATCCTTCGAGCTTCGGCTCGATGATCCCCTCAAAAATCTCTTCATATTTTTCTGAAATTTTCTGAAATTTTCAGTAACTTCAAAATAAAAGTGAACCAAACTCAACAATATTGACAGCAACTACTCGTACAAGTGCCTAGAGGCAATATCATACATCAAAACTACTTTTGACCATATAAATTTGACATGCAAGCTCAATAACAGGGTCACCTAAGCAGCAAAAATTTGCAATGAATAAAGCACTAGAACAAAAACTAATTGGACCATTGGAGGAGTCACATACCAAAGAACAATCCCCCAAACCAGTTTTGTGAATGGAGCTTTGAGCAAGGAGATCGAAAATGGCAGCAAGATGAGCTTGGACTCGGGTTTGAGCTGGCTAGTGATATTTGTGGGAGGAAGAAGGAGCGTGTGGTAGCTGGAATAAGTGGAGGGGAGCCACCATGGGCCCACGAGGCAGGGGGCACACCCAGGGGGTAGGGCGCGCCCTGGACCCTCGTGGCCAGGTGCTTGCTCCCCCTGCTGTGTTCTCAGTGCCAGATATTCTCAAATATTCCTGAAAAAATCATATTTAAATTTCAGGGCATTTGGAGAACTTTTATTTTCGGGGTATTTTTTATTGCATGGATGATTCAGAAAACAGACAGAAATTACTATTTTTGCTTTATTTAATATAAATAACAGAAAGTAAAAGGAGGGTACAGAGAGTTGTGTTTTCTAAATTCATCCAATTCATGCTCATCAAGAGGAATCCACTAACAAGGTTGATCAAGTCTTGTTAACAAACTCATTCTGAATTGCATGAAACCGGAAAATTTTCGAATAACACTAGGTTACCTCAACGGGGATATGCATGTCCCCAACAATAAGAATATCATATTTCTTCTTGACAGTAGGAAGAGGAAATTCAAAACCTCCAATAGTAATAGTTGAAAATTTTCCAATAGAATTGATACTGTGGACTTGAGGTTGTTTCCTCGGAAAGTGTACCGTATGCTCATTACCATTAACATGAAAAGTGACATTGCCTTTGGTGCAATCAATAACAACCCCCGCAGTATTCAAAAAGGGTCTTCCAAGAATAATAGACATACTATCGTCCTCGGGAATATCAAGAATAACAAAGTCCGTTAAAATAGTAACGTTTGCAACCACAACAGGCACATCCTCACAAATATCGTCAGGTATAGCAGTTGATTTGTCAGCCATTTGCAAAGATATTTCAGTAGGTGTCAACTTATTCAAATCAAGTCTACGATATAAAGAGAGAGGCATAACACTAACACCGGCTCCAAGATCACATAAAGCAATTTTAACATAGTTTCTTTTAATGGAGCATGGTATAGTTGGTACTCCGGGATCTCCTAGTTTCTTGGTATTCCACCCTTAAAAGTATAATTAGCAAGCATGGTGGAAATTTCAGCTTCCGGTATCTTTCTTTTATTAGTAATAATATCTTTCATGTACTTAGCATAAGGATTCATTTTAAGCATATCAGTCAAACGCATATGCAAGAAGATAGGTCTAATCATTTCAGCAAAGCACTCAAAATCCACATCATCCTTTTTCTTGGATGGTTTAGGAGGAAAAGGCATGGGTTTCTGAACCCATGGTTCTCTTTCTTTACCGTGCTTCCTAGCGACAAAGTCTCTCTTATCATAACGTTGATTCTTTGATTGTGGGTTATCAAGATCAACAGCAGGTTCAATCTCTACTTCATTGTCATTACAAGGTTGAGCATCAACATGGACATCATTATTAACATTATCACTAGGTCCATGCTCATTACCAGATTGTGTTTCAGCATCGGAAATAGAAATATCATAGGGATTCTTAGGTGTGTCATCAACAGGTTCACTAGAAGCATGCAAAGTCCTATCATTTTTCTTTTTCTTCCTCTTAGAAGGACTAGGTGTATCAATATTACTTCTCTGAGAATCTTGCTCAATTCTCTTAGGATGGCCCTCAGGATACAAAGTTTCCTGAGTCATTTTACCACCTCTAGTCATAACTCTAACAGCATTATCATTGTTCTTACTATTTAATTCATTGAGCAAATCATTTTGAACTTTAAGTACTTGTTCTACTTGAGTGGTAACCATAGAAGCATGTTTACTAATAAGCTTTAGTTCACCTTTAACATTAGCCATATAATCACTCAAGTTTTCAATCATATAAGCATTATGTTTCAATTGTCTACCAACATAAGCATTAAAATCTTCTTGCTTAACCATAAAGTTATCAAACTCATCTAAGCATTGGCTAGCAAACTTAGTAGGAGGGATTTCAGCTTTATCGTATCTATAGAGAGAATTTACCTTTACTACCTGTGTCGGGTTACCAAGACCATGTATTTCTTCAACAGGCGGTAAATTAAGACCACATATTTCTTCAATAGGGAGTAAATTCTTAACATCTTCAGCTTTAATACCTTTTTCTTTCATATATTTCTACGCCTCTTGCATATCTTCAGGACTGAGAAATAGAATACCCCTTTTCTTCAAAGTTGGCTCAGGAGTTGGTTTAGGAATTGGATCAGGGATTGGATCAGGAAGTGTCCAATTATTTCCATTAGTCAACATATTATTCAATAGAATTTCAACTTCATCAACAGTTCTTTCCCTAAAGACACAACCAGCACAACTATCCAGGTGGTCTCTGGAAGCATCGGTTAGTCCGTTATAAAAGATATCAAGTATCTCATTTTTCTTGAGAGGATGATCAGGCAAAGGATTAAGTAATTGGAGAAGCCTCCCCCATGCTTGTGGGAGACTCTCTTCTTCAATTTGCACAAAATTATATATTTCCCTCAAAGCAGCTTGTTTCTTATGAGCGGGGAAATATCTAACAGAGAAGTAATAAATCATATCCTGGAGACTACGCACACAACCAGGATGAAGAGAATAAAACCATATCTTAGCATCACCCTTTAATGAGAACGGAAATAATTTAAGGATATAATAATAGCGAGTTTTCTCATCATTAGTGAACAGGGTGGCTATATCATTTAATTTAGTAAGATGTGCCACAACAGTTTCAGATTCATAGCCACAGAAAGGATCAGATTCAACTAAAGTAATTATCTCAGGATCAACAGAGAAATCATAATCCTTATCAGTAACAAAGATAGGTGAAGTAGCATAAGCAGGATCATATTTCATTCTAGCATTCAAAGTTTTTTGTTTCAGCTTAGCTAAAAGCTTCTTAAGATCACTCCTATCATTGCAAGCAAGAAAGTCTCTAGCAGTTTCTTCATCCGTAACATAACCCTCAGGAACAACAGGCAATTCATATCTAGGGGGAGAATCTTCATCATCACTTTCATCAATATTATCAGTTTCGATAATTTCATTCTCTTTAGCCCTAGCAAGTTGTTCATCAAGAAATTCACCAAGTGGCACAGTAGTATCAAGCATAGAAGTAGTTTCATCATAAGTATCATGCATAGCAGATGTGGCATCATCAATAACATGTGACATATGAGAATTAATAGCAGAAGCAGGTATAGGTGTCGCAAGTTTACTCAAAACAGAAGGTGAATCAAGTGCAGAGCTAGATGGTAGTTCCTTACCTCCCCTCGTAGTTGAGGGATAAATATTGGTTCTTGGATCTTTCAAGTTCTTCATAATGATAAGTAGATATAAATCCCAAGTGACTCAAAGAATAGAGCTATGCTCCCTGGCAACGGCGCCAGAAAATAGTCTTGATAACCCACAAGTATAGGGGATCACAACCATTTTCGAGGGTAGAGTATTCAACCCAAATTTATTGATTCGACACAAGGGGAACCAAAGAATATTCTCAAGTATTAGCAGCTGAGTTGTCAATTCAACCACACCTGGAAACTTAATATCTGCAGCAAGGTATTTAGTAGCAAAGTAATATGATAGTAGTGGTGACGGTGGTAAAAGGTAACGGTAGCAAAAGTAATATTTTTGGTGTTTTATAGTGATTGTAACAATAGCAACGGAAATGTAAATACGCGAAGAACAATATATGGAAAGCTCGTAGGCGATGGATCATGATGGAGAACTATGCCGGATGCGATCGATCATGTAATAGTCATAACCTAGGGTGACACAAAACTAGCTCCAGTTCATGAATGTAATGTAGGCATGTATTCCGAATATAGTCATACATGCTTATGGAAAAGAACTTGCATGACATCTTTTGTCCTACGCTCCCGTGGCAGTGGGGTCCTATTGGAAACTAAGGGATATTAAGGCCTCCTTTTAATAGAGTACCATACCAAAGCATTAACACATAGTGAATACATGAACTCCTCAAACTACGGTCATCACCGGGAGTGGTCCCGACTATTGTCACTTCGGGGTTGCCGGATAATAACACATAGTAGGTGACTATAGACTTGCAAGATAGGATCAAGAACTCTCATATATTGATGAAAACATGATAGGTTCAGATCTGAAATCATGGCACTCGGGCCCTAGTGACAAGCATTAAGCATAGGAAAGTCATAGCAACATCAATCTTAGAACATAGTGGATATTAGGGATCAAACCCTAACAAAACTATCTCGATTACATGATAAATCTCATCCAACCGATCACCGTCCAGCAAGCCTACAATGGAATTACTCACACACGGCGGTGAGCATCATGAAATTGGTGATGGAGGAAGGTTGATGATGACGATCCTCTCTGGAGCCCCGAACGGACTCCAGATCAGCCCTCCTGAGAGAGTTTAGGGCTTGGCAGTGGCTCCGTATCGTAAAACGCGATGAATCCTTCTTCTTTGTTTTTTCCTCCCCGAAAATGAATATATGGAGTCAGGGTTGAGGTCGGTGGAGCGTCAGGGGGCCCACAAGGCAGGGGGGCGTGCCCAGGGGGGTAGGGCGCGCCCCCCACCCTCGTGGACAGGTGGAGGCCCCCCTAACGTGGATCTTCCTTCCACTATTTTTTATATATTCCAAAATAATTCTCCATTGATTTTCAGGTCATTCCGAGAACTTTTATTTCTGCACAAAAATAACACCATGGCAATTCTACTGAAAACAGCGTCAGTCCAGGTTAGTTCCATTCAAATCATGCAAGTTAGAGTCCAAAACAAGGGCGAAAGTGTTTGGAAAAGTAGATACGACGGAGACGTATCACCCTGCAAGGATCTTGCCGAGGCTGCAGAAGCCACCCCGGCAAGGGTCTTGCCGGGGAGTCCACCTCGCCCTATTGCTCTCTTTGCGCCTCTGGTCTTGGCGTTGCTTTGGTCGTCTTGTGCTCCGGGTTCCCTCCTCTGCCCTGCTTAGTGTGGTCGTGGGCGCGGCTCTGACTGCCCATGCACAAGTAAAGGGGTGCAAAAGAAGAGCCCCTACTTTTGTACACCGACATTGTGGGTCATCAAGGCTATTTTCTAGCGTCGTTGCCAGGGAGTGAAGCGCCTTTGGTAAGTGGGAATTGGTAAGGAAACATTTATATAGTGTGCTGAAATTTATTGTCACTTGTTACTATGGAAAACAATCCTTTGAGGGGTTTGTTCGGGGTATCTTCACCTCGTTCGAAACCACAATTAACTACCCCTCAACCTACTGCACTTACTGAAAATATCGAATATGAAATTCCTTCGGGTATGATAGAACAACTGCTAGCTAATCCTTATGTAGGAGATGGAACTGAACATCCTGATATGCATTTGATATATGTAGAACAAATTTGTGGATTGTTTAAGCTTGCAGGTTTACCCGGAGATAAAGTTATGAAGAAGGTTTTCCCTTTATCTTTGAAGGGAAAGCATTGGCATGGTATAGGCTATGCGATGATATTGGATCATGGAGTTGGAATCGTTTGAAATTGGAGTTCCACCAAAAAAAATTATCCTATGCATCTAGTTCATCGTGATCGGAATTATATATATAATTTTTGGCCTCGTGAAGGTTAAAGTGTCGCTCTAGCTTGCGGGAGGCTTAAGTCAATGTTATATTTATGCCCCAATCATGAGCTCTCAAGAGAAATTATTATTCAGAACTTTTATGCTTGGCTTTCTCGTAATGATCAAACCATGCTTGATACTTCTTGTGCGGGTTCTTTTATGAAGAAGACTATTGAATTCCGGTGGGATCTTTTGGAAAGAATTAAACACAACTCTGAAGATTGGGAACTCAACAAAGGTAAAGAGTCAGGTATTAAACTTGAGTACGATTGTGTTAAATCTTTTATTGATACCGATGCTTTTCAAAAGTTTGGCACTAAATATGGACTTGACTCTGAGATGGTAGCCTCCTTTTGTGAATCATTTGCTACTCATGTTCATCTCCCTAAAGAGAAGTGGTTTAAATATCACCCCCTATTAAAGAATAAATTAAAGAACCGGTATCAGTTAAAGAAGAAACTATAATTTATAATGTCGATCCAGTTGTTCCTTCTGCTTATATTGAGAAACCACCTTTCCCTGTTAGGATAAAGGAACATGCTAGAGTTTCAATTGTGGTTAACAAAAGCTACATTAGAACACCTAAACCTGATGAACAAATTAAAGTTGAACCTAGTATTGCTATGTTTAAAGATCTCTTGGAAGAAAATATGGACGAGCATTTACTTCTGTGAAGAAGCCGCTAGAATTGCCAAATATGATAAGAAAGATAAACATAGACCTGTTGTTGGCATGCCTGTCATCTCAGTTAAAATAGGATATCACTGTTATCATGGTTTATGTGACATAGGTGCTAGTGTGAGTGCTATTCCTTACACTTTATATCAAGAAATTATGAATGACATAGCACCCACAGAGATAGAAGAAATAGATGTTACTATTAAACTTTCTAATAGAGACACTATATCACCAATTGGGATTGTTAGAGATGTTGAAGTCTTGTGTGGGAAAATAAAATACCCTACTGATTTTCTTGTTCTTGGTTCCCCACAAGATGAATTTTGTCCCATTATTTTTGGTAGACCTTTCTTGAACACCATTAATGCTAAGATAGATTGTGAGAAACAAATTTTCAGGGTTAGTTTTGGTAATGAGTCTCATGAGTTTAATATTTCCAAGTTTAGTAGAAATCTTCATGAAAAAGAATTGCCTAGTAAAGATGAATTAATTGGTCTTGATTCTATTGTTGTACCACCTACTGATCCTTTAGAACAATATTTGCTAGACCATGAAAATGATTTTCATATGCATGAAAGAAATGAAATAGATAAAATTTTCTTTGAACAATGTCCTCTGCTTAAACACAATTTGCCTATTGAAATTCTAGGAGGTCCTCCTCCACCTAAAGGTGATCCTGTGTTTGAATAGAAACAATGACCAGACACTTTGAAATATGCTTATCTTGATGAAAAGAAGATATATCCTGTTATTATTAGTGCTAACCTTTCAGAACATGAAGAAGAAAGATTATTGAAAGTTCTGAGGAAGCACCGAGCTGCTATTGGATATACTCTTGATGATTTAAAGGGCATTAGTCCCACTCTATGTCAGAACAGAATAAATATGAAACCTGATGCTAAACCCGTTGTTGATCACCAATGTCGGTTAAATCCGAAGATGAAAGAAGTGGTAAGAAAGGAAATATTAAAACTTCTGGAAGCAGGTATAATCTATCCCATAGCTGATAGTAGATGGGTGAGTCCTGTTCATTGTGTTTCTAAGAAAGGAGGTACTACTGTTGTTCCTAATGATAAGAATGAACTTATTCCACACAGAATTGTTACAGGCTATAGAATGGTAATTGATTTTAGAAAATTAAACAAAGCAACTAAACAAGATCATTACCCTTTGCCTTTTATTGATCAAATGCTTGAAAGATTATCTAAGTACACACACTTTTGCTTCCTTGATGGATATTCTGGCTTTTCGCAAATACGTGTTTCTCAACCTAATCAAGAAAATACCACTTTTACTTGTCCCTTTGGAACCTATGCTTATAGACGTATGCCTTTTGGTTTATGTAATGCACCTGCGCTCGATGTATGACTGATATATTCTCTGACTTTTGTGAAAAGATTGTTGAGGTTTTCATGGTTGACTTTTCCGTTTATGGGAAGTCTTTTGATGATTGTTTAAGCAATCTTGATCGAGTTTTGCAGTGATGTGAACAAACAAATCTTGTCATGAATTGGGAGAAGTGCCACATAAAAGAGTCCTTCCGGAACACTCCAGAGTCATGAAAATAAGGAGGTACGTATACGGTAAGTAAACGGACTCCGAAAAATCCACAAAAATATTTTTATCAGTTTTGGAATATTTTAGAATTTCTGGAATAAAGAAACTTCCAGGAAGCGTCCCCTGGTGGGCACAAGACACCAGGGTGCGCCTGGCTTGCCTGGCGCGCCCAGGTGGGTTGTGCCCACCTGGGACACCTTTCGTACTCCATTTTTCTACCATATGCTTGCCCTCCAAGATAAAAAATCTATATATGCTTCCCCAACCTGTTGATCACCGTATCACGGAGAAATCCTCTGTTCTCTTTTCTTCTTGTGTTTCTGCGTTGGCCTGAAAATATGTCTTCCCAAGACTCTGAGGGTGAGAGCTATGTTGCTGATCTCATCGCGAACTCCAAGTCATATGGGGATGAGGGGCACTATAGTTGGATCTCTGAAGAAGAAGAAGAAGAAGAAGAAGATGAATCAGTTCCTCCCTGGTTCAAAAATGAAAGCATGGAGGTGTTATGCAAGAGGATAAGAAAACTCGAGATAGATAATTGCGAGTTGATGATGGATAATTTTATTCTCTGCCAGAAGCTGGAGGAAGCGAAGGGCAAACCTTCTACCTTCTCACCACCACCATTACCTTCTGCTTCATCACCACCATCTTCTTCACCCCCAAAGGAGAACTGAGTATCGGGTATGGGCACTCCCCTTGGCTTTCGCCAAGCTTGGGGGAGGTGCCCCGGTATCGTATCATCCCACTATATTTTTGCTTTTACTTATTTTAGTTCGATCCTTTTGCTTTAGATGAATAAAAGTTTAGTTCGATCATTTCTTGTTTGAGAGTTTGCTTAGTGATCTATCCTTGTAATCATGTGCAAGTTATATAATAAAGTGTAATATGAGTTTTTGCTTTCTTTACTTTCATGTTGCAAATAAAAGAAAAGAAATAAGAGAGGAAACAAATAGAAGAAAGGAAATAAATAAATAAAATATTATATACTAATCCTATGGTAGGTGATGGCACCACATAAGGAAAAGTATAAGTAGAAAATTTTATTAGAGATTGACAAACATAGCATTAGTCAATGATGAAACTCCTGAAAGAATTAATTAGGGAAGGGAAGATTCACATATAAATATACTATCCTAGAAATCTTTTGTGATTGTGATCCCTCATCAAAATATTATATGCCAAAATTGTTGACGTTGGACAAGGAAGACAACTTAATGATTTATGTTTGTTCATATTCACATAGAAGTCATATTGTCATAGATCCTTTAACATGTGGTGCTTGCCCCCTATCTTTGCTAGCCAAAAATTCTGCACTAGGTAGAGATACTACTTGTGCATCCAAAAACCTTTAAACCCAAATCTTATTTTCAAGTGTCCACCATACCTACCTAGGGATTGAGCAAGATCCCTGAAGTAAGTTGTCATCAGTGTAAGAGAAAATTGAGCATTGCACGAACTTGTCATGGTGAAGAATAAAAGCGACAGACTGCATAATAAAGGTCGCTATCACAAGTGGCAATGTAATGTGACGTTCTTTTGCACTAAGGGATTGAGCATACAAACAAATAAGCGCATGGCAACCTCTGATTCCCTCTGTGAAGGGCCTATATTTTACTTTTACGTATTTACTTTTATGCAAGAGTCAAAGTTTTTCTCTCTATTCCTTTTATTTTTCTCTTTTGGTAAGCATCATGTGGTGAGGAAAGATCTAGGAACATATGTTTAGTTGAATATGGGTAGCATGAGTTATTATTGTTGACATCACCCTTGAGGTGAGTATGTTGGGAGGCAAAACCATAAGCCCCTATCTTTCTATGTGTCCGGTTGAAACATTTTGCTCATGGGTACGAGGTGAGTGTTAGCAATCATAGAAGACTATATGATGGTTGAGTATGTGGACTTGCCTAAAGGCTCTGACACGTGACCCTTCCTGAAAGGATGATGAATTGTAGTTGCGAAGTTGACTGAAAACATAGTTTGTTGGTTTCTAATAGAGTTTTTGCTTTATACTTCGATTGTGTGATGAACTATTACTTATTCATGAGAAGTATGTGATAAAATTTCTATGATTAAAGTCCAATTTTAATTTTTTTGCTGTTATAATAATCAACATGATGCTTCTATGTCCGTATTTTGTTTTTATTGACACCTCTCTATCAAAGCATGTGGACATGTTTTTCGATTTCGGTTTTCGCTTGAGGACAAGCGAGGTCTAAGCTTGGGGAAGTTGATACGTCCATTTTGCATCATGTTTTCTTACTGTTATTTATAAAGTTTTTATCCATAATAATACTTTTTAGAGTAATTCTGATGCCTTTTCTCTCATAACTTGCAAGGTACACACCAAGGGGGAGAATTCTGGCAACTGGAAATCTGGACCTGGAAAAGCTACGTCAGGCCACCTATTCTGCACAACTCCAAACAAGCTGAAACTTCACAGAGATTTTTTATGGATTATTGAAGAATTATTGGAGCAAATAACTACCAGGAGGGGCCCACCAGTTGGGCACTACCCACCTAGGCGCGCCAGGGAGCCCAGGTGTGCCCTGGTGGGTTGTGCCCTCCTCGGCCCACCTCCGATGCCAATCTTTTGGTATATAAGTCATTTTGACCTAGAAAAAATAAGGGGAGTGTTGGGGAACACAGTGTTTCAAAAATTTCCTATGACCACGCAAGATCTATCTAGGATATGCATAGCAACAAGAGGGGAGAGTGTGTCCACGTACCCTTGTAGACCGAAAGCAGAAGCGTTTAGTAACACGGTTGATGTAGTCGAACGTCTTCGCGATCCAACCGATCCTAGCACTGAACATACAACACCTCCGTGTTCAGCACACGTTCAGCACGATGACGTCCCTCGAGATCTTGATCCAGTTGAGAACGAGGGAGAGTTTCGTCAGCACGACGGCGTATTGACGATGATGATGAAGTTACCGGCGCAGGGCTTCGCCTAAGCACTATGACAATATGACCGAGGTGTGTAACTGTGGAGGGGGGCACTGCACACAGCTAAGAGAAGACTTGGTGTGTCTTTGGGGTGCCCCCTCCCACATATATGAAGGAGGGGGGAAGAGGAGGCTGGCCCAAGGGGGGGGCGCTAAAGGGGGGAGTCCTACTTGGACTCCCAGTCCAAGTAGGATTCGACCCCCCCTTTCCTGTTCAAACTAGGAGAAGGAGGGAAGGAGGAAGAGGGGAGAAGGAAAGAGGGGGGGCGCCCCCCCTCCTAGTCCAATTTCAGACCAGCCATGGGGGGGCGGCGCAGTTACCCCTTGAGGCAGTTCTCTCCTTTCCCCTAAAGCCCATTAAGGCCCACTACTTCTCTGGGGGGTTCCGGTAACCTCCCGGTACTCCAGAAAATACCCGAAACACTTCAGAACCATTCCGGTGTCCGAATATAACCTTCCAATATATCGATCTTTACCTCTCGACCATTTCTAGACTCCTCATCATGTCCGTGATCTCATCCAGGACTCCGAACAAACTTCAGTCATCAAATCACATAACTCATAATACAAATTGTCATCGAACGTTAAGCGTGCGGACCCTACGGGTTCGAGAACTACGTAGACATGACCGAGACACATCTCTGGTTAATAACCAATAGCGGAACCTGGATGCTCATATTGGTTCCTACATATTCTAGGAAGATCTTTATCGGTCAAACCACATAACAACATACGTTATTCCCTTTGTCATCGGTATGTTACTTGCCCAAGATTCGATCCTCGGTATCATCATACCTAGTTCAATCTCGTCACCACAAGTCTCTTTACTCGTTCTGTAATGCATCATCCCATAATTCACTCATCAATCACATTTCTTGCAGGGCTCATAGTGATGCGCATTACCGAGAGGGCCCAGAGATACCTCTCCGATACACGGAGTGACAAATCCTAATCTTGATCTATGCTAACTCAAAAAACACCATCGGAGACACCTATAGAGCATCTTTATAATCACCCAGTTATGTTGTGACGTTTGGTAGCGCACAAGGTGTTCCTCCGGTATTCGGAAGTTGTATAATCTCATAGTCAGAGGAACATGTATAAGTCATGAAGAAAGCAATAGCAATAAAACTAAACTATCATTATGCTAAGCTAACGGATGGGTCTTGTCCATCACATCATTCTCTAATGATGTGATCCCGTTCAGGCATGTCTATGGTTAGGAAACTTAACCATCTTTGATTAACGAGCTAGTCAAGTAGAGGCATGCTAGGGACACTCTGTTTGTCTATGTATTCACACATGTACCAAGTTTTCGGTTAATACAATTTTAGCATGAATAGTAAACATTTATCATGATATAAGGTAATATAAAGCCTCTAGGGCATATTTCCTTCAGTCTCCCACTTGCACTAGAGTCAATAATCTAGATTACATAGTAATGATTCTAACACCCATGGTGTCGTGGAATTGTCACGACAGATGCCCTAGTGTGAGGACTTAGTCGTGATGCCAACACATCTTTGTAGTAGCTTGAGAGGGGTTGGGCGGAATCGAGAGACGCAACACAAGACAAGGATTTAGACAGCTTCGGGCCCCGGGAAACATCATTCGGAATAGCCCTACATGTTGTTTGTGGCTAGATCTCATTATGCTCATGAGAGAGTCGCCGCATAAGCCGGCTCCCCCTTTGTGTCTAGCCCTAGAGATTGTTTCTTCTTGCTTGTCCCTCTTAGGGAGCCCTGCCCTCCTTATATATGTTGAGGGGACGGATTATATGACTAGTCCTAGTAGGATTAGGATTACTCTATTACAAGTGGAGTCCTAGTCTTGCTTCCTTTGTAGGAGAATATTCCTTATGCCTTCCTCATAAACCGGCCTACCATCATACGAACTAGCCTACTCGGCCTTGGGCCTTGTCATCCGTGTGAAACACCCACCGAGTCACCAATGAGTCTTCAGGCTCGTGAGTCGTCACACCAGTGAACCGCCAGACACGTGAGTCACCCATCCTCTAGCGGGTTACCAATGAAACGCCAAGTCCGGCCGGGTCATATATCCGGTCGGGTCATACCGCGGGGTATATCCCCGACATTAGCCACCGGTTTAATTTGGATTTATCCATGTTAAACTAATCCTGTAAACAAAACACAAGAACAATTTGACATGTTAGCTCCAGGTTAAATTTTTTGTATGCCGGCACCTGATCATCTTTAAGTACTTGTCACTTGTTGATATATACATGTCCATGATCTCATAGCAAATCTCCCTTAGCAGATATGTTTCAACTTTGTCAATGTAAAAAATCCAGATACTTCTTTTGAGAAATCCGGGTCAATAGGTCAACTTCAGAGTCAATTTGCTGACATTGGTCTCTTGTAGAGAAATATTGTAAGAAATAATCCACCTAAATTGGCTTCCAAAGCACCGGCTTAAAAATATTGGTCTTGAAATACTCATCTGACTTTCAGCCGGCTTGTAGAACCTGCGGCTTATCATTGCCAAAATATCCGGTTTGTAAATATTGATAGCACCGGGTCGTAATTGTTGCTGATGCCGGGTTAATCTTATGATGACGCCGGGTCATAAACTTTGCAGATTTCTCCGATAATAATATAATACCTGATTTGCTCAAAACTAAGAATTTGAAGTTATTCCTCCCTTATATACATATCACCTATAGCCCCTAAGTGCCGGGTTGTCATGCTTGCAGCAACCTGGGACTTGTAATTGCCTTATGCTCATAACAATTTCAATCAGTGTAGCCCCCAAGGGCCGGGTCATTATGCAATAATGAGCAGGGACTTTGTAAATACGGTCATGTAAACCTGAGCAGCAACGTGTAGCCCCCAAGGGCCGGCTCATTACAATGTGATGAGTCGGGTCTTCAATAAGGCTAGTAAAAATGACTTTACATTAGCCCCCAAGTGCCATGGTGCATGCTAGCAGTGACATGGGACTTGCATATTTGATGTAATTTCAACTTGAATAATGTAGCCCCCAAGTGCCGGGTCGTAAGCCTGCAGCGGCTCGGGACTATTCCTTCCATTGCAGAATAAATTGTATCCATTGATAAAATAATATCCATTGCGCTGAAGCGACTTTCAAAACCTCAATCGTAATATTGGCTTTTCATAAAAATCCAGCCATGTTGGCTATTAAAGATTTGAATAATATAACCCGGTTTGAAAAACCGGTTCCTGTGATATTGAATCGTACTGCCGGTTTAGGATACCTGTGCAGTAAGGGTGATAACCCAATATTTAGAAGCCAAAACTTCCAAATGTTTATAATTGTCATATGATGGCAACTTCTCATCCAAAGTCAAGACGGGTTAATCGAAACCATATATATGCTTCAGATATGAACAAAAAGTCTCAAGACAAACCCAAAAGACTGCTTTCAAAAAACTTAAGCAAAATAGAAAGAAGAATTTGAGGCTTCTGATTCGAATACGATCAGTAAACCGGACCAAAGGGGTTAAGCTAGGATTCGAATACGATCATGTAGCCCCAAGTGGCTTTGGCATTGCGCCGATTAAGAGGGTACTGATAGCTATGTTCTCTTTGGTTCGAATACGACCTATGTTTGAACAGGAAGCCCCCAAATGACCTTGAGAGGTTTTTAACGACCCTGATTCGAATACTATCCAAGTCGGACCCAAAAGGGGTTAAGCTATGATTCGAATACGATCAAGAAGCCCCCTAGTTGGTTTAGCATTGCGCCGATCAAGAGGGTACCAACAGCTATGTTCTCTTTGGTTCGAATACGACCTATGTTTGAACATGAAGCCCCCAAATGACCTGTAAATGTGGCTATGAGCCGGATCAAAGGGTAATCATAGCTTAGCTAAATAAGCTGAAAGCCCCCAAGTGATATATTTCTGAGTTGTGCTCGTCGGGTGCCTATGTTTGAGTTGTGCTGTGCAACAAACTCTCTTTGATCCCTGTAATTTTTCTGAAAACTCGAACTTGCGAGAGATGAATTCTTTTTTTAATCCGGAATTTCAAACCGGATATTGAGAGTATAAAATCTTTGTGGGAGACAGGTTTACCTTGAGCCAGATGTTTTGAACCGGATTTGAGAGCTTAAAAGCTTTGTATGAGACAAATTTACCTTGAGCCGGATGTTTGAACCGGATTTGAGGGCTTCAAAGCTTTGCGGGAGAGAGATGTCTCTTGAATTGGATTTTAAACCAGAATCTTTATTTTGAACCGGCAATTTTCTGAGTGCCTTTAAATTTTCATCAATATGGCGGTGTCCTTTGAAACCGAGTTATCATTCCCTCCAATGACCCGGAGTTTCCGAGTCATGTCATTGTAGCCCCCGAGTCTTAAGACTACTCGAGGAGTTGGCTTGAGACACTCCATATTTGACCATGATACAAGCCGGTATGAGTCATTCAACAGCTCAGTGATATAATAGTCCCTTTTGCAGTAGGCAACTTGTCCTGCATTGGAAAACTTGCAAGCCAGAGTAATTGCTTTGTTAAAGAAAGCAATATATAATATATAATAACATGCTGGATGGATTTCACCTGATGTGTCAGGTTAGTAATTATCACCGCGGAGTTGATGATCACCATGGTGAAGCTGAAATCAATCACGACCGAGTCGGCCACGGGAGCAAACAAATGAGCCGGCCGCGACATTTTAAGCCAGCACGGACGGGCGAGTGAATCGCAGGCGCGGTAAGTCGCACGAATGGGTGAGTCAGCCGCATCGTGTTGATGTAGCAGGGGCAGCGATTTGCACATGTTTCCGTTGAGCAGCATGACATGGACGAGTGCTAGTGCAAATAATAATATTGACGCACGTCCTCTTGCAACACCTATGTAATGAATAATGGTCCTGCGAAAAAATATCACGAATCAGAGTAATCGTTCTTTGACAAAAACAATATGTGCTAATAAAACAGACGAGATGGGCATCACCTGGAATTTTTTGTCGGATGAAAAAGATAGCAGATGCTCAGTTGATTTGATGATGTGTGTTCCCTTTAGCCCTTATTAGCGTGGGGACTTGATACCTTTTGTTTGCTTTCCTCTCATAAGGAGACAGTACTAATAGTACTTAAGTCGTTTCATGCATGTTGAGTTTTTCTTTTGACCGGCTTGTCCATACCAGAAAATTTGCATTGATGCCAATCTCTCCATATAGTAGTAAAAAGACCCGCTCACTTTTCTGCAGTCTCAGTACTTAAAAGCATTTGTAGCTAACCCGGCTCAGTGCACCTCAAGGACTTTTCAGGTGGCTGCAGGGGCGGTTCAGAGTAGCGGGTTACAACGGCGGTTGAGGCAGCTGGACATAGAAAGGCCAGAACTCCGGCGATGTTGGCGGCTCAAGGGTGAGGAGGCCCAAGGCGCGAGGCAGCGGGGTACACTGAGGAGGTGACCCGAGGCCCTCGCGGCTTGGAGCCGTCAGCGGGTTGCAGCAGCAACGGCTGGTATGAGGCCGACTTGGCAAGATCGACCATGGAAGCAGCCGCTCGAACGGCAGTTTGATGCATGGCTGCAGCAGCAATGGCACAAGGCCGTGGATTTGAGAGCGACCTGGAGTGAAGCCGCGGAGTCAAGGGCAACTCAGAGCAGAGAGGCGCCGGCGAATCAGCTCGAAAGAGGGAGCGAAGCCGCGCAGAAGAAAGTCAGTGCCGCGACTCACCGTGGAGGTGAGGCGGATGAGCGACTTGGCTGTGGAGTAGGCCGCAACAGCGGAAGGCCAAGCGGCGGCTTGAAATGGCAGGCGCGAGGCCACAGCGGCGGAGGTGACCCAGGCGGCCCGAGGCGAGCGGCTTGACGGGCGAAGCTGGTGAAGTGCGTCGGCGACCGCGGAACCGAGGCATGCCAGCGGTTCCAAGGCAAACGGAGGTGGCGACTTGTGGGTATAACCGCCATGACCCACGTGGGTGGCGGCTTAGAACAGATGTCGGGGTACGTCAGACGCGCCGGCAAAGGCCATTGCTACGGAACGGTGCGCCAGCCATGGTTGAATCACAGTCGGGGAGGTGTTGACTTGACCCGAGGTCAGAGAATAACTCAGTGTCCAACTCTGTTTCCGGGTCATGGTTATCTACATCTACACTACTATTAAAAGAGCAAACATTAATTCCCCTATCTCCACACAACAAACTGTACACGAGATAACCATAACCCTCCGACCAAATCAACGTAAACACATCCTACTGTCCATATTGCGCCGATAGTCCGCCGTCCAAATTAACGTCCCAGATCAAATATTCTGGCGAGCAGACGCGCCATCGTCTGCCAATTTTCGTACACCACGTCGCCGATCCCCCACCGCAACTCCGTGATTTCCGGATCAATTCCACCGGAATCGTGGCTCCCCCACACTTTTTTCGTTAGGCCCCGAAAGAACGGATCCCCGGCAACCTATAGCGGCGGCGGAAGAAGGCGTGGGTACCGAAGGGGCGATGACGATGGTGTTCGTGGCCGAGGAAGGGAGGCGGCAGCGGTGATGGTGGAGGCCGCGGCCGTGGCTACAAAGGGGTTGGTCATGGTGGACACGTCCGAGGCTATCATCGGGGCGGCAACAACTATGGCGGCCTTGGTGCGCGCAGTAACTACGGCGGCCGCGGCAGCAGAGGAGGAGGAGCCGCCCCCGACATGCACCAAGCCGCGGGGTCCCCCCTCTCCGAGAGCTACCACATAGAGGCGGCCCAGCTCCGGGAGAAGTTCCAGGCGATGGACGCGGGTTGGTGCCGCTATAGATCCAACCGACCGACGATGGAGCAGCTGTCGGCGTTCCTCCGCGCGGCACCAGGGTCCATCACACCTCCTCCAGCATCCTCCCCCCTCCCCCCAAGCCTTGCCAGCCGTAGCCTCCCAGATCCTCCTCTCAATGCATCTCCACTTCCCCTACGACGTCTCAGGCTTCACGATCTCCACCACGATGGGCGTCACAAGCCCAAGGGAGCGCGTCGAGGCCATGGCGATGCTGCTCCCCTTCCTACCGTTGTTGCCGCGTTCCACCACTTGCGGCAGCAAGCAAATGGCACAGCCAGAGAAGCCGCCTGCCGAGGAGGCAGCTCCAGCTGCAGCACTGGATAAGTGACCCCTCAGGGCATAAGACAAAGTTCTTTAGTTACACGGCTGCAACTTAATTTGTTTCCTTTCTATTTGTGCTGATTTTGAATACAGTGTAGTACAGAACACCCACAAAATCATCACAGGGATTCATGAACTCACTTTCGAATGGAAGAAATGTGTTGTTCAATTGGCATCAACCCGATCGATCACTTGCCTGATAAATCTCCTGTCGTCTGAATCTGGTTCCTCTGCGGATTATTCTGATGTTTACAGCGTCGGATTTGGTGCAGTGGAAGGGGAGACCGAGGAGGAAATGGCGACCAAGAGGAGCGTGGGCACCCCTGGGCCACAAGGACCTCAGGAGCAGAATGTGTTCCTTCGTGCCGATCTGAACATTCTGCTGGACGACGACCGGAACATCACCGAGGACAACCGCATCCGCGCCTCCGTGCCATCGGTGCCGTTCCTCAAGTTCCTCATGGGGAAGGCCGCCAAGGTCATCCTAGCCAACAATCTGGTGAGCACACGCTTCTCGATCTGTGCCTGTGGCGTTTTATTGATGAATTTGTGCCGTTTGAGTGTTAGTCTTCTGTTCATCCATGAATCTCTTGGGAGTAAAGGGAATATATAAGAAGAAAATTATTTCAGCTAATAGCTGTATGTGTTGTAGCCTGTTAGCATTGTGCTTAAAATCATACTAACAAAAATTGTGAGAATTAATTTAGAATTTCATTTTCTTACATTGTTTGTTACGTTTCTACTCAGAAACATACAGAACAGAGTCCTCTGTCCAGTCCATGTGAATTGCTTTTGTCATTACAGTAATTTGTAAAATAATTTGTTCAAGTGGCTCCTGCCGCTTGCCACTCCTCACTTGCCGGCCCGTTCGCCACTAGCCGTCGGCCCCTGCCCGCCCGCCTCTCCTGTGGTGCACGGTGCCCGACCCGGCTCTGTATGTCCGCCTCCCTCGTGCTGCTCGTTGGTCGCCCCCATCATTCAGCCTCTTGTGTGGCGCACGGCTGTATGCCTGTACCTGCTTGATGTCGGGAGCAACACCACAGGATGGCCGTGCCGCGCCTTCATCTCAGACCTCACCGGTAAATTCCTTGCTTGCTGTTCTAACAAATGTAATTTCTAATCATGCATGTTTTTATTTGATACGCCGTGTGCTGAGGCTGAGTTCTAAGTGCTACGACTGGAATTCTCGTTAATTTCATATGTTGCAATTCTGAAACTGGATTTTGTGTATGTAGTTATTCTAATGTCCGTTGGATCAACTCTGTATTTTCTTCACATGTTGAACTGACATGTGATACTGGGTCTTGTGTACTTTCAACAGCCTTGCAATTTTCGTTAGGATTTGGTGCGTGTGCATTTTCACATAATTTCTAACAATCCAGTTCATCTTTTCGTTGCGGAAGACTAACCAACCATGCGCGGATTGAGTTCATTCTACTGAGTGTCCCAGGTTGTGTATGCAATCCTCCTCTGCATTTGCAGGCTGTCGAGTCTCTGTGAAGTTCCTTCGCATAGATGTTGATCACAGTTTAACTTCAAAATGAAAAGAGAATCCAATCCATATCGTGCTACAGTAATTTTTGGTGTCAACTAATTCAAGAGTACTTGAAATCCGATGGGGAATACTGATGGTGCATCATTTTGGACTAATCTTCTTATCTGAGACCAAAGTTAGATGCCCTAGAGGCCTTAACACTAGGATGACTTAATCCTTTCAGCATCTAACAGTTATTACAAAAAAGAAAGGAGAGAACTCCAGTTATGGTGAAGAATGGATGAGTCTGTTAGAAACTCCATCTTTTTCTTGTTTCGGTATTGTCTGCAGCTTGGTTTCATGAAGATTCTATTCTGTATTTTTACGTCACATTTGAAGGTGTTGGCAAGTAGGCGGCTCTACATCTTGCCAATTCAATTTCTAATAGGCATGAGCCCCCTGTGTTCTGGACAAGTAAGGACACATGCATAATTACCTGATCATGTAGCAATTCTGAGTGAGATGCATGCATTTAGATTGGATGTTGAAGCGAGCCCGCCATTTTATTACTCTAAAAGAACTATACGGTGATATTTGGCTATTGCTTTCAGTATTAGGGAATTATAGAAACTGAACTGCAGGGCTTACTATTGTTTTATGTGACATTCCTGTATACCATCACGCCATACTGTTTATTTTGAGCAAGCTTTCTTTTTCTTGGACAATTTTTAGTGTAATGTCGGTAAATAAGTGCAAACTTGGGTATATATTTTATTTTCTCATGTTGTATTCATTTTATCTGTTCTGCTACTGTAGCAAGCAAATAGAATCACGCACAAGCTCCAATTAATCCTGCGCAAAACTGATTTTGAAGTGTGGATTATGGACTCCTTATCTATTCTGTTTCAGACTTAGGATTGTAGGGAAAAGTGTGGACTATGGATTCATACCAGAACTGGATTGGCCATGGCACGTCTTCACCAACTTGTCATGGCGTCGGCAACAATATTCAAGATTTTTTGTTTCCTTCATTTTCAAGCATCTCTCTTACAGGCGATATATGCAGGTTCATCATTCATGCGAGGGATATGAAAGATGAAACAAAAGTGAAAGGCGTTTACGCCTACAAAGGCATTCTACTACTTGCAGTTTCTGTAGTTCAATCAAACATTACAATTTTCAAATTATATTTGTTATGGTTAGATATAAATTTTAAAAGTTTCGAGGTTCCATGAGATGAGATGATGGCTCATTTGTGTCATTTTGACAAAAGTCCCACTATACGGTCAGATCTTGTAGTTCAATTAGATAATGCAATTTTCAAATGATATGTGGTATGGTGGTATGCTTTTATTATTTTTATTTCCTATGTTGTCACTAGCACTTGTGCACGAATTGGCTACATGTCTGCAGAGCTAACCAAATGAGAGCAATTACATGTCTGCAAAGCTAACCAAATATAAATGAGATTAATTTCCTGACCGCAGTTTGTGCCGGAGCTTACAATGAAAGAAATGCTCTAACCCAAAATCACCATCTCTCCTATTATTTTCATTTTGTATAATTCTTCACCAATAGCGGTACTACATGCCAGAATCCTCTCTGTACTTAACTTCCTCTTTGCAGAATCCGCATACTATGTATAGACGAGATCTCTTTTTCTCATGATTATACGTGCATTGCACGTGCACACTTACTAGTCTTGGAAAAAGAAAATCCCCTTTGGTGTTTTCACATGTCGGTTGGTCTGATCACAAATAGCCCCTAAATCTTTGCTTCATCTATTCAAACAAAAACCCTGTCAGTCTTGATGATTGACAGTTGTAGCGATCGTATATAGAAATTTTGTAGCAGAGTTGATTTCAATTGGGTTAATCTCACGACCGCGACAACACACAGACGCAATGATACACGGGTGTGGCGGTGTCGTACAACAGCTTGTAGTACAAACCGATCTCTGATCGAAAAAATACTGACGGCGGCGGCGCACGGATCAAACCCTAATTTTTCTTGATCTCAATATCTTGTACGCTGGGTTATCCAGATAAATACTCCGCGCCGGCTCTTCTTCATCTGTCCAATCGCAAGCTTCTCGGTCCCTGAAGAATTCCCTCCAAGAACTCAACACCACCGTGCGCGAGCCCCACGGTGGGCGCCAACTGTCGTGGAATTGTCACGACAGATGTCCTATTGTGAGGACTTAGTCGTGAGGCCAACACATCTTTGTAGTAGCTTGAGAGGGGTTCAGCGGAATCGAGAGACGCAACACATGACAAGGATTTAGATAGCTTCGGGCCCCGGGAAACATCATCCGAAATAGCCCTACATGCTATTTGTGGCTAGATCTCATTATGCTCTTGAGAGAGTCGCTGCATAAGCCGGCTCCCCCTTTGTGTCTAGGCCTAGAGATTGTTTCTTCTTACTTGTCCCTCTTGGGGAGCCCTGCCCCTCCTTATATATGTTGAGGGGGCGGACTATATGACTAGTCGTAGTAGGATTAGGATTACTCTATTACAAGTGGAGTCCTAGTCTTGCTTCCATTGTAGGAGAATATTCCTTATGCCTTCCTCATAAACAGGCCCACCATCATACGAACCGGCCTACTGGGCCTTGGGCCTTGTCATTCGTGTGAAACACCCACCGGGTCACCAATGAGTCTTCAGGCTCGTGAGTCGTCACACCAGTGAACCACCAGACACGCGAGTCGCCAATCCTCTAGCGGGTTACCAATGAAACGCCAAGTCCGGCCGGGTCGTACCGCGCGGTATATCCCCGACATTAGCCCCCAGTTTAATTTGGATTTATCCATGTTAAACTGATCCTGTAAACAAAACACAAGAACAATTTGACAGGTTATGCTCCAGGTTAAATATTTTGTAAGCCGGCACCTGATCATCTTTAAGTCCTTGTCACTTCCTTGTTGATATATACATGTCCATGATCTCATAGCAAATCTCCCTTAGTAGATATGTTTCAACTTTGTCAATATAAAAAATCCAGATACTTCTTTTGAGAAATCCGGGTCAATAGGTCAACTTCAGAGTCAATTTGCTGACATTGGTCTCTCGTAGAGAAATATTGTAAGAAATAATCCACTTGAATCGGCTTGCAAAGCGCCGGCTTAAAAATATTGGTCTTGAAATACTCATCTGACTTTCAGCCGGCTTGTAGAACTTGCAGGCTTATCATTGCCAAAATATCCGGTTTGTAAATATTGATAGCATCGGGTCATAATTGTTGCTGATGCTGGGTTAATCTTATGATGACGTCGGGTCATAAACTTTGCAGATTTCTCCGATAATAATATAATACCTGATTTGCTCAAAACTGAGAATTTGAAGTTATTCCTCCCTTATATACATATCACCTGTAGCCCCCAAGTGACGGGTTTTCATGCTTGCAGCAACCTGGGACTTGTAATGGCCTTATGCTCATAACAATTTCAATCAGTGTAGCCCCCAAGGGCCGGGTCATTATGCAATAATGAGCAGGGACTTTGTAAATACGATCATGTAAACCTGAGCAGCAACGTGTAGCCCCCAAGGGCCGGCTCATTACAATGTGATGAGTCGGGCTTCAATAAGGCCTGTAAAAATGACTTTACATTAGCCCCCAAGTGCCATGGTGCATGCTAGCAGTGACATGGGACTTGCATATTTGATGTAATTTCAACTTGAATAATGTAGCCCCAAGTGCCGGGTCGTAAGCCCGTAGCGACTCGGGACTATTTCTTCCATTGTGGAATAAATTATGTCCATTGATAGAATAATATCCATTGCGCTGAAGCGACTTTGAAAACCTCAATCGTAATATTGGCTTTTGATAAAAATCCAGCCATGTTGGCTATTAAAGATTTGAATAATATAACCCGGTTTGAAAACCGGTTCCTGTGATATTGAATCGTATTGTCGGATTAGGATACCTGTGCAGTAAGGGTGATAACCCAAAATTTAGAAGCCAAAACTTCCAAATGTTTATAATTGTCATGATGTCGAATTATCATCCAAAGTCAAGCCGGGTTAACCGAAACCACATATATGCTTCAGATATGAACGAAAAGTCTCAAGACAAACCCAAAAGACTGCTTTCAAAAAACTTAAGCAAAATAGAAAGAAGAATTTGAGGCTTCTGATTCAAATACGATCAGTAAACCGGACCAAAGGGGTTAAGTTAGGATTCGAATACGATCATGTAGCCCCCAGTGGCTTTGGCGTTGCGCCGATCAAGAGGGTACCGACAGCTATGTTCTTTTGGTTCGAATACGACCTATGTTTGAACAGGAAGCCCCCAAATGACCTTGAGAGGTTTTTAACGACCCTGATTCGAATACGATCCAAGTTGGACCCAAAAGGGGTTAAGCTATGATTCGAATACGATCAAGAAGCCCCCTAGTGGGTTTGGCATTGCGCCGATCAAGAGGGTACCGACAGCTATGTTCTCTTTGGTTCGAATATGGCTTATGTTTGAACAGGAAGCCCCCAAATGACCTGTAACTGTGGCTATGAGCCGGATCAAAGGGTAATCATAGCTTAGCTCAATAAGCCGGAAGCCCCCAAGTGCTATATTTCTGGGCTGTGCTCGCCGGTTGCCTATGTTTGACTTGTTCTGTGCAACAAACTCTCTTTGATCCCTGTAGTTTTTCTGAAAACTCGAACTTGTGAGAGATGAATTCTTTTTTAAACCGGAATTTGAAAACGGATATTGAGAGCTTAAAAGCTTTGTGGGAGACAGGTTTACCTTGAGCCGGATGTTTTGAACCAGATTTGAGAGCTTAAAAGCTTCGTATGAGACAAATTTACCTTGAGCCGGTTGTTTGAACCGGATTTGAGAGCTTCAAAGCTTTGCGAGAGAGAGATGTCTCTTGAACCGGATTTTAAACCGGAATCTTTATTTTGAACCGACAATTTTCTGACGGCCTTTAAATTTTCATCAATATGGCGGTGTCCTTCAGTACCGGGTTATCATTCCCTCAATGACCCGGAGTTCCCGAGTCATGTCATTCTAGCCCCCGAGTCTTAAGACTACTCGAGGAGTTGGCTTGAGACTCTCCATATTTGACCATGATACAAACCAGTATGAGTCATTCAACAGCTCAGTGATATAATAGTCCCTTTTGCAGTAGACAACTTGTCCTGCATTGGAAAACTTGCAAGCCAGAGTAATTGCTTTTTTAAAGAAAGCAATATATAATATATAAAAATATGCTGGATGGATTTCACCTGATGCGTCAGGTCAGTAATAATCACCGTGGAGTTGATGATCACCATGGTGAAGCTGGAATCAATCACGACCGAGTCGGCCGCGGGAGCAAATAGATGAGCCGGCCACAACGTTTTAAGCCAGCGGACGGGCGAGTTAATCGCAGGCGCAGTAAGTCGTGCGAACGGGTGAGTCAGCCGCGTCGTGTTGATGTAGCAGGGGCGCTGATTTGGACATGTTTCCGTCGAGCAGCATGACATGGACGAGTGCTAGTGTAAAAAATAATATTGACGCACTTCCTCTTGCAACACCTATGTAATGAATAATGGTCCTGCGAAAAAATATCACGAATCAGAGTAACCGTTCTTTGACAAAAACAATATGTGCTAATAAAACAGACGAGATGGGTATCACCTGGAATTTTTTGTCAGATGAAAAAGATAGCAGATGCTCAGTTGATCTGATGATGTGCGTTCCCTTCAGCCCTTATTAGCGTGGGGACTTGATCCCCTTTGTTTGCTTTCCTCTCATAAGGAGACAATACTAATAGTACTTAAGTCGTTTCATGCATGTTGAGTTTTTCTTCTGACCGGCTTGTCCATACCGGAAAATTTGCATTGATGCCAATCTCTCCATATAGCAGTAAAAAGACTAGCTCACTTTTCTGCAGTCTTAGTACTTAAAAGCATTTGTAGCTAACCCGGCTCAGTGCACTTGAAGGACTTTTCAGGTGGTTGCAGGCGCGTTTCAGAGTAGCGGGTTACAACGGCGGCTGAGGCAGCTGGACATAGCAAGGCCAGAACTCCGGCGGCGTCGGCCGCTCAAGGGTGAGGAGGCCCAAGGCGCGAGGCAGCGGGGTACACTGAGGAGGTGACCTGAGGCCCTCGTGGCTTGGAGGCGTCAGCGGGTCGCAGCAACAACAGCAGGTATGACGCCGACTTGGCAAGATCGACCATGGAAGAAGCCGCTCGAACGGTAGTTTGATGCATGGCTGCAGCAGCAATGGCACAAGGCCGTGGATTTGAGAGCGACCCGAAGTGAAGCAGTGGAGTCGAGGGCAACTCAAAGAAGAGAGGCGCCGGCAAATCAGCTCGAAAGAGGGAGCGAAGCCACGCAGAAGAAAGTCAGCGCCACGGCCCACCGCGAAGGTGAGGCGGATCAGTTACTTGGCTGTGGAGCAGGCCGCAGCAGCGGAAGGCCAAGCGGCGGCTTGAAAGGGCAGGCGCGAGGCCACAGCAGCGGAGGTGACCCAGGCGGCCCGAGGTGAGCGGCTCGACTTGCGAAGCCGGTGAAGTGCGTCGGTGACCGCGGAACCGAGGCGTGCCAGCGGTTCTGAGGCAAACGGAGGTGGCGACTTGTGGGTATAACCGCCATGACCCACGTGGGTAGCGGCTTAGAACAGATGTCGGGGTACGTCGGACGCGCCGGCAGAGGCCATTGCTACGGAACAGCGCGCCAGTCGTGGTTGAATCGCAGTCGGGGAGGTGTTGACTTAACGCGAGGTCAGGGAATGACTCAGTGTCCAACTCTATTTCCGGGTCATGGTTATCTTGTAAAAAGAAAACCCCCTTTGGTGTTTTCACATTTCGGTTGGTCTGATCACAAGCAGCCCCTGAATCTTTGCTTCATCTATTTAAACAAAAACCCTGTCAGTCTTGATGATTGACAGTTGTAGCGAACGTATATAGCAATTTTGTAGCAGAGTTGATTTCAATCCGGTTAGTCTCACGACCGCGACAGCTCACAGACGCAGCGATGCACGGGTGTGGCGGCGTCGTACAACATCTTGTAGTACAAACCGATCTCTGATCAAAATAATATTGACAATGGTCGCGCACGGATCAAACCCTAATTTTTCTTGATCTCAATATCTTATACGCGGGGTTATCCAGATAACTGCTCCGCGCCGGCTCTTCTTCATCTGTCCAATCGCAAGCTTCTCGGTCCCTGAAGAATTCCCTCCAAGAACTCAACACCACCGTGCGCGAGCCCCACGGTGGGCGACAAGTGTCGTGGAATTGTCACGACAGATGTCCTAGTGTGAGGACTTAGTCGTGAGGCCAACGCATCTTTGTAGTAGCTTGAGAGGGGTTGAGAGGAATCGAGAGATGCAACACATGACAAGGATTTAGACAGCTTCAGGCCCCGGGAAACATCATCCGAAATAGCCCTACATGCTGTTTGTGGCTAGATCTCATTATGCTCATGAGAGAGTCACCGCATAAGCCGGCTCCCCCTTTGTGTCTAGCCCTAGAGATTGTTTCTTCTTGCTTGTCCCTCTTGGGGAGCCCTGCCCCTCCTTATATATGTTGAGGGGGCGGATTATATGACTAGTCCTAGTAGGATTAGGATTACTCTATTACAAGTGGAGTCCTAGTCTTGCTTCCTTTGTAGGAGAATATTCCTTATGTCTTCCTCATAAACCGGCCCACCATCATATGAACCGGCCTACTGGGTCTTGGGCCTTGTCATCCGTGTGAAACACCCGTCGGGTCACCAATGAGTCTTCAGGCTCGTGAGTTGCCACACCAGTGAACCGCCAGACACGTGTCGCCAATCTTCTAGCGGGTTACCAATGAAACGCCAAGTCCGGCCGGGTCATATATCCGGCCGGGTTATACCGCGGGGTATATCCCCGACACATGGAGTCTTGGTGCTGATCATGTTTTTGCTTGTGAGAGAGGCTTAGTCAACGGGTCTGCAACATTCAGATCCGTATGTATCTTGCAAATCTCTATGTCTCCCTCCTTGACTTGATCGCGGATGGAATTGATGCGTCTCTTGTTGTGTTTGGTTGTCTTGTGAAATCTGGATTCCTTCGCCAAGGCAATTGCTCCAGTATTGTCACAAAAGATTTTCATTGGACCCGATGCACTAGGTATTACACCTAGATCATATAAGAACTCCTTCATCCAGACTCTTTCATTTGCTACTATGTACTCTGCTTCACACATAGATCCCGCCACGACGCTCTGCATGGAACTGCACCAACTGGCAGCTCCACCATTCAATATAAATACGTATCCGGTTTGTGACTTAGAGTCATCCGGACCAGTGTCAAAGCTTGCATCGACGTAACCATTTACGACGAGCTCTTTGTCACCTCCATAAACGAAAAACATATCCTTAGTCCTTTTCAGGTATTTCAGGATGTTCTTGACCGTTGTCTAGTGATCCACTCCTGGATTACTTTGGTACTTCCCTACTAAACTTATAGCAAGGCACACATTAGGTCTGGTACACAACATTTCATACATGATAGTACCTATGGCTGAGGCATAGGGAATGACTTTCATTTTCTCTCTATCTTCTGCAGTGGTCGGGCATTGAGTCTGAATCAACTTCTCACCTTGTAACACAGGCAATAACCCTTTCTTTAACTGATCCATTTTGAACTTCTTCGAAACTTTATCAAGGTATATGCTTCGTGAAAGTCCAATTAAGCGTCTTGATCTATCTCTATAGATCTTGATGCCCAATATATAAGCAACTTCACCGAGGTCTTTCATTGAAATATTCTTATTCAAGTATCCTTTTATGTTATCCAGAAATTATGTATTATTTACAATCAATAATACATCATCCACATATAATATTAGAAATGCTACATAGCTACCACTCACTTTCTTGTAAATACAGGCTTCTCCAAAAGTCTGTATAAAACCATATGCTTTGATCACACTATCAAAGCATATATTCCACCTCCGAGAGGCTTGCACTAGTCCATAAATGGATCGCTGGAGCTTGCACACTTTGTTAGAACCTTTTGGATCGACAAAACCTTATGGTTGCATCATATACAACTCTTCTTTAAGATATCCATTAAGGAATGCATTTTTGACATCCATTTGCCAAATTTCATAATCATAAAATGCGGCAATTGCTAACATGATTCAGACAGACTTAATCATCACTACGGGTGAGAAGGTCTCATCATATTCAACAACTTGAACTTGTCGAAACCTTTCGCAACAAGTCGAGCTTTGTAAACAGTAACATTACCGTCAGCGTCAGTCTTCTTCTTGAAGATCCATTTATTCTCTATGGCTTGCCGATCATCGGGCAAGTCAGCCAAAGCCCACACTTTGTTCTCATACATGGATCCCATCTCAGATTTCATGGCCTCAAGCAATTTCGTGGAATCCGGGCTCATCATCGCTTCCTCATAGTTCGTAGGTTTGTCATGGTCAAGTAACATGACCTCCAGAACAGGATTACCGTACCACTCTGGTGCAGATCGTACTCTGGTTGACCTACGAGGTTTGGAAGTAACTTGATCAGAAGTTTCATGATCATCATCATTAACTTCCTCACTGATTTGTGTAGGAATCACTGGAACTGATTTCTATGATGAACTACTTTCCAATAAGGAAGAAGGTACAATTGCCTCATCAAGTTCTACTTTCCTCCCACTAACTTCTTTCGAGAGAAACTCCTTCTCTAGAAAGGATCCATTCTTAGCAACGAATATCTTGCTTTCGGATCTGTGTTAGAAGGTGTACCCAATACTTCCTTTGGGTATCCTATGAAGACACATTTCTACGATTTGGGTTCGAGCTTATCAGGTTGAGGCATTTTCACATAAGCATCACAACCCCAAACTTTAAGAAATGACAGTTTAGGTTTCTTGCCAAACCACAGTTCATATGGTGTCGTCTCAATGGATTTAGATGGTGCCCTATTTAACGTGAATGCAGCCGTCTCTAAAGCATAACCCCAAAACGATAGCGGTAAATCAATAAGAGACATCATAGATCGCACCATATCTAATAAAGTATGGTTACGACGTTCGGACACACCATTACGATGTGGTGTTCCAGGTGGTGTGAGTTGCGAAACTATTCCACATTGTTTCAAATGAAGAACAAACTCGTAACTCAAATATTCTCCTCCATGATCAGATCGTAGAAACTTTATTTTCTTGTTATGATGATTTTCCACTTCACTCTGAAATTCTTTGAACTTTTGAAATGTTTCAGATTTATGTTTCATCAAGTAGATATACCCATATCTTCTCAAATCATCTGTGAAGGTCAGAAAATAACAATACCCGCCGCGAGCCTCAACACTCATCAGACCGCATACATCAGTATGCATTATTTCCAATAAGTCGGTTGCTCGCTCCATTATTTCGGAGAACGGAGTCTTAGTCATCTTGCCCATGAGGCATGGTTCGCAAGCATCAAGTGATTCATAATCGAGTGATTCCAAAAGCCCATCATCATGGAGTTTCTTCATGCGCTTTACACCAATATGACCTAAACGGCAGTGCCACAAATAAGTTGCACTATCATTATTAACCTTGCATCTTTTGGCTTCAATATTATGAATATGTGTATCACTACAACCGAGATTCAATAAAAATAGACCACTCATCAAGGGTGCATGACCATAAAAGATATTACTCATATAAATAGAACAACCATTATTCTTTGAATTAAAAGAATAACCGTCTTGGATCAAACCAGATCCAGATATAATGTTCATGCTCACCAAATAACAATTATTTCGGTCTAAAACTAATCCCGACGGTAGATGTAGAGGTAGTGTGCCGACGGCGATCACAACGACTTTGGAACCATTTCCCATGTGCATCATCACCTCGTCCTTAGCCAATCTTCATTTAATCCGTAGCCCCTATTTCGAGTTGCAAATATGAGCAATAGAACCAGTATCAAATACCCATGCGCTAGTACGAGCATTAGTAAGGTACACATCAATAACATGTATATCAAATATACCTTTCACTTTGCCATCCTTCTTATCCGCCAAATACTTGGGGCAGTTCCGCTTCCCGTGACCAGTCCCTTTGCAGTAGAAGCACTCAGTCTCAGGCTTAGGTCCAGACTTGGGCTTCTTCACTTGAGCAGCAAATTGCTTGCCATTCTTCTTGAAGTTCCCCTTCTTCCCTTTGCCCTTTTCTTAAAACTAGTGGTCTTGTTGACCATCAACACTTGATTCTCCTTCTTGATTTCTACCTCCGCAACCTTTAGCATCACGAAGAGCTCGGGAATTGTCTTATCCATCCCTTGCATATTATAGTTCATCACGAAGCTTTTGTAGCTTGGTGGCAATGATTGAAGAACTCTGTCAATGACACTATCATCAGGAAGATTAACTCCCAGTTGAGTCAAGTGGTTGTGGTACCCAGACATTCTGAGTATATGTTCATTGACAGAACTATTCTCCTCCATCTTGCAGTTATAGAACTTATTGGAGACTTCATATCTCTCAATCCGGGCATTTTCTTGAAGTATTAACTTCAAGTCCTAGAACATCTCATCTGCTCCATGACGTTCAAAACGTCTTTGAAGTCCCGATTCTAAGCCATAAAGCATGGCACACTGAACTATCGAATAGTCATCAACTTTGTTCTGCCAGATGTTCACCTAGTGGTGCTTCCAGGACGTAATTCTTCTGTGCAGCAATGAGGATAACCCTCAAGTTACGGACCTAGTCCGTGTAGTTGCTACCATCATCTTTCAACTTAGCTTTATCTAGGAACGTATTAAAATTCGAAGGAACGGTAGCACGGGCCATTAATCTACAAAAACATAGACATGCAAATACTACCAGGTACTAAGTTCATGATAAATTAAAGTTCAATTAATCATATTACTTAAGAACTCCCACTTAGATAGACATCCCTCTAGTCATCTAAATGATCACCTGATCCATATCAACTAAACTATGTCTGATCATCACGTGAGATGGAGTAGCTTTCAATGGTGAACATCACTATGTTGATCATATCTACTATACGATTCACGTTCGACCTTTCGGTCTCAGTGTTCCGAGGCCATATCTGCATATGCTAGGCTCATCAAGTTTAACCCGAGTATTCTGCACGTGCGAAACTAGCTTGCACCCATTGTATGTGAACGTAGAGCTTATCACACCCAATCATCACGTGGTGTCTCGGCACGACGAACTATATCAACGGTGCATACTCAGGGAGAACACTTGTACCTTGAAATTTAGTGAGGGGTCATCTTATAATGCTACCACCGTACTAAGCAAAATAAGATGCATAAAGGATAAACATCACATGCTATCAAAATATGTGACATGATATGGTCATCATCATCTTGTGCCTTTGATCTAAATCTCCAAAGCACCGTCATGATCTCCATCATCGCCGGCTTGACACCTTGATCTCCATCGTAGCATCATTGTCGTCTTGCCAACTATTGTTCCACGACTATCACTACCGCTTAGTGATAAAGTAAAGCAATTACATGGCGATTGCATTTCAAACAATAAAGTGACAACCATAAGGCTCCTGCCAGTTGCCGATAACTTTTACAAAACATGATCATCTCATACAACAATTTATATCTCATCACATCTTGACCATATCACATCACAACATGCCCTGCAAAAACAAGTTAGATGTCCTCTACTTTGTTGTTGCAAGTTTTACGTGGCTGCTACGGGCTTCTAGCAAGAACCGTTCTTACCTACGCATCAAAACCACAATGATTTTTGTCAAGTGTGCTATTTTAACCTTCAACAAGGACCGGCCGTAGTCAAACTCGATTCAACTAAAGTTGGAAAAATAGACACCCGCCAGCCACCTGTGTGTGAAGCACGTCGGTAGAACCAGTCTCATGAAAGCGGTCATGTAATGTCGGTCCGGGCCGTTTCATCCAACAAATATCGCCAAATCAAAGTAAGACGTTGGTAGTAAGCAGTATGACTATTATCGCCCACAACTCTTTGTGTTCTACTTGTGCATATAACATCTACGCATAGACCTAGCTCTGATGCCACTGTTGGGGAACTCAGTATTTCAAAAATTTCCGACGATCACGCAAGATCTATCTAGGAGATTTATAGCAACGAGAGGGGAGAGTGTGTCCATGTACCCTCATAGACGGAAAGAGGAAGTGTTTAGTAATGTGGTTGATGTAATCGAACGTCTTCGCGATCCAACCGATCCTAGGACCGAACGTACGGCACCTCCGTGTTCAGCACACGTTCAGCACAATGACATCCCTCGAGCTCTTGCTCCAGTTGAGGACGAGGGAGACTTTCGTCAGCACGACGGCGTGTTGATGGTGATGATGAAGTTACCGGTGCAGGGCTTCGCCTAAGCACTACGACAATATGACCGAGGTGTGTAACTGTGGAGGAGGGCACCGTATCGGGAGAGTTTCGTTAGAAGACTTGGTGTGTCTTTGGGGTGTCCCCCTCCCACGTATATAAAGGAGAGGGGAAGAGGAAGCCGGCCCAAGGGGGGCGCGCCAAAGGGGGGAATCCTACTTGGACTCCCGGTCCAAGTAGGATTCGGCCCCCCTTTCCTATTCCAACTAGGAGAAGGAGGAAAGGAGGAAGAGGGGAGAAGGAAAGAGGGGGGCGCCGCCCCCTCCTAGTCCAATTCGAACCAGCCAAGGGGGGGCGTCCACCCCTTGAGGCCCTTCTCTCCTTTCCCCTAGAGCCCATTAAGGCCCACTACTTCCCAGGGGGGTTCCGGTGACCTCCCGGTACTCCGGAAAATACCCGAAACACTTCGGAACCATTCCAGTGTCCGAATATAACCTTCCAATATATCAATATTTACCTCTTGATCACTTCGAGACTCCTCATCATGTTCGTGATCTCATCCGGGACTCCGAACAAACTCCAGTCATCAAATCACATAACTCATAATACAAATCGTCATCGAACGTTAAGCGTGCGGACCCTACGGGTTCGAGAACTATGTAGACATGACCGAGACACATCTCCGATCAATAACCAATAGCGGAACCTGGATGCTCATATTGGTCCCTACGTATTCTACGAAGATCTTTATCGGTCAAACTGCATAACAACATAAGTTATTCCCTTTGTCATCGATGTGTTACTTGCCCGAGATTCGATCATCGGTATCATCATACCTAGTTCAATCTCGTCACCGACAAGTCTCTTTACTCGTTCTTTAATGCATCATCCTGTAACTAACTCATTAGTCACATTGCTTGCAAGGCTCATAGTGATATGCATTACTGAGAGGGCCCAGAGATACCTCTCCGATACACTGAGTGACAAATCCTAATCTCGATCTATGCCAACTCAACAAACACCATCGGAGACACTTGTAGAGCATCTTTATAATCACCCAGTTACATTGTGACATTTGATAGCACACAAGGTGTTCCTCTGGTATTCGGAAGTTGTATAATCTCATAGTCAGAGGAACATGTATAAGTCATGAAGAAAGCAATAGCAATAAAACTAAACGATCATTATGCTAAGCTAACATATGGGTCTTGTTCATCACATCATTCTCTAATGATGTGATCCCGTTCATCAAATCACAACACATGTCTATGGTTAGGAAACTTAACCATATTTGATTAACGAGCTAGTCAAGTAGAGGCATACTAGGGACACTATGTTTGTCTTTGTATTCACACATGTACCAAATTTCCGGTTAATACAATTTTAGCATGAATAATAAACATTTATCATGATATTAAGAAATATAAGTAACAACTTTATTATTGCCTCTAGGGCATATTTCCTTCACGGAGGAGTTTCGGGACGAAGCGCCGCCGCCTCGAGGCGGAACTTGGGCAGGAGCACTTTTGCCCTCCGGCGGAGCGATTCCACCGGGGGAACTTCCCTCCCGGAGGGGGAAATCATCGTCATCATCATCACCAACAACTCTCCCCTCTTGGGGAGGGCAATCTACATCAACATCTTCAATAGCACCATCTCCTCTCAAACCCTAGTTCATCTCTTGTGTTCAATCTTGTTACCAGAATTATGGATTGGTACTTGTGGGTGACTAGTAGTGTTGATTACATCTTGTAGTTGATTACTATATGCTTTATTTGGTGGAAGATTATATGTTCAGATCAAATATGCTATTTAATACCCCTCTGATCATGAGCATGTCTATCATTTGTGAGTAGTTACCTTTGTTCTTGAGGTCACAGGAGAAATCATGTTGCAAGTAACATGTGAATTTGATATGTGTTCGATATTTTGATAGTATGTATGTTGTGATTCCCTTAGTGGTGTCATGTGAACGTCGACTACATGACGCTTCACCATATTTGGGCCGAAGGGAATACATTGTGGAGTAGCAATTAGATGATGGGTTGCGAGAGTGACAGAAGCTTAAACCCCAGTTTATGCGCTATTCCGTAAGGGGTCGATTGGATCCAAAAGTTTAATGGTATGGTTAGAATTTATTCTTAATACTTTTCTCGTAGCTGCGGATGCTTGTGGGAGGGTTAATCATAAGTAGGAGGTTTGTTCAAGTAAGAACAACACCTAAGCACCGGTCCACCCACATATCAAATTATCAAAGTAGCGAACACGAATTAAACCAACATGATGAAACTGACTAGATGAAATTCCTGTGTACCCTCAAGAAAGCTTTGCTTATCATAAGAGACCGTTTTGGCCTGTCCTTTGCCTCAAAAGGATTGGGCTACCTTGCTGCATTTTTGTTACTACTATCGTTACTTGCTCGTTACAAATTATCTTGCAATCAAACTACTCTGCTACTTACAATTTCAGTACTTGTAGACATTACCTTACTGAAAACTACATGTCATTTCCTTCTGCTCCTCGTTGGGTTCGACACTCTTACTTATCGAAAAGAGCTACAATTGATCCCCTATACTTGTGGGTCATCAAAAGTAGACCCGGGGGCCGTAGGTTTCACTAGAGGCTTCTCTCAAGATAGAAAATATTACATTGGGTGAACAAATTACTGTCGAGCAATTGATAGAAAAGCGCAAAGTTATGATGATATCTAAGGCAATGATCATGAATTTAGGCATCACGTCCGTGTCAAGTAGATTGACTCCTGTCTGCATCTACTACTATTACTCCACACATAGACCGCTATCCAACATGCATCTAGAGTATTAAGTTCATAAAGAACGGAGTAACGCATTAAGAAAGATGACATGATGTAGAGGAATTAACTCAAACAATATGATGAAAACCCCATCTTTTTATCCTCAATGGCAACAATACAATATGTGTCGGTTCCCCTTCTGTCACTAGGATCAAGCATCGCAAGATTGAACCCAAAGCTAAGCACTTCTCCCATTGCAAGAAAAACCAATCTAGTTGGCCAAACCAAATCAATAGTTCAAAGAGACTTGCAAAGATATCAAATCATGCATATAAGAATTCAAAGGAGATTCAAATAATATTCATAGATAAGCTGATCATAAATCCACAATTCATCGGATCTCGGCAAACACACCGCAAAAGAGTATTACATCGAATAGATCTCCAAGAACATTGAGGAGAACTTTGTATTGAGAATCAAAGAGTGGGAAAAAGCCATCTAGCTATTAGCTATGGACCCGTAGGTCTGTGGTAAACTACTCACGCTTCATCGAAGAGGCAATGGTGTTGATGTAGAAGCCCTCCGTGATCGAATCCCCCTCCAGCAGGACGCTGGAAAAGGCCCCTAGATGGGATCTCACAGGTACGGAAGGTTGCAGCGGTGGAAAAGTGGTTTCCTGGCTCCCCTAGAAGGTTTTGGGATATTTGAGAATATATAGGCAGAAGAAATAGGTCGGTGTTGTCACGAGGGGCCCACAAGGGTGGGGGGGCGCTCTACCCCCCTGGGCGCGCCTCCCGACCTTGTGGCCACTTCGTGGCTTTCCTGACATGCACTCCAACCCCTCTAGATGTCTTCTGGCCCTAGAAAAATCATTGCGAAAGTTTCATTCCGTCTGGACTTTGTTTGGTATTCCTTTTCTGCGAAACTCTAAAATAAGGAAAAACAGGAACTGGTACTGGGCTCTAGGTTAATAGGTTAGTCCCAAAAATCATATAAAATAGCATATTAATGCACATAAAACATCCAAAACAGATAATATAATAGCATGGAATAAACAAAAATTATAGATATGTTGGAAACGTATCACGGAGCCGCCACCAAGCCCTATTCTTCCTCGGGAGGGCAGATCTGGAGTCCGTTCGGGGCTCCGGAGAGGGGAAATTGTCGCCATCATCATCATAAATCATCCTCCATCACCAAGTTCATGATGCTCACCGCCTTGCGTGAGTAATTCCATCATAGGCTTGTTGGGACGTGATGGGTTGGATGAGATTTATCATGTAATCGAGTTAGTTTTGTTAGGGTTTGATCCCTAGTATCCACTATGTTCTAAGATTGATGTTGCTATGACTTTGCTATGCCTAATGCTTGTCACTAGGGCCCGAGTGCCATGATTTGAGATTTGAACCTATTATGCTTTCATGAATATATTTGTGTTCTTGATCCAATATTGCAAGTTATAGTCACCTACTACGTGCTATGATCCGGCAACCCCGGAGTGACAATAGTCAGGACACTTCCCGGTGATGACCGTAGTTTGAGGAGTTCATTTATGCACTAAGTGCTAATGCTTTGGTCTGGTACTCTATTAAAAGGAGGCCTTAATATCCCTTAGTTTCCAATAGGACCCTGCTGCCACAGGAGGGTAGGACAAAAGATGTCATGCAAGTTCTTTTCCATAAGCACGTATGACTATATTCGAAATACATGCCTACATTATATTGATTAATTGGAGCTAGTTCTGTGTCACGATAGGTTATAACTGTTGCATGATGAATGACATCTGACATAATTATCCAGCATTGATCGATTGCCTACGAGCTTGTTTCATATTGATCTTTGCTAAGTTACTTTTCCGTTGCCACTATTACGATTGCTACAAAACTGCTACTATTACTTTTGCCACTATTATTGTTACTTCCATACTACTTTGCTACAGATATTAAATCTTTCAAGTGTGGTTGAATTGACAACTCAGCTGCCAATACTTGAGAATATTCTTTGGCTCCCCTTGTGTCGAATCAATAAATTTGGGTTGAATACTCTACCCTCGAAAACTGTTGCGATCCCCTATACTTGTGGGTTATCAGCTGCGCACTCCACCCGCGGATTCAGCCTCCCCATGAGTACATTTTTTGGCAGTTCCTTACTTTTTTCGGTCTGCAGCCGCACCATTTCAGCGCCAACGCCGTCTTGCAGCTCTCGAGTTTCGTAGCTGACAACATCCTGGACTAGGGGGTACTCACCACATCATCCCCCGATCAGGTGGATTGGGTCGAGGACCCCCATGGCGGTTCACTCATGGGCCACTTCGGGCAGCCCATGCCGCATACAAGGAGGTTTCCACAAGACTTGGCACACAAGCCGAGGACTCTGCTTAACCCTAGGCCTCTGGTGTGTTATATAAACCGAGGCCAAGCTAGTTAATAGACAACATCGAATATTCGTTAGAACAATCTCGTGGTAGATACATGTACTCTGTACTACACCCATATCAATACAATCAAAAGCAAGATGTAGGGTATTATCTCTTCGAGAGAGCCTGATCCTGGGTAAAACCCTGTGTCCTTGTTACCATTGCCCCAAGATGCCTAGCTTAGGACCCCTACTACGAGATATGGCGGATATAGAACTGACATTGGTGCTTTCATTGAGAGCCCGCTGGCAGTCGCCACGGTGCGATGGGATTCGGATCATCTCCGCCGCGATCTACGCATCGGAGCCGAGCTTTATGGTTGATGTCGGCATGTTTGTCACCAACTCGGCTGGTCACCTCGGCTGGACTGAGGAGCGCGCTCCACGTCAGATCATCAAGATCAAACGGATACTTTCATCATCATCAGCTCAAATCTCAACCGAGACCATGGAAAAGTCGTCCATGGAGCCTGGCGGCTGATCGTCAACATTGTCCTCGTGCGATCACACAGTTTTTTCTGTATAACAGACTTTTTTTCGCTGCCACCATCTCCTTGGGAGTCGATTTGACGAACCCTTTGGTGGAATTGTGCGGAATTGAGTATACAACAACCCTGTAAAATTTTGTCCCCTTCCGATGGAGGAATCTTCGGCGATCTATAATATACTGGAGGCTTGTCGAGTCTGGAAGGGAATCTGGACGAGTTGAGGGCGTGGTCTCCAGAGCCTAGCTCGGAGGTTATTTGTAAGATCCAACCGTTCATCTTCTGCGGAATTTCCGTATCTACCACCTCCCAAAATTTTAGCTTGAGCCGACCGTTCATACTCCGGGAACCTTCCAATTAGCACATCACTTTTCGGATATGATTTCTGCGCGAATACAAATCTGACATGAGTTCATCTTTCTTCATGAACGGGATATTAGACAACCTTTTTGAAAGAATCTCTTTCTAGGGTATTGTGCATTGTTCTTAAACACGTGCCCATAAAATTTTAAGCCTTCTCTGAGGTATTCCTCACCATCACGCTGGTGTCAAACCAGTTCGGCAACATTGCTCCACGACTGCCGACCTGCGCTAGACACGTCATCACTTTGTTGAACTGAGCTCAAGTTCTTCGGATCATCATCTGGGCGAGCCGAACAAGAATTCGGCATCGCGAAGGATAAATCATCACCAACATCTCCGCCCACAGATTACATGGAGCGGGCACATCGGCATCGTCGCACGGTCACTTCATCAAGCCGACATTGACCGCGTCAGAAGTCACGACCTGCATTGGCATGGCTGCACTATTGCTTCTTCAAGCCGATGTCCATCATGCCGTACTGCTTCAACACCTCGGCTGACATGGCAACTGCAGCATCTCCGCACTGACCCGCTCCGTCACCTCGGCTAGACCGGGGCATCGCCATCTCGTCATCAACCTACAACGGGGACTTCAGCGTCACCAGCCGACCAGCTTCGTCATGTTAGCTGGACCGGGGGCTTTGCCTCGCCGAGCCAACCTTTGCTAGCATCGCCATGCCGTCACTTCATCGCCCATCATGCAATGGGTGTGCAGATCGAGTTCCAATTTTGGGAGTAACCTTTCTTCAGATTGCTACAATAGATAAACCAGGTGCTATTAATCCTAGTAATTTTTTCTTACTTGGGTTTACTTTTTCCGGGAAATTATTACTCTAGTTTGTTCCATCATCTGTACACAGGTCTGTCAAGTGATGGCTGCATTAACGATGGTTGCATGATGGTTCAGTCAGTTTCCCTTCCGCAGTTCGGCGAACGCCTCATCGGGGACTCGGACCGCCCTGTGAATACAGGCTTTGTCACGCCAGCGCCCTGCACCGACATTGGCTTCGAAGCCAGGCCACATCTCTTTAAAATAAATTACTTTGCATGAATTAATTATGCGAGATTTTTCTTCTATATTTATATTATTATTCTTTCGACTGCACTATTTTAAATGTGTAGGTAATCGACTTCGACTGCATCGTGCGGTCACTTCGGCAAGCCGATGCCGTCGTCCAAATCAGCGTAAATCGGCTCGCGTGATCTATTGGTCGAATTGCCATACCAACATATTCAGCTGCCTTGGTCACTTCGGCATCGCTGAGAGAGCTCTACCTCATCGAGTGTTCAGCACACGAACCATATTTCTTTTATTACTCACTTTGCATAAATTATTAATTATGTAACTTTTTTTTATTTTTATTACTATTATCTCTAGCTTGCACTATTTTTTGTGCACAGGTAAATGATCCAGGTTGGGCAGCGCTGTCACCTCGGCGTACCGACGTACCACGTCACCTCGGCTGGACCGGGGCTTTGTCATCACTTCATTAACCCACACCAGGGACTTCGGCGTCATACTGCCGGCCTGCTCCGTCGCCTAAGTCAGACTAGAGGTTCCACCCCGCCACATTAGCCGTGCTATGTCGCCACTTCAACTCTTTGCTCCACCACCTCGGGACCCTCTTGGGGGCTAGGACCTAGTCCCGCCGTAAGCTCGGGCAGCGCATCGACACCGAGCAGATTAACCAGCTAAGTCGCTTCCATGCTCAGTTTTTTAATTCTTGTTCGGTTCGACCAAACATTATATTTATGCTAAAATATGTTTTTCAAAAACGAGGTTCATGAAAAAACACTTTTCTTTGCCCGTGTTAACTGGGGATCTTAAATTTATATGAGCCATTTTATAATAAGTGTTCTTCTTCTAAGTCGTTGCAAAGTCTTTTTCTACCACTCCTTTCTCGACTCGAGTGTGTGGTCAATAGCCGGATAGCCTGTTTTCTCTGTAATGCCACTCGAGTTTAGTTCACTAAACTCACTAAAGAGCAGTACTCCGCCTTCGGGATAGGAGGTGGCAGCCGTAGGCTGACCCGCTTGAAGTCTCGAGATCGGATGTGTCATATTAATGCACGACAGAAGCACAAAAGTAAGACCAATTTTCGGATTGGCACCAAATGAATTGATTTAGTTCGGGCGTAAAGTTTTTACTGAAGTATTTTGGTTTTCCAATCCTATGGCACTTTAAACTATTTGTGTGTTTCCAGCATAAGTCTCGCAGTGCATCGCTGGACACCTTTAGAGATTTGGCAAAAACATTCTCGGATATTGCTATATATGCATCGGTTTGGAATTGTGTCTTCGGTCAATAGTTGGGTTACCCAGCTCCTGTGCTTGCCTCCTATGTCCCGCTTTGTTCGGCTAGGTGTGCAAAGGGAGAACCACTGCGATTATGCTTCCATCTCGAATGGTTAAGCACCTCAGTGGAGAAAGTCAAAAACTGACTGTCACAATGGGCGTAAACTGGTCAGCAATCCGATGATGGTGTCAAACTATAGATTGATACCGATTACCCCATGATAAACGATGGGCCTTTCATAACATTGGCCGAAGTGGTAATGGCTAGACTTAGGTCGGCGTCGAACACTAACCGAGGGCTCGTAGCTAGCTTCCCCAGTTTAAAGCTCCTATGACTAAGTGAAAGTTATAAAGCCCGCATATCTGATTTCCTTGTCTCCGCTAACACACCTCCTTCGGGCACCGAGACGTCGGCTAAGGGTTGTCTTGTTACTATGGAAACACCCTGCGTAGCATCTACAAAGGGGTAGAAGCCGACGATGGGCCACTTCCAAATGATAAACGGTCAGAACGGAGTCAAAATAAATATCATTAGCGTTTGTATTCATTATACAAGCGTTGCCTTCCGTAATTATCGTTATAAAGCCATAAATTTGACCATGCCTATGAAGAAAGAAGTGGAAGAAACAATGTGCTTCACTATGTTTTTTGTTCACCCGTAGCAACGCACGGGTATTTAACTAGTATGCATCAAATTTGACTTAAGATTTTAGCCAAGCCGGGTTTCCTGGCTCCTGTGTTTAACCCTACGTTCCCGATTGTTTGGCTAGGGGGTAAGGGTAGCACCTCTGTGATTGTTACTATCAGGTCATCCGGATTAGTACCTCAGACTGGGTGAAGCCGGAAGCTAGCTATCTTAAGAATATAATTAGTCGGCAACGACGGAAGTGAAAATTTAGGTTCGCTAAAGACCACATAGTTCGGGAACTTTCCCCACACTAAATCATCAATATTTTTCTCCCGTATTGATCGGAGGTGAGGTTTCATGATCATGGTCGGCATGACAAACCAAAGAAAGGAACCGGTAGCGGGACTACTTTCTTTAGAAGATGTTTCTTACATTAAATACTAATATAACATTCTCTCCGCATACCTTTGTTTATAAAACTGTATGGCCGGATTGCTTTGTTTGTCGTAAATCTTTGGCCTCATAAAGGCTTTATAAAGGGAAAATGGTTGGCTCCAGAGCGCCGACCGAACATTGGGCCGGTCGCTCCTTCCTTGCGTCTCCTTATTCCTCGTGACTCTTGCATCTCCCCGCATCTCGCGCACGCAATACCCCCACATGTGGCGCAGCTCGTCGGGGTGGACGCGCCGCGCTCTCCTGCTGCCCCCTCCCCCCGTCCGAGTCGCAACATCACGCCTCCCCTCCCCTCGACCATGGTCTCAAGCTCGCGGTGACCATCCCATCTCGCCGGCAACTGGGGGTGACCACGGGAGTGATACGTCTCCAATTTATCTATAATTTTTTATTGTTCCATGCTATTTTATTATCAATCTTGGATGTTTTATAATCATTTTAGTCATTTTATATTATTTTTTGGTACTAACCTATTGACATAGTGCCCAGTGCCAGTTCCTGTTTTTTTCTTCTGATTTTTTACATCGCAGGAAATCAATATAAAACGGAGTCCAAATGGCACGAAACCTTATGATGATTTTTATGGGCCAAAAGGAAGTAGATGGGCCCTGGTTGCACCTGGGGGTGCCCCGAGGGGGCACAACCCACCAGGGCGTGCTAGGAGGCCCTGGCGCGCCCCGGTGGGTTGTGCCCACCTCGGGTGCCTCTCGGACCGCCTCTTTGCTCTATAAATACCCAAATATTCCCAAAACCCTAGAGGAGTCGATGAAATATTCATACAGCCGTCGCAGAGTCTATAATCACCATATCCAATCTAGACACCATCACAGAGGGGTTCACCACTTCCATTGGTGCCTCTCCGATGATGCGTGAGTAGTTCTTTGTAGACCTTCGGGTCCGTAGTTAGTAGCTATGTAGCGACCCGACCTCAGACGGTCAAGCCTCTGTGTATCTGTGCCATCCCTGGATCGGTATGCTGGCACACACAGTACATCAATGTATATATCAAAGTGCAATCACATGTATAAATAACGTAAAACTAATATATACCTCATAAGTCTCAACGGAAACAAACAATCGGGTGTGGAGTCCCATCAACGCCATCGGCAGGTTGAGTGTAGACCGTAACCCAATCAACGAAACTCACTCGTTGTATATAAAATCCTACAACATGATACGTTGTAGCCATGTAGGTCAGTACATTGAATGTACCGGCAAGATCACCATAAGAGAAAACAGATGATAAACTATACTATATGCAGTATGGCTTTGTGGCTTTGTATCTGAGTTTTGTTTGCATAAAAGCTGGTTTTATTTTCCCTACATCAAAGGAATTATCCGGAGTCTGTACTATGGAGTTTTCTATCATGACATGGTTCCACCAACCGATGTCTCATAGCCCAAATCATCATAAGTTGCCCATAATTAAGTTATCAGTCCGGTGTTGAGAGTTCCGAGATAGATCCAAGTCCAGAGGCTCAAATTGTCCGTAATCGGGGACACGGCTAATCGATTAGGTTTTAACCCTCTACAGGGGTTTGTACACTTTACCCGCAAGATTCGATCCCTCTCTTTATATTCTCGCACTTCAGGGTGTTTGAGAACAAGATGACCGAAACATGGTCTTCCGAAGAGTTCCTCTGACCACTGTCTGGTGCTCATCCAATCCTACCATAGTTCTACATCTGCTAGCACCGTCCCAGCCAGAGTCACAACTAAGGTCAACCAAGCCAGATCCCATAGTGACTTGCATTTGCACAGGTAAGCTTCCGGGCATGAAGTATTCTTCTGTCTCTTTGAGTCTGGGTGAAGCTTTCCGCAAGATGTCATGGCGCTTCTCCATGCATCCCGACCAACCACTGGTTTCTCCAGCGTGGCCGTCAACCGTCCTTCACCCAGTAGTGTGTATTGAATTCTTGTCTCGAGTCTCGAAATCTTGAGGAGTCCTGAAGATGCAGTCCTTGCCGGTGCCATCATGAAGTTCTCGCCATTGACGTAGAGTCCTCCTTCTTCACACCACTCTCATGCACTCATACCAAACCCCGTCTACTATAGCGTAGCATTAAAACTATGTAACGTCCCGGGTTTGGTAACAGGGGGATGGGTTTCTACCTCATGCATTCTACTCAACTACAAGATTCAATAACACTACCGGAGAGATTGTTGAAAGGGTGCTACTACATGCAAATAAATATAGGTATGGAGAACATGGTCAAAGTGAACTTGCCTGGTATTACTTGATGAAGATAACAACGCTCTCGAAAATAACTTGATAGGACTATACGCAACTCTCCGATGAAATCTATAATAACAAACATGAAATTCACATAAGCAAGCATTCTAACAATAAAAAAACTCAATAAGAAAACCCAATACAAAATAATTAACACATCGAAGGAACTACTAGGGGAAAACTATAGAGAACCTACTAGGAAAACCTTTTGCCTTAACTACAAAAAATAGTTTTGTCCTAAGCAAAACTTAACAAAGAAGATATTAAACTAATAACTTTAACAGAAAATAAAATTTAAATCAACTAAGTTAACATAAAGTATTTTTCATAAAGTTTTACTAGCAAAAGGAAACACATAAAAAGCTAAATTAAAACTCTAATTATGCTTACAACAAAACTAGTAAGAAAAAGAAATAAAACATTTTATTTTTCTGTAAATAAAAGTTCACCCTCTAGTACTACAGAAACAAATCTGAATGAAATATAACAGAGGTGAAAATAATTTTTAGAGTAATTAAAACAACAGAAAAATAAACAAAGTGACATAAAGTAAAATAGAGTTGTTTTCGAGTAAAACTAATTTTAATTAAATCTATAAAGACCCAAATTAGTCCTACTGCTAGGCAAGGTCAAAACAAAGCAGTGGCAAAAAGAATCACCTAAAAATATTAATTCTACCTCATTTTATAGCAGAAATACTAATCTGAATAAATCTCTTAAAAACATTTTTTTAAACTAAAACATGGCCGAAACTATTTTATACAGAAACTAGACAAAATTAAGAAACTAGGGCAATTGGAATCACTCTAATTGGATCTAAAACATAAAAGTTATAAGAAATCTAAAATCAGAACTATTCTGTTTTTTTAAACAGAAACGAAAAAAAACAGATCGGACACTAGCTACAAGTCGGGCTCCTATTGGGCCAGGGAAGTGTGCGATCCGAATCTATACAATGCTCGGCTATAAGATAACTAAAACTCTAGTCCGCTCTTAATAAAAAAACAGCGGACCGGTTCGATCTAACCGAAGAAAACCGATCTACCAAACAAACCGATCTACTAAACCGATCTAAATAAAACCGGTCAATAAAAAAACCAAAACAATTTTTTTTTCCAACTGAAACAAAGAATAGGCATACGCTTACAGAGAATATCGTGCGTGTCGGGTCGGCTTCGGATCCGGTGGGGCGGCGGCCTCGGCAGTCGTGGGCGGCAGTGGCAGTGTCCAGGCGATGCGGTGCGGCGAGGGAGTCCGATTTTATGTTGATGGTGAGGCGAGGAGACATCAGGGTCGAGCGGGCGTTGGCGCAAACTCTCGTGCTCTGCGTGAACTCTAGCAGCGTTGCGAGCTTGAGGCGGTGGCTCCGGTTGAACCTGGGTGCCTAAAGTATGTCAAAAAGATGCGTAAAGACGAGGGGTAGGAACCTCTGGAAAGAGAGGCCTCGAAGAGCTCACCGGCGGTTGAAGTCGAGCGGTGAACTCTGCTCGGCTGGCCTAGAGTGGAATGGCGACGGTGTCACTTAGAGATGGTTTTGGCAAGGGTTTTAAAGGGGAATCGGACGAGGACGATCTCGGGTATTTATAGGACATCTTCGTGCGGAAGGGGGCAGCCTCGAGGATCGGATTCCGGAGATCACGGACACGGGCGACATGGCAATCTTCCGGTTTTGTTTCATTACGTGAGGGGTAAGAAGACCAGGTGGGTCCTAGCGTGAAAAGAAAAAAAACAAAGAAGAGAGAGAGAAGCAAGAGAGAGAGATCGCGAGCGGGAGGGTGGCGGCGGCTCGTGGGAGTTCCTACCGTGCATGCATGCTCTAGCGCTGGCCTGGGCTGGGCCTCGGCGATTGGGCCTGCTGGCCTGGCGCGCCTGGGTTCTTTTTTTTTAAAATACCACACGGAGAGGAAACCAATTATAGAGAAACTTATAGTATTTTTATATAGGACATATATATATCAATAAAATTATAAAAATAAACCCTACAACGTGAACATTTTTCCAGAGGCAAAAATCCAAATTAAAAAAACATTTTTTAAATCCAAATATACTCCAATTTGAATTCAAAAACTTTTTGGAGTGTCATGTTAGCTCCTCTCATACTTTTAAACAAGTATTTGTCAGGGGTATATGAAATAAATTTCGAATGCCAAGTTGAATCCAAATTCAGATAAAAATCAAATGTCTCTGAAATTTCCAAAGGCCACTCAATTTCACACAATCAATCACACAAAAACCAAACAAAAAATCATAAATATTTATTTAATATAACATTCCAAAATTTAGAATTTTGGGATGTTACAAACCTACCACACTTAAAATGAATCTCGTCCTCGAGATTCGAAGAGGCTAGCAAGAAAAAGTTAGGGTTTGGGGGTCTTCTAGCAATGCCATTGATTGGAATGGTCTAGTGTGCTACCACACTTAAAAGCAGGGTTATGGTCCCGTCCAAAACTCATGTGCTCATTCCTTTGGGTTGACGGTGTCGGTCTTCTCATATTCCCTGTAATAGCTCTTTCACTGGTGCTCTCCTAGTAGGGGCATGGCCTTTTTCTCAAAATCTTGTGTCCTCTCAATCCTGGTGAGGTTCTTCCGAAGAGTGGGTCTTCGTTTATGACATGTTTGTCGTCAATACTAAGAAACTATCGGAGCCTCCTGGCAGTCAACAATTTATGGCTTCTCCTGCGGGAAAAAATGGCCGGGGTTGAATCTCACCGTATATCCTACGATTGGCAACGGTTTCCTGGTACATGGACCAATCATCCTACCATTCTATGGTTTTTGGCTTATCGTGTCGACACTCTTCTAAGGTTTTCAAGGCCCTCTGATTTTCCATCAACATATGATAGTTCATGATAGAAGTCTCTGGTATGGGGGCCAATCCATCCCATACTTGAACCATTACTACATATATATGGGGGCCAATCCATCCCATACTTGAACCATTACTACATATGCAGACATTGAATCACGTATTCTAACACTTGGGCATACTCACAAGCATTGCAGAATTCTCTTGTCGACGAACTGAGTTCGAATAAATCCATTGTTTCTACAAGCTGAACAAGACATCTAACGTTTCTTCACAACTCTCGGGTTTTTGTATCCTCCTAAAAATGTTGGCTGATTAACTCAGAGTTTTCTTCCGAGATATATTCCTTCAGTAAGAGTGTGCTTGCTTCTTATTAACTAGCTCCTGGGCGTGTGGGTTATGGCCCACTTCAACTCTTGCACAAGTTTAACTCATCCTTCCAAGGATTATCATTCCATATTCCAACATCACATCTCCTTTAAATCCAATAGTACTTCTTCCTTCATACCTTTGTGGTGACGATCATACAAAACTCCAACTTATTTGGTCCAGCTCCCTTCTATGGACCGTCATGAATAACACATTTCTTTCTTCATTGATCCTGTGGCTTTACGGAGTACTACCACACCCAAAAAAATGCCCTAGTTTATCCATAAATCATATTATTATCAAATCTTTTATTACATCCTTAACCATTTTTCGTAAATCCAAATTCCAAAAAGTACTTTATTACAAATGTTGCCACCCACATGCTTTGGTATGGTCATGCATTACTCCCAACTTTATTAATTTTTCCTCCTTGAGGATTCTTCAGTCCCACCGGAATTGTGCGACATGCGCCTTGAAATCTTCAATCTTCTGTTTCATCGTGGTGGCCTTGAGATTCATCTCCATCATCTCTACATGCGCTTCTCTTAGGTATTCCTGAGTATAACGGAGTCTTGCTTCAAGTATTTCTCCGATCTGGCGTATGGCTTCCGTGGCTGCTTCATGAACAGCGTCGAAGAAAGTTGCTTGTGGTACACGTGAGATGAAAAAGTACTGCCCCATCGTCGTTGGGCAAACTCCTTTCATACGGTGGACGTGTACCTCCACATACCAAAGTTCAACTCCCTTTTGCATGAAGGGGTAGCCTTTGTAGACTGCATCTCCTTCAAGGTGAATATGCTTCATCATGTCCTTCAGGATCTTCGGGTAATCATGATCACTTGTCAGGGTCATGATCGTTTCCGGGCCCTTAAGGAAAGACTCATAAAGGGTCGTCATCTGCAGTTGTAAAACAAAAAATGGTGCTCAGAATAAGGTACATATCTCCTTGGGTACACATTCATATCATCCAAACAAAACTTCAAACTCAATTTCCAACATCCAGTTTATGCATCACAACTCATTTTCTTCCATGTTCACCTAGAATATTAATTTCCAAGATAAAACATAACAACTCCTTAAAGCCTTTCAGCATATGACGTATCAACTTTATTGGGTCATGAATTATTACAATCTCTGAGTAATCTATTACATAACTCACCCCCGCATTCTCATGAAAAAAAATGTTTTCCATCCTACCCTTATTACGGTTATCAACATCTCCACTACTCAGCTCCAGCTTTCTCATGATTTGAACAATCCCTAGCAAAATGTCCTGCTTCCTTGCAACGAAAACAAATAACTTCCGGCATGTCTCGAGGCTTCTTGGTGATGGTGCCTGCTCCTTGAGTTCCTTGCTTCCTTTTGAGACACTCATTGGCATAATGCCCAATGTCCTTACATTCAAAACAGGTAATATGACTCTTGTCCCTCTTTGCAGAAATTGGGTTGTTCTGAGGGTGTCTTTGTTTTCTCTTCCTGGTTTTCTTCGTTCTGATCAAACGTTCTATTCCCTGTGGATCAAACTCCACTGCTTCTGTCGGGAAGTATCCCAGATACTCTTTTCTTTCCTTGGTGCAATACTGTGAAAAATGTCCTTCTTCTCCACATGAATAACAGTCATTGGAGTAAAATCTGTTGAGGCTTTCTCCATCAGGGTCTTCAACACTTTCCTTAATCACGGGTTCTTTCATAACTTCTCGGAGGGCTTCTTTCATTCCTTCTTCCTGCTTCTGAATAGTTTGTTGCACCGTGGGGTAAATGTGACACTGAGATGGGTAGTGGGTGGTTCCTTCACACAAGAAACAAGTCACCTGACTAGTTGGGCATTCCTCAGTTGGGTGTTTCTCCTCACAATGAGGGCATCCATCCTTGTGTTCATCCTGGGTGTGTCCTATTTCTCCGCAAATCTTGTAGGCACAAGGTTTATTTCTTGGGGTATCATGGGCTTCCGGATAAGACGGGATCTTGTCAGAGTCTTCTTGAATTCTTCCCAAGTCCTTGCTCCATTCCATCCCTGTATAGCTTGATGCATCTGCCACCATGTTGCAGCACTTCCTTCAAAGTACTGAAGAGCGTACGATACTTCATTCTTCCTTGAAACCAAATTGCTCCCGAAGTGATTCTCCATGTTTTGAATCCATAGCTTTGCCTCCGGCTGGGTTTTCGGTCCAGAGAATACCAATCCAACTTCATTCATCATCTATTGGGTCCAAGGGTTTTAGGTTGAGAGAAGAGAGAGGTGGGGAGGTATACACACAATACAAACAATAGTTTTGAAGAAACGAGTTTTATTTTGTGGCTGTCGGAAAAACATCAAACAAATGATAGCTCACTAATCGTTGCATCTAACGTAAGTGTATAACAGGGGTTTGGTCCTCTAACGGTCAAATAATTCTTCTGGTTCTTCAAGTCGTTGGAGTCTTCAACTGGTGTAGCTTCAACTCTTCTAATGCATGGTCAAATCCTGTTTACTCTAAAATGGTCATCGGTTGTCCGATATCTTGTCCTTCTTGGAGTGGCTTCAGTTGATCCTCTGTGTGGTTAAAAGGGAAAGGGGTATATTCTTACTATTTGAGGAAAGAGAGGATATTTTATAAAATCAGAAAAGATAAGAAGTAAGGGATGTTTTTTGAAAATAAAATTTTAGAGATTTCCTGTCCTAGGGCTTTCCGGTTTCTAGCAAAAGGAAACACATAAAAAGCTAAATTAAAACTCTAATTATGCTTAAAACAAAACTAGTAAGAAAAATAAATAAAACATTTTATTTTTCTATAAATAAAAGTTCACCCGCTAGTACTACAGAAACAAATCTGAAATAAAATATAACAGAGGTGAAAATAATTTTTAGAGTAATTAAAACAACAGAAAACATAAACAAAGTGACATAAAGTAAAACAAAGTTGTTTTCGAGTAAAAATAATTTTAATGAAATCTATAAGGACCCAAATTAGTCCTACTGCTAGGCAAGGTCAAAACAAAGCAGTGGCAAAAAGAATCACCTAAAAATATTAATTCTACCTCATTTTATAGCAGAAATACTAATCTGAATAAATCTCATAAAAACAATTTTTTAAAAACTAAAACATGGCCGAAACTATTTTATACAGAAACTAGACAAAATTACGAAACTAGGGCAATTGTAATCACTCAAATTGGATCTAAAACATAAAAGTTATAAGAAATCTAAAATCAGAACTATTCTATTTTTTTAAGCAGAAACGAAAAAAAAAACAGATCGGGCACTAGCTACAAGTCGGGCTCCTATTGGGCCAGGGAAGTGTGCGATCCGAATCTATACAGTGCTCGGCTATAAGATAACTAAAACTCTAGTCCACTCTTAATAAAAAAACAGCGGACCGATCCGATCTAACCAAAGAAAACCGATCTACCAAACAAACCGATCTAAATAAAACCGGTCAATAAAAAAACCAAAACAATTTTATTTCTAACTGAAACGAAGAATAGGCATACGCTTACAAAGAAGATCGTGCGTGTCAGGTCGGCTTCGGATCCGGTGGGGCGGCGACCTCGGCAGTCGTGGGCGGCGGTGGCAATGTCCAGGCGATGCGGTGCAGCGAGGGAGTCCGATTCTCTGTTGATGGTGAGGCGAGGAGACATCGGGGTCGAGCTGGTGTTGGCGCAAACTCTCGTGCTCTGCGTGAACTCCAGCGGCCTTGCGAGCTTGAGGCGGTGGCTCCGGTTGAACCTGGGTGCCTAAAGTATGTCAAAAAGATGCGTAAAGACGAGGGGTAGGAACCTCTGGAAAGAGATGCCTCTAAGAGCTCACCGGCGGTTGAAGTCGAGCGGTGAGCTCTGCTCGGCTGGCCTAGATTGGAATGGAGACGGCGTCACTTAGAGATGGTTTTGGCGAGGGTTTTAAAGGGGAATCGGACGAGGACGACCTCGGGTATTTATAGGACATCTTTGTGTGAAAGGGGGCAGCCTCGAGGATCGGATTCCGGAGATCACGGACACGAGCGACATGGCAATCTTCCGGTTTTGTTTCATTACGTGAGGGGTAAGAAGACCAGGTGGGTCCTAGCGTGAAAAGAAAAAAAAACAAAGAAGAGAGAGAGAGACGCAAGAGAGAGAGATCGCGAGCGGGAGGGTGGCAGCGGCTCGTGGGAGTTCCTCCCGTGCATGCGTGCCCTAGCGCTGGCCTGGGCTGGGCCTCGGCGATTGGGCCTGCTGGCCTGGTGCGTGGCGCGCCTGGGTTCTTTTTTCTTGAAATACCACAGAGAGAGGAAACCAATTATAGAGAAACCTATAGTATTTTTATATAGGACATATATATATATCAATAAAATTGGAAAAATAAACCCTACAACATGAACATTTTTCCAGAGGCAAAAACCCAAATTAAAAAAACATTTTTCTTAAATCCAAATAAACTCCAATTTGAATTCAAAAACTTTTGGCATTAATTTCTCCTGACTTTTTGGAGTGTCATGTTAGCTCCTCTCATACTTTTAAACAAGTATTTGTCAGGGGTATATGAAATAAATTTCGAATGCCAAGTTGAATCCAAATTCAAATAAAATTCAAATGTCTCTGAAATTTCCAAAGGCCACTCAATTTCACACAATGAGTCACGCAAAAACAAAACAAAAAAATCATAAATATTTATTTAATATAACATTCCAAAATTTAGAATTTTGGGATGTTACAAGCTAGATGGCTTCATCTCTCTCTCTTGATCCTCAATACAATGGTCTCTTGGAGATCCATATGACATAACTCTTTTGTGTGTGTTTGTTGGGATAGATGAACTTCGAGTTTATGATTAGATCTATGTTTTTATATCCATGAAAGTATTTGAGCTTCTTTGATTTCTTTTATGCATGATTTCTTATAGCCTCGTATTTGTTCTCTGATATTTGGGTTTTGTCTGGCCAACTCGATCTATTTATTTTGCAATGGGAAGAGGTGCCCAGTAGTGGATTCGATCTTACGGTGCTGTATCCTAGTGACAGAAAGGGAACCGACACGTATGTGTCATTGCTACTAAGGATAAAAAGACGAGATCTATATCTACCTCCATATAGATAAACGGATCTTGTTTATATCATGTCATCGTTCTTATTGCATTACTCCATTTTTCCATGAACTTAATACACTAGATGCATGCTGGATAGCGACCGATGTGTGGAGTAATAGTAGTAGATGCAGACAGGAGTCGGTCTACTAATCTCGGACGTGATGCCTATGTAATGATCATTGCCTGGATGTCGTCATAATTATTTGAAGTTCTATCAATTGGCCAACAGTAATTTGTTTACCCATTGTTTGCTATTTTTCTTGAGAGAAGCCACTAGTGAAACCTACGACCCCCGGGTCTTATTTCTCATATATTTGCATTTGCGATCTACTTTTTCCTTGCTTTTATTTTTAGATATATTAAACCAAAAATACAAAAATACTTTGCTGCACTTTATTTTATCTGTGGTCTATTTATCCAATCTATTACAATCTTTTTACCGTCACACATCAATTTCTGGCACCGTTACCCGAAAGGGATTGACAACCCCTTTAACACGTCGGGTTGTGGGGTGTTGTTATTTTTGTGTAGGGGCTGTTTACATTGTGTTGCTTGGTTCTCCTACTGGTTCATTACCTTTGTTTCATAACTGAGGGAAATACTCTACCGTCGCTGTGCTACATCATCCCTCCCTCTCCGGGGAAATACCGATGTATTTCCAGCTGCCATCAAGGAGAATTTCTAGCACCGTTGCCGGGGAGGATCTTCAACATATACCAGGTTCCTAATCATAAATCTCATCTCCTCGCAATTTACATTATTTTCCATTTGCCTCTCGTTTTCCTCTCCCCCACTTCACAAGAATTTGCCATTTTATTCGCCTCTCTTTTTCCATTCACCGTTTTCTCGTCGGATCTATCCTTTGCATGCAATCATGAGTGATTTCAGAATGGCACCAACAGATGATGGCCTGACTCCTAAGATTGGACGTACAGGCAATCTGGATGCTAAAACTATTATCTTGGGGCAAGGGAACGTTATGGGAAAAGTACGTATCCAAGAATTCTTCAATTGTGTTGGAAATTTGAGTCTTGATGATGCTCCTATACTTAGAACTACTAGATCTTATGCGGATGCTATTTCAGCACTAGTTCTGAAACTTGAAAGCAAATTTATCCGCACTCATCCTCCTTTGCAAAGATTGTTTTTTGAGCTTCCCGAAATAATGAATCCAAAAGCCAAAAAGTTGGCCACTCTTGTTCTTACGAACGAGTTTGACTACATAATTCGGGAAGCTAGGGAAATCTTTGATTTTTATGGTATGAATCCTGAAAAACCCGTGATAGACAAAATTGTTTACAATAGTGACTATGCACTAAGGCATTTGCTTGGGGATAATAAGATCTTTGATGAGAATCTGAAAAAGGAGGTCCCCATTCTAGGTATAATCCAACAAGTTTTTAATAATGTTAATCAACACTATTCTTGGATTGTAGCGGGAAATCAAAGGGGTTATGATGAAAATCAACTAAGGAATGCTAAAGTTTCTATGGATAATATGTTTTATGTTGTGTTTACAAAACCTCCTGATAAAAATACCCCCAAGAAAATTAAGAAGAACAAGGATGACAAAACTTAGATCCTTGCTTTATGCCTAGCTAAGGGCATAAAACTATAACGTTTGTTGGGAGGCAACCCAATGAATAAAATTTATTTTTGCCTTTTGCTTTCTGATCTTGAGTGTTAGCACAATTGTGCTACTGTTATGATTGTGTTTTTTATGTTTTAATTAGTGTTTGTGCCAAGTAAAGCCTTTAGGATCTTCTTGGGCAATAGTTGTTTGATCTTGCTGAAAAAACAGAAAGTTTGCGCTCACGAAATTAATTTTATTTTTTACCAGAGAGCGATAAAATATCCATTACAATTTCAGTAGATCAATATACAAATTTCTTAGGCCGTCCTAATTTTTTGGTGTTTTTTGAGTTACAGAAGTATTTGAAATAGTCAGATTGCTACAAACTGTTTTGTTTTGACATATTCTGTTTTCTTTGTGTTGTGTGCTTATTTGGATGGCTCTATGGTTTTCTTTGATGAGTTTATGCCATAAAAAAGTTGGAATACAGTAGATATGATACAAAAACAAAATATTAATTGGTTTGATACAACACTTATAGTAGTGGTTTATTATTCTTATAATAAGGGATCTCACGAAGGCTTTGTTGAGTTTTGTGTGATTGAACTTTTCAAGTTTTTGGTTATCTTACGATGGATGAAAGAAGGATGTAAGAGCCTAAGCTTGGGGATGCCCCAGCATCCCAAGCTATTATCCAGGAATGAGCAACCAACTAAGCTTGGGATGACCCCGAGTGGCATACCCGCTTTCTTCCAACAACTATCGGTATTTTACTCGAGACTATTTTTATTCGTCACATGATATGTGTTTTGCTTGGAGCATCTTGTATGATATGTTTCTTTGCTTGTTTTATTTTGTGTTTTAAGTTATCAATCCTTGCTGGACACACCTATTTGAGAGAGCCAAAATTATGTCATGACTTGTTAGAATTGCTCTCTATGCTTCACTTAAATCTTTTATGAGCTAGGACTTGCTCTAGTGCTTCACTTATATCTTTTTGAGCACGGTGTGCTTTGTTATTTTTGAAGAAATGCTCTCTTGCTTCACTTAGATTTGTTTGAGAGTTAGTAATTTTTTAAGAAATTCTCTCTTGCTTCACTTAAATTATTTTGAGAGAAAGAAATTTTGTTATGCTCATGATCTTCACTTATATTTGGTTGAGCTTATGAAAAGCAACTCATGAAAATTAGTCCAAAAGTGATAGATATCCAAGAAGGATAAAGTAAAGAAAATGCCATGAAGATCATTGGACAAATTAAACTTGATTCTTAGTAATAGTTTTGAGATATGATGATGTGATATGTGAGTTATGTTGATGAGTAATTGTGCTCTAGTAAGAATATGGGTGTTAAGGTTCGTGATTCCATATGCAAGTACGAAAGTCAATAGTCATGCAATGAAAATTATATCCTACTTGTGGTGCATTATTCGGTGTTAATTATGATTAATGCTTGCTTATGAGATTATTCGTTTCTTGGTTGGTCGCTTCCCAATCTTTTGCTAGCCTTGATTTTGCACTAAGCATGACCTCTACTTGTGCATCCAAAATCCTTTAAACCAGTTTTGCCACATGAGTCCACTATATCTACCTATATGCGGTATTATTTTGCCGTTCTAAGCAAATTTGCATGTGCCATCTCTAATTTTCAAAATAAACTTCTCTTTTGTGTGTTTGTTTCGCTCGTGGAGCGGTGAGGGGTGGCTAATATTTTCCATGCTAGATGTGTTATTCTCAAGATGAGTGTTTATTCACTTGTCATTGCACGAGAGTAAGTCAAAGGTATTAGGGATGCCTAGTCCTGAAATGCAAAAAGAAATGAATTTACTTTATGTTGTCAAATAATAAATTCCTTGGAAAGTGTTGGTATGGAGGGCACCCATGGATACGGTTAGCCATGGAAAGTGAAAGTTATGGTGGAAAAAGGAATAAACTTTATTTTCTATTTGGGAACCGCCTATGGCATATCTAGCATGGAAAGTATTGGGAACTCTAAGTCGTTTTCGTTGGTGGGATGGATACACCTCCCAAAATGTTTTTATCTCTAAGTTTTTCACATTGAGCTGTGGCACCTCTACAAATCCCTACTTCCCTCTACGAAGGGACTTTCTTTTACTTTATGCAATTTTTTTTGAAATTTGAGTCTCCATCTTCTCTCATAAAAGCACCAACTAGGAGGCAATATGATTGTGCTCAAGTATTGGGTGTAGTTAATATTCCAGTGTGTTTCATGAATGGATCAATGTTTGAGCATGATGGGCTAGGGATAACTTATTTTAGCACTGATATTTTGAAAGACATGGTTGCTTGTTGATATGCTTGAGTATCTATATTATTATGTCAAAACTAGACTATTGCTTTGAATCATATAAAAGTCCAAATGTCCATGCTATAAAGAAAAGAATATGATATGACTTGATGAACAACACTCCACATCAAAAATTATGTTTTTATCATTTACCTACTCGAGGACGAGTAGGAGTTAAGCTTAGGGATGCTGATACGTCTCCAACGTATCTATAATTTTTGATTGTTCCATGCTAGTTTATTATCAATCTTGGATGTTTTATAATCATTTTATAGTCATTTTTGGTACTAACCTATTGACATAGTGCCCACTGCGAGTTCCTGTTTTTCCATGTTTTTTTACATCGCAGGAAACCAATATCAAACGGAGTCCAAATGGCATGTAACTTTACGGTGACTTTTTATGGTCCAAAAGGAAGCAAATGGGCCCTGGTTGCACCCGGGAGTGCCCCGAGGGGGGCACAACTCACCAGGGCGCGCTAGGAGCCCTAGCGCGCCCCGGTGGGTTGTGCCCACCTCGGGTGCCCCCCAGACCGCCTCTTTGCTCTATAAATACCCAAATATTCCAAAAATCTTAGAGGAGTCGATGAAATATTCATCCAGCTACTGCAGGGTCCAAAATCACTAGATCCAATCTAGACACCATCACGGGGGGGTTCACCACTTCCATTGGTGCATCTCCGATGATGCGTAAGCAGTTCTTTGTAGACCTTCGGGTCCATAGTTAGTAGCTAGATGGCTTCGTCTCTCTCTCTCTCTCTCTTGATCCTCATGGTCTCTTGGAGATCCATATTTGCGGTGTATTTGTTGGGATCGATGAACTTCAAGTTTATGATCAGATCTATGTTTTTATATCCGTGAAAGTATTTGAGTTTCTTTGATCTCTTTTATGCATGATCTCTTATAGCCTCGCATTTCTCTTCTGATATTTGGGTTTTGTCTGGCCAACTCGATCTATTTATCTTGCAATGGGAAGAGGTGCCCGGTAGTGGGTTCGATCTTATTGTGCTTGATCCCAGTGACAGAAATGGAACCGACACATATGTATCGTTGCTACTAAGGATAAAAAGATGAGATCTATATCTACCACCATATAGATAAATGGATCTTGTCTACACCATGTCATCGTTTTTATTGCATTACTCCATTTTCCATGAACTTAATACACTAGATGGATGCTGGATAGCGGTCGATGTGTGGAGTAATAGTAGTAGATGCAGGCAGGAGTCGGTCTACAAATCTTGGACGTGATGCCTCTGTAATGATCATTGCCTAGATATTGTCATAATTATTTGAAGTTCTATCAATTTCCCAACAGTAATTTGTTTACCCACCGTTTGCTATTTTTTCTTGAGAGAGGCCACTAGTGAAACCTACGGCCCCCGAGTCTTATTTCTCATATATTTGCCTTTGTGATCTACTTTTTCCTTGCTTTTATTTTCAAATCTATTAAACCAAAAATACTTTGCTGCACTTTATTTTATTTGCGATCTATTTATCCAATCTTTTACAATCTTTTTACCATCACACACCAATTTTTGGCATCGTTACCCGAAAGGATTGACAACCCCTTTAACACGTCGGGTTTTGAGGTGTTGTCATTTGTGTACAGGGGCTGTTTACGTTGTGTTGCTTGGTTCTCCTACTAGTTCGATACCTTGGTTTCATAACTGAGGGAAATAGTCTACTGTCGCTGTGCTACATCATCCCTCCCCCTCCGGGGAAATACCGAAGTAGTTCCAGCTGCTATTAGGGAGATGTTGCAACCGGGGATGACGGGGTGCTACCATGGCGATGTCCATGTGTTGCAACCCCACGGCAGCAGGGGTGCGCGACGACGATGACCGAGGTAACCGCGGGCTGCAACCACAACTTTTCTGTCGCCGATAGCCGTTTGAAGCTTTTCCCATATATAGTTGAAGCTTTTTCTATCAATGTTGGCAACTTTTCTTTGGTTTGTAGTGTCTGGTTGAAGCTTTTTCTCCAACGGTTGAAGCTGTTTTCATACACAGTTGAAGCTTTTTCTGTCCACGGTCGAAGCTTTTCTGGAAACGATTTGAAACTTTTTGTCGTTCTTGAGCGGCGCTTGATTGAAGCTCTCTCTATCATCGGTTTGAAACTTTTTAAATCTAAGGTTGAAGCATTTTGCAAGAGCAGTTGCATCTCTCGACTGATTCGTTTTGCTGGTTGAAGCTTTTCCATATAGGGGTTGAAGCTTTTCCATCCAGGGGTTGAAGGTTTTCTTCCAGCGTTTGCAACACAGGGGGTTTGCGACGGTTTTCAATGGCGTCGACTGACTGGGTGGTCGTCGCCGTCGGCTACAGTGAGCATCAACAGCGAGGGGCGGCGAGGGAGCTACCCTCGTCGAAATTGAGAGCTGCAATGGCAGGTGCAGTTGTTGCATGGGTCGAGGCGACGATGAAGATGACTGACGAGGATGGGGACTGGCGAATAGGATGGCCAACCGACGAGGATGGGGACTAGCGAACGAGGACAAACGGCGAGGGTGGGGACCGACGATGAGGACGGCCACCAGAGGGGACTGGAGGGATGGCGATGAGGACGCCGAGCGGGAGCTGCAGATCTAGCCCGAGGTAGAAGAAGCCCAGGATGAATCATTTTTTTGCTGCATCCAATGGCCACGTGGGCTCGCATCCAAGGGTTGGGGCACGACCGGCCGAAAGCGCCGGCGCCTAGCATTGTCCTTTATAAAGTGGGACAAACACTCCCCAACTACTGGCCGAGGAGGTTGAAGCCGATGGTCGGTCAACAAAGTTTTGTATAGTGCGGATCCGGTCATTAATGATGTAGAGTACTTGGATACATAGAATCATTACACATAATTTGTGATTTTACTCCTGACATCGATTCTTAATTCGGCCACTCGTGCCTACATTAAGGCTCAGGGGCTACTGGGCTTCGGGCTTATCATTTACTAATATTAAAGGGGCACATCGATCCCCTGAACTGGTGTTGCCACCCGACCAGTGTCTCGGGGGCTACTGCATTCACTAGAAAAAAATACACTTCCATGATGATACGTTTTTGTCACAGTAGGTCGCGTTTTCTGTCATGCATGTACATCCATGACGATTTTATGACAGAATCAAGATAGTCATGCTTGTGTTGTCATAGAAGTGTTCCATGACATTACCAAAATTATCATCACAGAAGTGTTCACTTCCATGATGATAAATGCTGCGTCATGGAAGTGCTTTTGTCAAGGGTGACCGACATGTGGCATCCACCATAACGGGTCGCCGTTAAGCTATCGGGTCCGATTTTGGATCCGATAACCCGCTAACAGCCACGACCAATGATGATTTTCCACATGTAAAATTCTCATTGGCCGATGGAACCACGTGTTAGCTCTGCGTTGGCACAGGTGTCACTCATCGAATGGGCGAGATGCGCCTATGATATGTCGACACGTGGACTGGCCCAACAGTGGCCCATTCAGGTTAAAAGGTCGGGCCTGTCAAAATAAACGGGCTGGCCCATTAGCGGCCTACTTGAGTCAGGCCCATTTACAAGCACGACCCATACAAGTTACACAGAATCGTCCCATCAAAGGCCCATTCTACGTTTGACAATTTCCAGCCCATCGTCAGTTTTAGCCTGTTAACAGCCCTCTACATCTTTGGGCCCAATTGCGGCCCGGGCTTCTTTCAGCCTGTTAGCGGCCCATTGTCAGTTCCAGCCCGTTAACGGCACAGAATGTCTTTCGGCCTTTTCTCGACCCATTCTGCAGTTGGGCCAATTCTAGCATGTCGTGACATTAGGCATGTAATCGGCCCATTCGGTAAATGGGCCAACTCCTAGCCCATTTTGTCTCTCGGCCTGTTAACGGCCCACACAATAGTTGGGCCTTTGACTTTAGGTCCATTAGGGGCACAGTGCAGGGCATCATTCCAGCCCAGCGCGACTTTCGGCCTGTTAAAAGCCTAGTTTGCAAATTGGGCCTCCTATGCCCCATAACACTTCCGGCCTCTTATTGGCCCGTAAAGTAAAAGGGCCAAGACAAAATTGACATCTATTTCGGCCTGCTAGAGGCCCGCGGGCCATTTCCATTTATACGACCCTATCGAGCTTTTGGCCTGTTAACGGCCTGCTAAGAGCCCTTGTTATGGTGGGCCACATCATTTGGGATCCACTTAATATTATTTTGACCAGCCCAATTAAGGCCCGCTTTGACTACACATGTTTGTTCGTTTGTATGGCGTCCATTAAATATTTGGGTATGTGGGCCCCCGTTTCAACGATATAGCATATTCAAGAATTATCCTACTCTATACTATCGCCTCTAAAAAACATACACTATACAACAAAAAGACTAAGGCATGGAAACGTACAATAATCCTACACTATACAATAAACAAATTAATATACCCACTGGGCATTATAGTTTGGCACCAGTGATAATAAAGCATACACAAACAACAAATTACATACACTGGACAAATAAAGCTCATACATCATGGACACGCATCAACAGAACTTATCTCTTCAGAAAATAGGATTGGCCAGATTTAGATAGCACAAATTTTAGCGTGCAAAATCTCCAATTCCTTCGTGGTTAATTACCTCAATGTCTTGTTTCATTTTCTAACTCCTGCATCTAATACCTACATGTCCAGTCTCAACTTGTTGATTGTATGTTGAGAATCATGTACACGTTGTCTTGCCACCTCTAGTTGATGCTCGAGAACATCAGCACATTCCAATTCCAATCCATAATCATTCGGTAACGGCCATGCCGCACTGCTCGCAGATCTTTGTGTTGATGTCACTTCATCCTGAAATGTTTCTGTAAGTACACATGACTAGGGAAAAAATATAGTTACAACAGTGAAGCAAGCAAGACAGACTATTTTGTACATGGAAAAACAGGACTAACAATAATGTTACACGTCATGAAGCATAAGCAGGTGATATTTTAAAAATTATAAAAATGGTAGTCTGTGTAGCCTGCATACAGAAATCTCTCTTAGCTCACCAGAGGAGCATGATGTTGGGGCCAAATCCAAAACACAGACAGGTTACAAATTTAGACAACACGTTGCGTATAAGTAAGCAAGCAGTTAGCCATTCTATAGCTCAATTAAAGTCTTAGGGAGCATAATGAACAGCAGAGGGATTCATACAAACCTACTACAGCAAGCAAAGCTATGCAATCATTAGCCTAGTATAAACTAGATTGTGAGCCTCATGCAGTAATAGTTGGTTAATAGACTTCAAACCTTTAGGCACACTTCGCTAGAGTAATTAAATGGTAAGGCCTTTAATTATGTCAACTAATAGTTATACAAGTACCCAACATTAGGCATCATTGTTTGGGCATCTCATTAACCGAGGAAAAATAAAGCAATTGAAAAGAGCAAATTAACTATGTCTGAAACAAACAAGGAATTGAACTGTTGAGTTGGATATAGCGACTTACCTTAACAGGTTGAACAGGCTCAGCGCTGCTCCTACTTCTCTTGCAAGGCTCCTTCCTAACATCTTGTACTTGTAAATCCTCAATCTTATCTTCATTGCACCCCCTCTGCAAGGTGACACAAACTAGTTACTCGTCTCCTAGGAACATAAATATGCATACTTTCCAGTCTATGAACAACACAAAAGGATGAGATTATAACAAAACAACACCACATAATGAAACATGCCACATCTCTTGCACTTGCACACAATGAGATGAGCATTTACTATGTGTGCACTATGTAAAAACTAGGCATACCTTCGAACTGGATCTCCAGGTACTCTTGGAGAGCCTACTTTAGTGTACAGCCAAACCTTTATGTCACCTATGAGTTAGACAAGCCCCCACTACAGCAGCACTTAGTGTTTAAATCATTGACAAGCTCTGTTAGAGTGTTAGGTCAAGAATAGCAAGTAATCAAAGAAAACAATTCTGGTATGGCTGGCTGATGCAAACAAGCAATTGAACATATGTATCAAGAAAAGAAGCAAAGAAGGAGGCTCAAAGAGCATCACTTGACTGACTAGATTTAAGGGGCATTTAAACATCATGTGCAACGTATGAACTAACATAAACATTGCATATTCCAGATTCTACAATGGAATGCACATGTATTAGGTTATGCCATGTATGATGATGCCTAAATGTACACTATAGCAGGCAGGAGTGATTCATCATTGCACGCACAATTGAATTGCAGGTTAAGGGCCAGTTCTATTCCGCCTTTCAGAGCTTATTGTCAAAATAAGCCATAAAAGATGTAAAGAAGTCATTTTTGAGTTATAGGCTTGGGCTTAACTTATTTCGCTTTGGAGGGGGGTGTTTCGGGTAGAAGCTTACTAAAAATTGAAGGGAAGGGGAATAGTGAAATGACTCTATTGTCTGCCTATATTACACTCAAAATGCAATTGCCCTGCCCACTTGCATCTCCTCTCCCCTTTCCCTCTACCTCGATCCCCTGCCTGCAGCGATAGGGTTCCTCCAGCGAGCCATCGCCACTGGTCCCATCTGGCCTAGTCCTTGATGATGCTCTGTCCAGCTAGGCTACATGGCCAGCGGGTAGGGCCAAATCTCCCCGGCTACTCCTCCCTCTGGAGCCCCTCATTCTCATGGTCTCCAGCAGCTGCTCCATTATGGTCCGTCCAACGCACTACTCCGGCGGGTGCCGCACAACTATGGTTGATGCCACACTGCGGTAGAAGGCACCTTATTCCCCCTCCCCTCCTCCCAGGCCGTGGCCTTGAGGTGCTGTTAAAGGATGAGCTCATCCAACAAGGTGAGGATATCCCTTGATTTTTTGCCAAATTTTCATTCTGATCCACTATACGATGAATTGCTATGTGCTACTTCTGTTGTTGCTATATGATTGCTATGAGTTGCTCCTCCTGCTGCTAAATGATGAATTGCTATGAGTTGCTGCTGCTGCTATAGGATGAATTGTGATGAGCTGCTGCTGCTATATGATGAGTTGCTATAAGCTGGTCCTGCTGCTGCTATATGATGAATTGCTATGAGCTGCTTTTGCTGCTGCTATATGATGAATTGCTATGAGCTGCTCCTCCTGCTGCTATATGATGAGCTACTACTGGTATATGATGAATTGCACACTGCTGCTGCTATATGATGCTAGGTGGTGCTGCTATATGATAATAACCAACCACTTGGATCGAATTTCAATAAATAATTGTTCTTCATTTAAATATGTGCCGTGCGTTCTTCATTTAAATGTGGCTCATGCGTTCTTCATTTAAATTAGGTAATGAGATCTCTATGGAAGACATTGACCAATGTAGATTGTGCCAAGTAGATGGTATCTTTGTATTTGCATTTTGAACAAATAGTCATGGTCTGTTTTCCTATCATATTAATTATTGCAGTGGGTTCAATTTGTGATGTTTGCAAGTCAAATTAATTTTCATATGGGCAGAAAAATGATAAAATATAATGCAATCCAGTCTTTTCACTGATCATACCAAAGATAAGCCGAAAAGGAAGGCAATGAAAAGAACTAGTTGGCTTATTACCTGGAGCTTATATTCACATGTGCTTATTTTCTAAGGATAACTCATAATAACTGTCCCTAAGAAACTTGGCCAATAGAACTGACATACAAATAACATGTCATGATGATTGCAATGGAGGAGTGACCTACCATAGCACACTGTATAGGCTCACCGCTGTCTCTCCTTTTTTGCGATGTTCCATGAAATTGCCACATACATCTCATACCTTTTCATTGTGTAACCCTATCTGCAAGTTGATGCTACCTCTTGAGCATGTGTTGGTTTTCCCTTGAGGAGGAAAGGGTGATGCAGCAAACTAGCGTAAGTATTTCCCTCAGTTTTTGAGAACCAAGGTATCAATCCAGTAGGAGACAACACACAAGTCACCTAGTACCAGCACAAACAATCAAGAACCTCACAACCAACGCGATAAAGGGCTTGTCAATCCCTTGATGATCACTCGCGAAAGTGAGATCTGATAGAGATAGTAAGATAAATATTTTTGGTATTTTCTTGTATAGATTGGAAAGTAAAGATTGCAAATTAGTAAATGAGATGCGATAATAAAAGAGATGCAATATTATAAGAAAGAGACCCGGGAGCCATAGGTTTCACTAGTGGCTTCTCTCATGATAGCATGTATTGCGGTGGGTGAACAAATTACTGTCGAGCAATTGATAGAAAAGCGCATAGTTATGAAGATATCTAAGGCAATGATCATGAATAAAGACATCACGTCCGTGTCAAGTAGATCGAAACGATTCTGCATCAACTACTATTACTCCAAACATCGACCGCTATCCAGCATGCATCTAGAGTATTAAGTTCATAAGAACAGAGTAACACGTTAAGCAAGATGACATGATTTAGAGGGATAAACTCAAGCAATATGACATAAACCCCATCTTTTTATCCTCGATGGCAACAATACAATACGTGCCTTGCTGTCCCTATCGTCATTGGGAAAGGACACCGCAAGATTGAACCCAAAGTTAAGCACTTCTCCCATTACAAGAAAGATCAATCTAGTAGGCCAAACTAAATCGATAATTCGAAGAGACTTGCAAAGATATCAAATCATGCATATAAGAATTCAGAGAAGAACCAAATAATATTCATAGATAATCAAGTTCATAAACCCACAATTCATCGAATCTCGGCAAACACACTGCAAAAGAGTATTACATAGAATAGATCTCCAAGAACATCGAGGAGAACTTTGCATTGAAGATCAAAGCGAGAGAAGAAGCCATCTAGCTAATAACTATGGACCTGAAGGTCTATGGTAAACTACTCACGCTTCATCGGAGAGGCTATGGTGTTGATGTAGAAGCCCTCCATGATCGATTCCCCCTCCGGCAGATCACCGGAAAAGGTCCCAAGATGGGCTCTCACGGGTACAGAAGGTTGCGGCGGTGGAAAAGTGGTTTCGTGGCTCCCCCTGATGTTTCTAGGGTATAGGTATATATATGCGAAAGAAGTACATCGGTGGAGCTCCGTGGGGCCCATGAGGGTGGGGGCACGCCCTCCTGCCTCATGGCCGCCTCACAGAGTTCCATACTTCCACTCCAAGTCTCTTAGTTTTCTTTCGGTCCAAGAAAGATCATCGCGAAGGTTTCATTCCGTTTGGATTCCGTTTGGTATTCCTTTTCTGTGAAACACTGAAATAGGCAAAAAAACAGGAACTGGCACTGGGCCTCCGGTTAATAGGTTAGTCCCAAAAATAATATAAAATAGCATATTAAATCCCATTAAACATCCAAGACAGATAATATAATAGCATGGAACAATCAAACATTATAGATACGTTGGAGACGTATCAAGCATCCCCAAGCTTAATTCCTGCTCGTCCTCGAGTAGGTAAATGATAAAAACAGAACTTTTGATGTGGAGTGCTACGTAAAATATTTATCAATGTAATTTTCTTTATTGTCGCATGAATGTTCAGATCCGAAAGATTCAAGACAAAAGTTTAATATTGACATAAAAATAATAATACTTCAAGCACACGAACAAAGTAATTATGTCCTCTCAAAATAACATGGACAAAGAAAGTTCATCCCTACAAAATCATATAGTTTGGTCATGCTCCATCTTCGTCACACAAAATAATCGAATCATGCACAACCCTGATGACAAGCCAAGCAATTGTATCATACTTTAGTAATCTCAAACCCTTTAAACTTTCACGCAATACATGAGCGTGAGCCATGGACATAGCACTATAGGTGGAATAGAGTGGTGGTTGTGGAGAAGACAAAAAGGAGGAAGATGGTCTCACATCAACTAGGCATATCAATGGGCTATGGAGATGCCCATCAATAGATGTGAATGTGAGTGAGTTGGGATTGCCATGCAACGAATGCACTAGAGCTATAAATGTATGAAAGCTCAACAAAAGGAACTAAGTGGGTATGCATCGAACTTGCTTGCTCACGAAGACCTAGGGCATTTGAGGAAGCCCATGGTTGGAATATACAAGCAAAGTTCTATAACGAAAATTTCCCACCAGTATATGAAAGTGACAAAATAAGAGACTCTCTATCATGAAGATCATGGTGCTACTTTGAAGCACAAGTGTGTGGAAAGAGGATAGTAGCATTGTCCCTTCTCTCTTTTTCTCTCTCTTTTTTTCTCTTTTTTTATTTTTTGGGCCTTCCCTTTTTTTATTTGGCCTTTCTTTTTTTTATTTCCTCACATGGGACAATGCTCTAATAATGATGATCATCACACTTCAATTTATTTACAACTCAAAGATTACAACTCGATACTTAGAACAAAAATATGACTCTATATGCGTGCCTCCGGCGGTGTACCGGGATGTGCAATGAATCAAGAGTGACATGTATGAAAAATTATGAACAGTGGCTTTGCCACAAATACGATGTCAACTACATGATCATGCAAGGCAATATGACAATGATCGGGCGTGTCATAATAAACGGAACGGTGGAAAGTTGCATGGCAATATATCTCGGAATGGCTATGGAAATGCCATAATAGGTAGGTATGGTGGCTGTTTTAAGGAAGGTAAATGGTGGGTTTATGGTACCCGTGAAAGTTGCACGGTACTAGAGAGGCTAGCAATGGTGGAAGGGTGAGAGTGCGTATAATCCATGGACTCAACATTAGTCATAAAGAACTCACATACTTATTGCAAAAATCTACAAGTCATCAAAAAACCAAGCACTACGCGCATGCTCCTAGGGGGGTAGATTGGTAGGAAAAGACCATCGCTTGTCCCCGACCGCCAATCATAAGGAAGACAGTCAAAGAAATACCTCATGCTTCAAATTTGTTACACAATGGTTACCATACGTGCATGCTACGAGACTTGCAAGCCTCAACACAAGTATTTCTCAAATTCACAATTACTCAACTAGCATGACTCTAATATCACCATCCTCATGTCTCAAAACAATCATCAAGTATAAAACTTCTCCTACTATTCAACGCACTTTATATGAATTTTTTTATTATACCCATCTTGGATGCCCATCATATTAGGACTAATTTTATAACCAAAGAAAATTACCATGTTGTTCTAAAAGACTCTCAAAATAATATAAGTGAAGCATAAGAGATCAATAATTTCTATAAAATAAAACCACCACCGTGTTCTAAAAAGATATAAGTGAAGCACTAGAGCAAAATTGTATAGCTCAAAAGATATAATTCTATAAAATAAAACCACCACCGTGCTCTAAAAAGATACAAGTGAAGCACTAGAGCAAAATTGTATAGCTCAAAAGATATAAGTGAAGCACATAGAGTATTCTAATAAATTCCGATTCATGCGTGTCTCTCCAAAAAGGTGTGTACAGCAAGGATGATTCTGGTAAAATAAAAAGCAAAGACTCAAATCATGCAAGACGCTCCAAGCAAAACACATATCATGTGGTGAATAAAAATATAGCCTCAAGTAAAGTTACCGATAGACGAAGACGAAAGAGGGGATGCCTTCCGGGGCATCCCCAAGCTTAGGCTTTTGGTTGTCCTTGAATTTTACCTTGGGGGGCCTTGGGCATCCCCAAGCTTAGGCTCTTGCCACTCCTTGTTCCAAAATCCATCAAATCTTTACCCAAAAACTTGAAAACTTCACAACACAAAACTCAACAGAAAATCTCGTGAGCTCCGTTAGTATAACAAAATAAACCACCACTTTAAGGTATTGTAATTAACTCATTCTTTATTTATATTGGTGTTAAACCTACTGTATTCCAACTTCTCTATGGTTCATACCCCCCGATACTAGCCATAGATGCATCAAAATAAGCAAACAACACGCGAAAAAACAGAATTTGTCAAAAACATAATAGTCTGTAGAAATCTGTAGGTTTCGAATACTTCTGTAACTCCAAATATTCTGATAAGTTAGGACGGCCAGGAAAATTTGTATATTAATCTAATGCAGCTGGAATTGATATTTTATCGCTCTCTGGTAAAAAAATGAAAATTATTTTCGTGAGCGCATACTTTCTGTTTTTATCAGCAAGATCAAACAACAATCACCCGAGAAGATGCTAAAGGCTTTACTTGGCGCAAACACTAATTAAAACATAAAAAACACAATTATAACAGAAGCTAGATGAATTATTTATTACTAAACAGGAGCAAAAAAGCAAAGAACAAAAATAAAATTGGGTTGCCTCCCAACAAGCGCTATCGTTTAACAGCCCTAGCTAGGCATTGATAATTTGAATGATGCTCACATGAAAGACAAGAATTGAAGCACAAAGAGAGCATCATGAAACACGTGACAAACACATCTAAGTCTAACATACTTCCTATGCATAGGCATCCTATAGGCAAATAAATTATCATAGCAAGCAAAAACTAGCATATGCAAGGAAGCGGAAAGAAACAATAGCAATCTCAACATAACGAGAGGTAATTTAGTAACATGAAAATTTCTACAATCATATTTTCCTCACTCATAATAATTACATGTGGGATCATAAGAAAATTCAACAAAATAGCTATCGCATAAAATATTTCCAACATGATCCACATGCATGCAAAGTTGACACTCTTCCAAAATAGTGGGATTAACATTAATTAAAGTCATGATCTCTCCAAACCCACTTTTATCAAAAATTTCATAAGATTGAACATTCTCCCAACATGTGGGATCTAAAGTTGACACTCTTCCAAACCCACTTTCAATAATATTGCAAACACTATTATCAATCTCATATTCATCATGGGGCTTAAATAAATTTTTCAAGATCATAAGAAGAATTACCCCAATCATGATCATTGCAACAAGTAGTGGACATAGCAAAACTAGCATCCCCAAGCTTACGGTTTTGCATATTATTAGCACAATTGACATTCATAGAATTTATAATAACATCATTGCAATCATGCTTTTTATTCAAAGATCTATCGTGCATCACTTCATAAAGCACTTCATCACAATTTTCAGATTCACGAATTTCAAGCAACACCTCGTAAAGATAATCTAGTGCACTCAACTCACTAGAAATTCGTTCATCATAATTGGATCTTTTAAACAAATTAGCAAGAGGATGATGATCCATATCAATAGAATTTTAGCAAGCGAAGATGCAAGAAAATAGAAGGCACATGGTAACACGAGCAAACAGAAGGACGAACGGAAGAGGGGCGAAGAAAATGGCAAAGGTGAAGTGGGGGAGAGGAAAACGAGAGGCAAATGGCAAATAATGTAATGCGAGGGAGAAGAGTTTATGATGGGTACTTGGTATGTCTTGACTTGGCGTAGATCTCCCTGGCAACGGCACCAGAAATCCTTCTTGCTACCTCCTGAGCATGCGTTGGTTTTCCCTTGAAGAAGAAATGGTGACGTAGCAAAGTAGCATAAGTATTTCCCTCAGTTTTTGAGAAACAAGGTATCAATCCAGTAGGAGACAATGCACAAGTCACCTAGTACCTGCACAAACAATCAAGAACCTCGCAACCAATGTGATAAAGGGGTTGGCAATCCCTTCACGGTCACTTGCGAAAGTGAGATCTGATAGAGATAGTAAGATAAATATTTTTGGTATTTTGTTGTATAGATTGGAAAGTAAAGATTGAAAATTAGTAAATGAGATGCGATAATAAAAGAGATTCAATATTATAAGAAATAGACCCGGGGGCCATAGGTTTCACTAGTGGCTTCTCTCATGATAGCATGTATTGCGGTGGGTGAACAAATTACTGTCGAGCAATTGATAGAAAAGTGCATAGTTATGAAGATATCTAAGGCAATGATCATGAATAAAGGCATCACATCCATGTCAAGTAGATCGAAACGATTCTGCATCAACTACTATTACTCCACATATCGACCGCTATCCAGCATGCATCTAGAGTATTAAGTTCATAAGAACAGAGTAACACGTTAAGCAAGATGACATGATGTAGAGGGATAAACTCAAGAAATATGACATAAACCCCATCTTTTTATCCTCGATGGCAACAATACAATACGTGCCTTGCTGCCCCTATCGTCATTGGGAAAGGACATCGCAAGATTGAACCCAAAGTTAAGCACTTCTCCCATTGCAACAAAGATCAAGCTAGTAGGCCAAACTAAATTGATATTTCGAAGAGACTTGCAAATATATCAAATCATGCATATAAGAATTCAGAGAAGAACCAAATAATATTCATAGATAATCAAGTTCATAAACCCACAATTCACCGAATCTCGGCAAACACACCGCAAAAGAGTATTACATCGAATAGATCTCTAAGAACATCGAGGAGAACTTTGTATTGAAGATCAAAGAGAGAGAAGAAGCCATCCAGCTAATAACTATGGACCCGAAGGTCTGTGGTAAATTACTCACGCTTCATCGGAGAGGCTATGATGTTGATGTAGAAGCCCTCCGTGATCGATTCCCCCTCCGGCAGATTGCCGGAAACAGAAGGTTGCAGCGGTGGAAAATTGGTTTTGTGGCTCCCCCTGATGTTTCTAGGGTATAAGGGTATATATAGGCGAAACAAGTACGTCGGTGGAGCTCCGTGGGGCCCATGAGGGTGCACTACAAAAAAAGACACATCCGTGACATTTTGGGCCGAACGAATTTTTTTCTGTCATACATATGACACTTCTATGACGATAATTGTGACAAAACCTGGTATCATCATAGATGTGGTGGGCTCCTACTTTAATGACAAAAAATCATGACAGAAAATGGGCTTCTCGTCCTGGGCGGGCCAGAGACGCGGCTGCATGACATTCTTTGGGCCGTCCATGACGGAAAAAACCATGGTAGAAGCGAGGGCGAGGAAAATTTCAGGGAGTTCCCGGTTATGATGGGAGGTCGAGGGCTGAGCGATGCGCGTTTCTCTCGTACACGTACGCGCATGTGTGTGAGGCGTTGGATCTAACTGAACCCGAGAGAGGCGTTGGGCTCTAACTGAACCCGAGCGATTGCACTGCAGGCTACGCGTTACTGAACCCGAGCGATCGATTGATGGCTGTTAACTGAACCCAATCAAGCGATTCCTTCACTACTGCTGCTAACTAAAGCCGATCGATTGGATGAACAGTGAGCGTTGCGTGCAGGGGGGGGGGTGAATGAACAGTGAGCGGTGGTGTTGCCTCTGGATGAACAGGACCCCGTGGTGTGGAGGGCTGGATGAACAGTAGACGGTGGAGGGGTGCCCGTGGAGGGGTGATTGAATAGGACCCCGTGGTGTGGAGGGCTAGATGAACAGTAGACGGTGGAGGGGTGGTTGAACAGTAGCCGGTGGAGTAGCGCGCGGTGGAGGCTGGATGAACAGGAGCCCGTGGAGGCTGGAGGAGGTCGACGGTAGCCCGTGGAGGCTGGAGGAGGTCGACGGTGGAGATGAACAGTATCCCGTGGAGTCCCGTTTTGTGGTACGCCACACCCCTCCTGATGAACAGGACCACTATTTCGACCGTAGGAGGTCCGTTTCGTCCGTTTTGCAGTACGCCACACCCCTCCCGATCAACAGGACCCCTGTTTCGACCGTAGGAGGTCCGTTTTCTCTGTTTTGCGGTACGCCACACCCCTCCCGATCAACAGGACCCCCGTTTCGACTGTAGGAGGTTTGTTTCCTTCGTTCTGCGGTACGCCAAGCCTCGTTTCCATCGCCTGTTCCGTCCAAGCCCTCCCGATGAACACGACCATGCATTCCGTTCCGACCCAGCCGGTTCGCTCCCATGCATTCTGTTGCCTCCCCATGAACACGACACATTCCGTTGCCTCCCCATGAACACGATGCATTCCGTTGCCTACCCATGAACATGATGCATTCTGTTGCCTCCCCATGAACACGACGCATTCCGTCCTCCCCATGAACACGACGACGATGCTGTTTCTTCGTTCCGACCCAGCCATGTACACGAGCCCTGGCCGTACGTATGCGCGAGTAGGCGTTCGAGACCCTGCCCGTATGTACACATACGTGGCCGTATTTTCTTTCTTGCACCCTGGCCGCTGTACGTACGTGTACATGCTATGTGCGCGCCTCTACTACGACACGTGTGCGCCTCTACTACGACACATGCACGCCTCTACATCGACCAGTATGTACATACATGTTCGCGACCAGAATGACAACGCTACGTACGCTTCGACCAGGTGGGTCCCGACTGTCACCCACTTCCTTGCCTGCGAAGATGTAGCTGGTGGGTCCCAGCAGTTAGGGGGGCGAATCTTTTTTTTTGCCCGCACGCACTTCCTTGCGTGCGAAGGTGTAGCTACTGGGTCCCAGCAGTTAAGGGGGCGAATCGTTTTTTTTGCCAGGACGCACTTCCTTGTGTGCGAAGGTGTAGCTGGTGGGTCCCAACAGTCGGGGGGCGAATCGTTTTTTTCCGGATGCACTTCCTTGCGTGCGAAGATGTAGCTGGTGGGTCCCAGCAGTCAGGGGGGCGAATCATTTTTTTCCAGATGCACTTCCTTGCATGCGAAGATGTAGCTTGTGGGTCCCAGCAGTTAGGGTGCGAATCATGTTTTTGCGAAATACGGTGGCCCGTCCGGTGGGTCCCCACTGTCAGGTGGAGGAATAATTATTTTGCGCGTAATAAGGAGGCACTTCCTTGCGGCTGCTATGGACCCAGCTGCCAGCCTCTCCACGTACAGTCCACGTCTGATGGAAGTCATTCCTTGACCATGTTGACCATGCCGCGCCGAGAGCACTAGGGCGGCAGACGACGGCGAGGCCTAGGAAGGGGACGACGCGGAGCTGCGGAAGACGTGGCAGTGGATGCACACGCAGAGAGGAGTATGAGGGTTCACTGGTTCAGCTGCGCTGCCGTCGCCGCAAAATAACAGGGGGTGTGGGTGAGTGGAGGGATGGCCTGGCCAGCGGTGGGAGTAGTAGGGGGCGGTGAGGCCTCCGCGGTAGCACAGCCGGCCACGGGAGGCAGGAGCAGGTGGCACGACCGGCACTGCTTTGGGCGGCTGGAGCAAGAAGACCAGAGGTTGAAGAAGCACGACGGCCGTTGGATGGACATCGTACGGTCACTGCAGCTAGAATCATTTATATTGACTAAGTTGACAAAGCCCTTGGTACGTCAACTTAGTAGGCCCACAGGTCAGCTTCCGAAACAGTGGCCCCAGATGTCAGAGGGAGGAATCATTTTTTGGGAGGGTGAAGCTAGAATATCCGAGATTGAAGAAGAAGCACGACATCCGTTGACGACCACTGCTGCTAGAACCGTGTGTTGACTATAAGTTTATAAAGCCTTGCATACGCGTCAACTCTGTTTTTTAGGGGACGCGTCAACTTAGTAAGGCTAGAAGTGTGTGGCAGAGAACTTATAGCCCATTTGAGATTTGTAAGAATGTGTAGCCCATTTTTGAATTCTAATGGAATTTACTACAGCCCATTTACAATTTGTTAAAAGTATGGCCCATTTCAACCAACCATTCAAAATAGAATTCTATAAAATTTCCCACATTTTGATGGGATCCGAAATATTTTTATCCCGAAATTTCTAGTCAGATTAAATACAATTTCAATACAAATTTATATTACGTAAAAATCCAACGAAACATTGCGCTCGCAACAATGGCGACAGCGTTAAGCCTCCCGCGCCGCCGCTGGGTGGAAAGTGAACAGCTGCGCCGGTAGCCCCTCGCCAATGGCGACAGCGTTAAGCCTCCTTCCCTTCTCGGCGGACGGATCCTGCCAGCTCTTTGAGCACCAGTGAGGGGAGAGAGAGGCCAATGAAGTCTTGTTTAGATCTGGAGACGGCGAGAGAGTGTGAAGAGAGCAACTACAAGCGTTGAGGCTCCAGCGGGAGAGGGAGAGAGAGTGTGAAGGGAGCAACTACAAGCGCTAAGGCTCCAGCGTGTATATATATACTAGAGAGAGTGTGAAGCGTGCAAACCCTAGAAAACATTTTGACCAGTCAAAGAATCCTCCTGGCACAAATTATGCTCAAGTGTAGTTATCGAACCCGAGACCTCAAGTTTGATGAGCGAACAGGCTAACCAGCTACACAACCCTCCCGTTATGTTCAACGAGAGGGAAATAACCTTTTATACATTCCTGCATTCGTGTGACAAGCATGCCATGTTTTTTTGTGTGTGTGGGAGTCATTGGGATTTCAATCATAATCGTGTCATGTGGCTTTGGTGGTAAGACTATCCACAGTGGTGCAGAAATAATGCAGCCTTAGTCACCTTACCTCTCTCCACATAGTACATTGGGTCCCACCAGTGTGAGGGTGAAACAAACAACTTAATAAGAAAAATTAAAAGCGACAACGGTGTTTCTTACCTCACACATCTCGCTACTGCTCGGGAACACTGTCCAATTGATCCCTCTGTTCGCTCACGTACTATTTTAAGTGAATCCTTATTATAACATGCACACAAATTTTGGGCACTTGTATTCGACTTAAGTCAGTGTGCCACCATATCTCGTATACTTACTACTCCCTCTGTCTAGGTGTAATAAGTCACGTTAGAAGGTGCAATGGGACCAAGGTGTGTGTGTGTTTAACAACATGTGTGTGTTAGAGACAGCGACAGATCGACCTACTCCTATAGAGAGATGTTGTGTAGTGTACGATTTTAGCCGCAAGAGTCGGTGCATCCTCTCGTTTCCGGGCGTGTCCGGTAGGGACATGCGGACAGCTGCCACACCCGCTCCTGACCAGCCTGGCCCACCCAAAGCCCCACCATCGCCCGCGTGCGCTTCCCGCCTGAAACGGTCAGCGCCGCTCCAAAGAATCGGTGCCACATTCATGCCCGGGCAGAGCGGACGCGACCTCTCACTGGCGCGAGAGTTATGGTTGCTTCGCCCATCCAACTTACTGCTGGGTCTATGTGATTTGACGGCTCATTGGTCTTTATTACTGAGGTGGTAGGACTACTGGATGTCCCACGGTTTCAGCGAAAGGAGGTACTACTACTAGATTACAATTTTGTCCATTCTTGCAGCGGAGGCGTGCAAGAGTAGTGAAAACACGCAGGCTCAGTGATTACATGGCCCACCTCACACTATCACTGTGCGACACCTAACTCTTTACATAGTACTCCCTCCGTTCCTAAATATTACTAGATGAGTCCTCGCGCGTTGCCGCGGAACAGCGGTATATCTCTTTGCGCAAAATTATCGATTTCATAGAACTAAAAAAACTCTATGACCGCATGACAAATGTGGTAGCCAAACTAAATAAACTCCCATCATCATTTAGATCATCCCATGTAAGGAAAAAAGATTAGCCAACTCCTACTGCATAATGGGATTATATTTTTCTTTTTGACATGTTAATGGGACTTAAAAGCTCACTTACATGCATGCTACCGGTGCATGCTTGCATGCATACATGTTGATGTGATTTAAAACCCACTCACATGCATGTGCCACGGTATTTCTGCATGCTTGCATGTGGCTTAGTGCGGAGCCTCTCAACGTCTAGATCAGACGGCTATTATGGACTGATTTACTTCATCTAACGGCTACATCAATTTTGATGATGTGGCTCAAGGAGAGGATAGAGAATTCCTAGTAGTGGGGGCTAGCTATTACTAGTAGATAAGTCTTTGTAGAGATTCCACTACATATGGAACAAAATGAATGAATCTACACTTAAAATACATATATATACATCTGCATGTGGTTCATGGTGAAATCTCTACAAAGACTTATATTTAGGAACGGGGGAGACGGCGTACTAAGCAAGCTTATCCTCATTTTGCGAGTTGACGGGACACATCAAAAGTACTCCAGTATATAGAGCCTTGCCTCTAAGGTAGGCCCCACATGGTTTGCCTCTTTTTTAACATAACACATCAAGTTGCAATTTGTTTGTTCACCCGTGGTAGACGATCCTCCCTCCACCAAGTGGGCAACCAGTACACGTGCCAAATTACCACGTGGGCTGCCTTTTTTGTACAGAAATGAGCTCCACCGTGTACCCGCGCGGGTGTGGTTGGGAAAGAGACGGGAGTACGTGCGCCGTGCATGCACCTCTTCTTTTCGTGCACGTCCCCCACCTACGTGGGTGTGTGTGAGAGATACAAACCGCGTCCGTGAGTGTTTTTGTTTTGGGGTGGGGGTGGGGTGTGGGGTTGATTTCGTGAATTATTTGTGGGAATATGTGTCGATGACATCTCAAACAAAATTTTGCATGCAATGTGTGTGAAATGGAGGCCTATCCATATCATACATAGAGGGTCGGGCAATCCACGAGAAGAGAGGGAGGGGTCATAGCTATCGATAGATTCGAAGAGAGGATCAAGTGGGTGGGTGTGAGATCGATGAAGAGAGCCATCGAAATTGTGTGTATGTGCAAGTCAAAGATATAGTGCGATTGGCCTACCGGAACGTTAGAGGGTACATGTCAAGTTTGTGTGTGGCAGGGAGAAATGACTAGAGCGCTTGATGTATCGGGGTGTGTGGGGGGGGAGGGGTAGGCAGAGGCCTAACTATAGAGGTAGAACGACTCGTATATGTGTTGAGAAGGAGAGACCCAGGTATGTCTTGAGGGAGATCAGTCGACATCCATACATAACTGAAGGACGGGAAATATGATGGGACAGAGAGAGAGAGGAGAGAGAGGGAGGGAGAGGGAGGGAGAGGGGTAGAGTGCTGGATGGGTGATGGAGTTGCTTCTCGAAGATGGTGGGAGAGGCCTACTAGACAAACTGAGGGTGGAACTGCAATGTTATCAATAAGAGTGGGGATGTGTTTCTGTGTGTGCTTGTGCGTGATAGATCTGTAGGGACGCATCCATGGATGATGAAGGGGAACCATGTGTTTGGTAAGCAAACCTAACTAGATCGGTAGATCAATTGTTGTTTGTCGGAGGAAGGGAGAGACACAACTAATGAGGTAGATCGATTGACGTGTGGGTAAAAACGAGTTATAAGGACCTATCTAGCTATATGTATAGCGAGAGATCGGTCGGTGTACGTCCATTTGTTAGAGGCAAATAAGGCCCAGCGAGACGGATAGACAGAGAGAATGGAGCTAGGAGGTGGTGCGAGAGGCCCAACTACTAGCTAGATAGGGGGAGGAGTGTGCGGTTGTGAGATCGATAAAAAGAGGGGCGAGAGTTTACACGTGTGTCTGACCGTATGAGAGACACGAGGCAAGGACACATAAAGGAGGAGATTGAACGTGTGTGTGTATGTTGTAGGCAGGCATCGCTGGAGAGGTTTATCGATCGGTGTGTGTCAAAAAGGAGTTGTGGAGACTCTGGGAGAACGACCTAAAGAAAAAAATGAATGTGCCCAGTGGATAGAATGCCGAGGGAGGGGGAGGGCGAGGAGGGTGTGTGCATGCATGAGAGAAAGTTAGTGGTAACTACAAAGGTTACAGGGTTGTGTGGGTGTAGAGACTAACAAAGATCATAATTTGATATGAAAGCGGATTCATATATTTGAATAGGAGATCATAGTGTTTTAAACATTGCATGCATGAATATAGCAGTGATACACGTGTTGTGCACATGTTATACCATAATGTGATAATGCATGGCGGTTGCAACTCACAGCTAAATGCCGAACAATCTAAACCATACTATACATCAAACAATCTCACATTTTATTTGAATTTGTGATAATGTGTGGCATTTGCAGCTTACAACTAAATATCGAACAATCTAAACAATACTATATATCAAACATTCTCACATTTTATTTGAATTTGTGGTAATGTGTTGTGTTTGCAACTCACATCTAAATACTTGTAGGCATAGGGGGCGGGGCACCATACATAATGTGCTAAACACATTATACATATGAGACATGATTTAGATTATGAAGATCTAGCTAGAGCTAGAAATGTAATGTGATTTGAAATCAAAATAAAGTGGATTCAAAAAATCTAGTTCGAGTTCATATAGTACACATAGTTCATATGTAACTCGAGACTAATCATGTGGTGTGCTGTGAAGATAATACACAAACGATGGTTTAACTTGACAATAATGATTGTCGGTGTCAAAACCGGCGAATCTCGGGTAGGGGGTCCCGAACTGTGTGTCTAAGGCGGATGGTAACAGGAGGCAGGGGACACAATGTTTTCCCAGGTTCGGGCCCTCTTGATGGAGGTAAAACCCTACGTCCTGCTTGATTGATATTTATGATATAGGTAGTACAAGAGTAGATCTACCACGAGATCAGAGAGGCTAAACCCTAGAAGCTAGCCTATGGTATGATTGTATGTTGTCCTACGGACTAAACCCTCCTGTTTATATAGACACCGGAGGGGGCTAGGGTTACACAAGGTCGGTTACAAAGGAGGAGATATACATATCCGTACTGCCTAGCTTGCCTTCCACGCCAAGTAGAGTCCCATCCGGACACGGCACGAAGTCTTCAATCTTGTATCTTCATAGTCCAACAGTCCGGCTGTCCGGAGACCCCCTAGTCTAGGACTCCCTCAGTAGCCCCCGAACCAGGCTTTAATGACGATGAGTCCGGCGCGCAGTGTTGTCTTCGGCATTGCAAGGCGGGTTCTTCTCCGATCTTCAAGTTTGCGTAAGTAGTGTCCGGCTCCATAAATGTTGAACCTCTTGGCTTCTGTGCACAGTAAGGGCTATCTCCCACGCGTCGAATGAATACGAGGCGCCAGGACGTTTTTTATATTCGCCCCCCTAGCCAAATAAATAAATTGTCTATTAAAGGGATAGGGATTCTTAGATCCGATCTACACCTTCCTCCCCTCAGTGAGAATCCATCAGAACGCGTTTCAGAAAGATCCATTCCAGCATGGCCGACCTCCGCAGCTCCTCCTCCCGCCCCCGTAGCCCTAAGCTTGGTGATTGGGAGAGGTGTTCAGTCCCACATAGTCGATTGGTCGAATTGCATACCAAAGGATTTCTTCCTCCAGCATACATGGTGCCCGTTCGAGCCGGGCTCGCCACCTACAATGGCGGGGAGCAGGCGGAGAACTTCCCCTATCCCTCCATGGGGGAACGGGTTTGCCTTGTTCCTTACTTACTAAGGGGACTCAGATTTCCAATTCATCCGTTCCTCCGCGGACTCCTGGAGTTCTACGGCCTCCAACTACACAATCTCACCCCTGCCTCCATCCTACACATTGCTGGCTACGTTGCTATCTGCGAGTTGTTCCTGGGCTGCGAGGCTCACTTCGAGCTGTGGAAAAGGCTATTTTGCCTCATTCCTCGCACACAGAGGGAATCACTTTATCAAGTGGGCGGAGCCGAAGTATGGCGCATCGCCGATACCGGATATCTGTCCGGTACCCCGAAGAAGCCGTCCGAAGAGTAGCCTTCAGAATGGTTTTATATGGAGGACGTTCCCCTTCCGGACCCTGTTCGGCGGGGTCTTCCTGAGTTCAGCAATGCTCCCCTGAAGAAGCACCGAAGTTGGTGCCCACGGAGCCCCCAGGTGGAAGACGACAGAGAAGTCCTCTATCTGATGAACCGGATTAAGGCACTGGCTCAGTCAGGATTGACAATAACCGAAGTTATGTCGATTTGCATAATGCGGGGAGTGCAACCACTTCAATATCGTGGGCACCCCTTGTGGTGTTTCAACGGGGAGGATGACGCCACCCGCTACGGGCGTAAGGGTCCGGGCGATGCTGCCGCATTAGCCAAAATTCTATCCGAACTGTTCAAGGGAGAGGAGGAGGAGTTCACCCGCATCAAGCCACGGGACAGATTCTCCATGTACAATCCTCCAAGCTGGGTAAGCTATATCCCCTTATTTCCATCTTCCCGCGTTTTCCATTGTAGGTATTCACCTTGCCAATTTACGGCAGGAGCTGCGAAAGGCCATAAAGGAGGTCAAGAGCCCTTCTCCACAACCGGAGGACCCTGACCGGGCCCTCGACTCCAGACTCGAAGAAGATCCGGTTATCTCCGTGGAGCTGATAAACTGGCAGTTCTATCAGTTGAGCTGCGACGATGCCATGGTGGCCATTACGGCCGACTATCCCGGATTGCTCCCTGCATCGCATGTAAGAAGAACCGAAAAGTCCCAACTCAAAAAGGTAGGATCCCCTTTTGGACACTTCGCCCACCATATTTACATGGCCTTTTTTACAGGGAAGGCATTCGGGACGCCCTACAGCAACACGCCAACAGGAGGCACCGAGGCAGGGTAGGCCAAAAAGGAAGGCGGTTAGGACGGAGACGCCGGCGCAAAGGTACAACAAACCCCGCTCCGTGGTTGTCATCTCTTTCAAAATATAATGACGCCCGTGTTTCTTTAACAGAAAGAACGCTCGCCGGAATATGTCCGGCGATGTTGCCGATCACGCTTCCACCAGTCGGGCACCAGGACCGGACACGGAGGTAGAAGCCGATATGGGGCAGGCGCCGGATAATCCCCCTGCAAAGGATGTGGATAGGTTATCTGCTACAAACTTAGAAGTGGAAAGTGCCATGAATCATAGGCGCCGCCGGGCCGTACTCCGTGACGCTTGTTTCTCACCAGAGGCGTTTGATGCCTTTTATTCTGGAGAGGCGTACCTCCGTGCCGCTCAAGATGGTCTAGCCAGAGCCACGGATCAGTATGTGAAGGATGTACGGGTGAGTGAATCTGACGATTTGTATATATCAGTAGCCACTGAGACTTGAAACAGTTAGCAGAACTGATTTAAGGATCATCTTTATTGTGTAGGTTCTTACAGAGAAGAATACTAGGCTGTCCCAGGAGCTGGAGGAATGCAAGACCCAACTGCGGGCCGCTATTGCCGCATTGCAGGAATAGAAAAAGCCTCCTGCTGGTAACATTTAAAAAAATGATGGTTACCATATAGTGCGCGGCATGGCTGCAAATCTAACAGTAGATTTTGCAGATGAATCCGAAGAAAATCCGGAGGACCAACATGTTATGCGACAGCTAGAAGCTGGCAAACGCGTGCTGACTGAGGTTAGGCGGGAGAAAAACAATCTCCAAGATGCCCATATAAGGCTGAACGTGGAACTAAAAGACGTTCGGAGCCAGCTTGCAGACTCCAAGAAGGAGAATAAGAGGCTTCAACGCAGAATTTTTAGTAAGTGCTTGAACGAATCCTTTAAAGGTATTCGACGAAGAAGCCGACTAACAGCGTTATGTCTGTAGGTATGCTAACGGGTCGTCCCGCGGAGGAAATGCCCGGGTCTGCGGGTGATCTTCTGTCCGAGCTGTCACATCTGCACGAACAAGTTCGGCAGGTGATGCAGGGTGTTGCCCAGGTCTTGTGGTCGTCCGTCTCTCTGCCAGAGGGTGTTGCGGAGCTTGCGGAGAAGCTCAAAGGAGCGTGGTGGCGCTTCTGATTATGGAAGATATCAGCCTGCCGATAGGGTGCCAAAGAAGCCTGGGCCATGGTGAAGACGCGGTATACCAAAGCAGACCCAAATCACATGGCCGAGGTCGGACCTGTGGGGCCCGACGGAAAAGAGATTCCCGCTAGCTTAGTTTATGGGCAAGTAGAATTAGCCGCAAAGTATTCCCAACAGGATTGTAAGCTAGACCGCCTGTTGGATGGTATAGAAGAAGAATTTAGTCAGTCTGCATGACTATGTAATTGAAGTGACATGTATAATGCCTTCTAGCCGGATTGTAGATCATTTGTCGTTGCGGACCTTTTCGCTTCAGCCTCCGGGCCCAATAGTCCGGAGTGTATCCGAATACCCACTCAGTTATATAAGAACAGGGGTATGCGTGGAGACTAGGCGTAGGGGTCATTAGTGCTTTATCAGACAAGTGCCCAACTAGTTATGTTATATTACATGGGTAGTAAGAAACATCTTCCAGGGAGAATAGTTCCGTTAAGGGTTCCTTTCCCTATGCAAGCATGCCCTAAAGTGCATGTCCGGACTGCGATAGGAAACGCAGGAAAAACATCTGGGGGCAGATATGAAAAATAAAAAATCATCTTTTGTTCACCGACCAAATAGTCCCTTAAGAACGCTAGCTTTCGGCTTCACCCAGTATGAGGTACACATCCGGCTGAACCGGCGGTAACAATCGCAGAGGTGCTCCCCTTATGCCCTAGCCGAATTAACGGGAATGTAGGGCATAAATACAAGAGCCAGGCGACCCAGCTTGGCCAAAACTTAAGTCATATTGATGCATATAATGGTGAAAAAAGGTACATGCGAAAGTATAACACATGTGTTGGGCCTGAAGCCCGGATAAATAATTTAAGCTTCTGTGAAAGAAGCCCCCAGGTATGAAGAGTGCGGCTAGCGCATCTGTCATGTGCGAACAAGGCACAAGGTGACCCTTGAAGGCCTAGAGAAATAAGAAAAGAAAGAAAGAAAGTAAAACAAGACAGATAATGCATTTGTGAAAAATGGACAAAGGGAGGGGACTAACATAGAGTCCGGTGCTAGGCGTAGAATCTTCGGAGCCTGGCCGCGTTCCATGGGTTTGGCTCGAGTCGACTAGTCGATGCATCCCGCGGTCGGTATGTCCACCGGTCAGAACTTGGTCAATAATGAAGGGACCTTCCCATTTGGGCTCGAGCTTGTTCTTTTTCTTATCCGGCAGGCGTAGAACTAGTTCGCCAACATTATAAGTTTTGGCCCGTACTTCTCTGCTTTGGTATCTGCGAGCCTGTTGCTGATAAAATGCAGAACGGGCTTTGGCTACGTCGCGCTCCTCCTCCAAGGTGTCCAGACTGTCCTGCCGATCGAGCTCGGCTTCTCTTTCTTCATACATGCGCACTCTAGGTGAGTCATGAATTATGTCATAGGGCAAGACTGCCTCTGCGCCGTACACCTTAATGAAAGGTGTATATCCGGTACTATGATTCGGCGTGGTCCGCATCCCCCAGAGTACGGAGTCGAGCTCCTCTACCCAGTGTGTGTTAGACACCATTAAGGAACGCACTAATCTAGGTTTAATGCCGCTCATTATAAGACCGTTTGCTCGCTCGACTTGGCCGTTGGTTTGTGGGTGATAGACTGAGGCATAATTGAGCTTGATGCCCATTTTGCTGCACCAGAGTTTTACCTCTTCGGACATGAAGTTCGTGCCATTATCAGTGATGATGCTGTGGGGGACGCCATAACGGTGTACAACCCCGGATATGAACTCTATCACCGGTCCGGATTCGGCTGTTTTAACTGGTTTGGCCTTTATCCATTTGGTGAATTTATCCACCATGACCAATAAGTATTTTTTTCTTGTGAGTTCCCCCTTTAAGGGGTCCAACCATGTCGAGCCCGCAGACTGCAGAGGGCCATGTGATGGGGATTGTTTGGAGGGCGGTGGGTGGCATGTGGCTTTGATTTGCAAAGAGCTGGCAACCGGCGCAACGTTGGACCAAGTCCTGTGCATCTGCCCGGGCCATTGGCCAATAGAATCATGTACAGAAGGCCTTGCTTACAAGAGCCCGGGCTGTGGTGTGATGACCGCCATGTCCGACGTGAATTTCTACCAAAAGATTCCGTCCTTCCTCTTCGGAGATGCACCTTTGAAGGACTCCGGTAGTGCTTTTCTTGTACAATTCTCCCTCATGGACCCTGTAGGCCCTGGATCGCCGCACTATGCAGCGTGCCTCATTTTGGTCCTTCGGAAGTTCCTGTCTAGTTAGGTAGGCCAGGAATGGTTCTGTCCACGGGGCAATAATGGCCATTATTTCGTGAGCTGAAGGTGTTATTTCGGTGGCGGAGCCTCTGATTGTGTTAGAGAGTTCGGTTTCGGGTAGTTTGGCCGGGTCCGGACTGTTACCGGTGTCCCCTTCCCATACTACGGATGGCTTGAAAAGCCTTTCCAAAAATATGTTGAGAGGGACCGCATCGCGTTTTGTGCCGATGCGGGCGAGGATATCCACCGCCTGATTGTTTTCCCGAGCCACATGGTGAAATTCGAGTCCCTCGAACCGAGCTGACATTTTTAGGACGGCGTTTCGATAGGCCGCCATTTTCGGATCCTTGGCGTCAAAATCTCCGCTTATTTGGGATATTGTGAGGTTTGAATCCCCACGCACCTCCAGGCGTTGAATGCCCATGGAGACTGCCATTCGAAGACCATGCAATAGAGCTTCGTATTCGGCTGCATTGTTGGAGTCTGTATACAATATTTGCAGTATGTACCGAACGGTATCTCCGGTTGGGGACGTCAGGACGACGCCAGCCCCTAGACCGGCCAACATTTTAGAACCGTCAAAGTGCATGATCCAATTGGAGTATGCGCCATACTCTTTAGGGAGTTCGGCCTCCATCCATTCGGTGACGAAGTCGGCCAATACTTGCGATTTGATGGCTCGTCGACGTTTGTATGTTATGTCGAATGGGAGGAGCTCAATGGCCCATTTGGCAATCCGGCCCGTAGCGTCGCGGTTGTTTATAATATCATTAAGTGGCACTTCCGAGGCTACTGTAATCGAACACTCTTGAAAGTAGTGTCGCAGTTTCCGCGATGCCATGAATACCGCGTATGCTACCTTTTGGTAATGTGGGTGCCGTGATTTGCATGGAGTGAGGACAGTGGATACATAATATACCAGCTTTTGAAGAGGGAATTTGTGTCCGTCCTCTTCCCGTTCGACAACGAGCACCGCGCTTACAACTTGATGAGTTGCCGCAATGTATAACAGCATTGGTTCGCCGATGTTTGGTGCGGCCAGGATTGGGTTGGTTGCCAAAATGGCCTTTATTTCTTACAATCCGGCTGTGGCCACGTCCGTCCACTTGAAGTGTTCGGTGCGCCGAAGGAGGCGATGGAGGGGTAAAGCCTTTTCTCCTAAGCGGGAGATAAAGCGGCTTAGAGCCACCACGCATCCAGTTAACTTCTGGATTTGTTTGAGGTATGTTGGGGTAGCCAACTGTGACAATGCTCGGATTTTGGCCGGATTAGCTTCAATACCTCTACTGGAGACAATGAATCCCAGGAGCTTTCCGGCTGGTACGCCGAAAACACATTTTTACGGATTGAGCTTGATGTCATATGTTCGAAGGTTGTCGAATGTGAGCCTCAAGTCGTCTATCAAAGAGTCGACGTGTTTGGTTTTGACGACCACATTGTCTACGTATGCCTCTACTGTTTTGCCAATTTGTTTCTCCAGGCATGTCTGAATCATGCGCTGATATGTTGCGTCGGCGTTTTTGAGCCCAAAAGGCATTGTGTTGAAACAGAAGGGACTGTATGGTGTGATGAATGCCGTTGCATCTTGGTTGGACTCTGCCATCTTGATTTGGTGGTAACCGGAGTATGCGTCGAGGAAACACAATGACTCGTGTCCTGCGGTAGCATCAATAATTTGATCGATGCATGGGAGGGGGAAGGGATCCTTTGGGCAAGCTTTATTGAGGTCTTTGAAATCGACACAAAGGCGCCAGGATTTGTCCTTCTTTGGTACCATCACCAGGTTTGCTAGCCAGTCCGGATGTTTTATTTCTCTAATGAATCCGGCCTCCAATAACTTGGCTAGTTCTTCTCCCATGGCATGTCTCTTAGGTTTGGAGAAACGCCGAAGAGCTTGCTTGACCGGCTTGAATCCCTTTAGGATATTGAGGCTATGCTCGGCCAGCCTGCGTGGGATTCCTGGCATGTCTGAGGGATACCAGGCGAATATGTCCCAGTTCTCGCGCAGGAACTCTCGTAGTGCGGTGTCCACAACGGGGTTTAACTGTGCCCCGATGGAGGTTGTTTTTGTAGGGTCCATTGGGTGGACTTGGAATTTGACTATTTCATCTGCTGGTTTAAAAGAGGTGGACTTGGATCTCTTCTCGAGTATCACGTCGTCCCTGTCCACTGTGGAGCATAGCATGGTTAATTCCTCGGCCGAGAGGGCTTCGGATAATGCCTCGAGGGCCAAAGCGGCTGTTTTGTTTTCGGCGCGGAGTGCTGTGTCTGGATCACTGGCGAGAGTGATGATTCTGTTGGGCCCGGGCATTTTAAGCTTCATGTACCCATAATGGGGTACGGCTTGGAAGATTGTAAACGCCTCCCGTCCTAAAAGAGTGTGATAGCCACTGCTGAATGGGGCCACTTGGAATGTAATTTCTTCGGACCTGTAATTGTCCGGGGTGCCGAATACCACATCTAGTGTGATTTTCCCAGCACAGCGTGCTTCCCGGCTGGGGATAATTCCTCTAAAGGTTGTACTACTTTGCTCGATGCGGTTCCGGTCTATTTCCATCTTTTGAAGAGTTTCCTCATAGATGAGGTTTAGTCCGCTGCCGCCGTCCATGAGTACTTTAGTGAGTCGAAAGCCGTCCATGATTGGACTGAGGACTAGTGCGGCTGGTGCTCGGGCTGTTCGGAATTTAGGTTCGTCACTGGCATTGAAGGTAATAGTTGTGTCCCTCCATGGATTTATTGCTGCTACGTGCCAGATTTCAGCCATGCTGCAGAGTGTTCGCTTGCGCCTATTATTTGACGCGAAGGTCTCGAACACTGTTAACACCGTATTGCTATCCAAGGGATGGTGCTCTGTGGTATTTGGGATAAGAAGATCCTCACCACTTTTGGCCACCTGCCAGAGTATCCAACATGCTCTAAGGCTGTGCGTTTGTATTGTATCCGCTGTGCTATGAATTTTGCAGGGTCCATTGAGCCATCCCTCCAGTACGGTTCCATGCCCTATAGAGGGTTTTTGCTTTTTGGTAGTTGACCCAGGTGTATTGTGATAATGCACCCTTTTATTTCGGACTGGGTTTGTATTCAGGGCCGGATTATCACAAAAGTTTGTTTCGGTTTTCCAGGCACTTTCCATCGCACAGTACTTTCGTACTATGGATGCCGAATCAGCGAAGCGTGTTATATCGCGGTGATTTATCGCATTAAGGATTCCCTTGTCCGTGCAATTACTGCAGAAAAATGAGATCGCGTCTTCCTTGTGACAGTCCTTAACCTTGTTCATTGCAAGGAGGAATCTGGCCCAATAGTGATGTACTGTTTCCTGGGGCTCTTGCCTGATGTGAGAAAGATCGCTTATGTTTGGGTGGGTGGGTTGAATTGAATCTGAACCCACTCCCGATCTGGGATCCAGGGGTCGAGGAGTTTCCAATTTTGGAAGTTCCGATTCCGGGGTGTTACCCGATAATCCCAGTCCACTGCCTGACTCAAGGTTCAGGGGTTGGATGTTGTCCTCCCGCAAACGGGCGTCCGGCTCGGAGAGCTCAGGAATCCGAAAAAAATTGGTCCTCAAGATAGAGTAAAGGTCGCCGTGTTGTTCCTCCACCACTGCAACATGATGGGTGATCGGTGGAGAGTTAATCTCCCTTTGGTCCGGTTTAAGCCCAATCCGATCATAGTCCGTAGTGACTCCCAAGGCGGCGATGCGATCCAAGAGCTCGTTTAAGGAGGCGAGCTCCATTGGATCCATCTGTTCGGCGAGTGCCGATTTGACGTGGAGGCTGTTTTCGATGACCCGAGAAGTCATCGTCCGCGCGGCGGCCGAACAGGCGGTCATGATGAACCCGCCTAGCCGGAGAGTTTGGCCGACAGCCAAAGCTCCCTCGATAGAAGTACCATCTTTAAAGACGAGACGAGACATCCTTCCTTCTGGCGACAGCACAGAGGAACTCCCAATGAAAGCACCAATGTCGGTGTCAAAACCGGCGGATCTCGGGTAGGGGGTCCCGAACTGTGCGTCTAAGGCGGATGGTAACAGGAGGCAGGGGACACAATGTTTTACCCAGGTTCGGGCCCTCTTGATGGAGGTAAAAGCCTACGTCCTGCTTGATTGATATTGATGATATAGGTAGTACAAGAGTAGATCTACCACGAGATCAGAGAGGCTAAACCCTAGAAGCTAGCCTATGGTATGATTGTATGTTGTCCTACGGACTAAACCCTCCGGTTTATATAGACACCGGAGGGGGCTAGTGTTACACAAGGTCGGTTACAAAGGAGGAGATATACATATCCGTACTGCCTAGCTTGCCTTCCAGGCCAAGTAGAGTCCCATCCGGACATGGGACGAAGTCTTCAATCTTGTATCTTCATAGTCCAACAATCCGGCCAAAGGATAGAGTCCGGCTGTCCGGAGACCCCCTAATCCAGGACTCCCTCAATGATGATTGTAGATCTTATTAAAACAGAGGAACGAATTCAAATGCTTTGACCTCACAACAATCATTACTGTAGATCTTATTCAAATAGAGAAAGGAATTCAAATTTAGTTCATATTGAAGCGGTAGTATATACGTTTGGAATGCACTAAAACGTTCATTTGAGTAGTAGGTTGCATGCATTATACACGTAACGAAATATTTTAATTGAACATAACATGAATTCAAAGTTTTGAATGACATTTGTAGTGCGCATTGATTTGGTACAGTACATGTTAGGCTTGTCCGGAAATTTCAACCCGCGCCTTGTTAGCTCGAAATATTTAAGATATATCTTTGTCTCGTTGTGCTCCGACAACTCCCTCCATCTCAACCCGCGCCTTACTATTCCGAAATTACAATGCGCGCGAAAACTCCCACCTCCTGTGAAATCTCGACACGCGAAATGCCCGTGGTACCCCTGAACCAAAAGAACCGCCTCAAATCGGTGGGGGTACTTTCGTAACTTACCCCACATTTTGGACAAGCGTGTCTCTAAGCCATGGTTCCCCACTGCCATTCCATCCGCCCACCCATTCGTACACCGAAGCCGCGAAAACCCGCGACGAAACCCCACACCCTGCTCCGTTCGCCACCCAGCCGGAGCCTCTTCCCCAACGACTTCGTCCACAGCAACACCTCGACATCCCTCATCCACCGTACCGGATGAGGATCCGTCGTCGATCTCATCGTCCCGCCGGTTCAGCCACCCCATCCTCCACCTCCAAGGAGCTGCCCCGACGTTCCCCTCGTCTTTCGCGCCACCTCCATTCCCACACCACTGTCTTCACCTGCACCACCGGAAGAGCATCATCATCACCGTTTCCTCGGATGAAGCTGCGGCCTAATCGGCGCCACCAAAGAGGTTGTACACTAATTACTGCATTTTCTTCTTGATTTGATGTCACGGTGCTGCCGGCACTCGGTCCCGAGCCGACACGGCGCGTCTCCATCCACGGCGGCGTCGCCGGCCACTTCCTCCATGGAGTCGCTCCCTCGGCGGCGACGTCCACATCAGTAGGAGCTGCTGCTGCTTTAGCTCTCGCTCGCGCTGCTGCTCTGCTCTTGCTCTCGGTCCCCTGCCTGGTCTGCTCTTGCTATTGCTCTTGCTCACACTGCTGCTCTCGCTCTTGCTATTGCTTGCAATGCTGCTCCGATTTAGCTACACTTCAGTCGACTGAATCGACTTTTGGGTTAG
>NC_041388.1:227911774-227920584 GCF_002162155.2 Triticum dicoccoides | reverse complement strand
GGGGCGTTGGCAGGGCGGTGGCATGGGGATCGCCGGAGAAAAAGCTCGGCACGGGGGGCCTAGAGGGATGGCCGGGGTGGCGGCGGACCGGCGGTGGGGAGTGTTTTCGGGGTGGGCGGGGCGGCACACCGCTGGCCGCGGGCGGCGGGGGGCTACTGTTTGGCCGGTGGTGGCTGGCGGCTCAGGGGGGTGGAGGTTGATGATGAACCGTAGACCCTTGATTTCGTATCCAACGGCTGCAAAATCGACTGACCAGAGATGAAAAAGTCAGTCAATCGACGTGTAGCCTCACCTTGCTAGTGTGTTCAGTTTCGACAGCAAAATTCAGTTTCGACAGCAAAATTCAGTTTCGATAGTTAAGTTCAGTTTCGACAGTTAAGTTCAGTTTCGACAGTTATGTTCAGAGATGAGCGGCTGATGTATTTTACATCTAGCACTTTGTGGTTATGTATTTTACGTCATGTATTGGAGATGCTATTAGAATTCCACTCAGGTTAACGTTGTTCGTTGTCTCTCTTGTCCTGCTTCAGCCTCGGCATCGTACAACTCACCGGAGCTGCTCCAATGACGAACCCTCCATCACAGCGGAGCAGTACCTCGGGCTCCATCTCCAGACGCCTAAGATCTTCTTCCCCTCCTCCGACAGCAAAGTCATCCGGAGCATCCTCACCGGCCAACCCAATCACGCTGAGATCGACATGGCTTTGCCAAAGAGGTTGTACACTTGTTGCATCTCTTTTTTACTCTACATGTTATATATATTGTCCACTGAGCACACCGATTTGTTCCTTTAGTGTCTCCTTGAAAGAAAAAACGTAGGAATTTTAATTTTCACTTGTCCCCCTTTTCAAATTCCTATTCATGAAGCACAAGACTAAGAGATAGTAGCATAATAGCATTATAACCATACATTTTCTTGTGGTTTGACTTAATCTCACCATGCTTCTTTGCATCATGTGATCTTCCAATTGTTGTGAATCAAACACCCATATTGGCAGAAATCCTGTGTTTTTAAATTCTCTGTTTTGCACGTGCATTCCATATCCTATTCCTGTCTATTTCCTATCCCTGCATTGTTGGAATCCTCCAATTCAAATGAGCCCTTACAGAATTACTTCTCTTACAGATAGTTGTCAAAGAAAACCTTGCGTGGTTTGTCCCGCTCCTGCTGCACCGTCGTCCACCCCAGCTCAGCTGCTCCAACGATAGAAGGGTCCAGCACAACAGGGATCCGGCCTCCAAACTATCTTTCTCTGCCTCAGATCTTCTTCCCCACCGCTGGCAGCCATGAAAACTGCATTACCATCATCAACCGAGCAGATGACCTCGAGGACTACACAGGTCCGCAAGAGAGGTCGCACTCTTTCATGTCTGCTTACGTTATGCATCGCTTAATATTACATGCTACTTTATCGTCCTGTTCACCGATTAGACTCTGAGTCAGCTCCAAACTAATGGTCAAACTTGAGTTTTTAAATGGTTGTGGGGTACATATCGGGGCCGCTATCAATAGTATCTATCTACTATCTGGTTAATCTCCGGTGTCTACTATGAGTTTCATGTTGGCTGGGAAACAAACAGTAAAGAAGCCATTATCTGTATTTTTTAACTGAAGACATTATCTGTCTGCTATTATTGATTTTGGGTCTATCCACAGGTTGCTACCATCACTCTGGATTTCTACATGCACTCCTTACATAATCTCACTATGTTTTATTCCTATGCATGACAGTTATTGTAAACAATGGAACTGAACATGTCGAGCAAAAGAGACGAGTCTTGTGTGGCAATAAAATTTCATGCAGACGTCGCTCCATGGTAGGCGCAAAGGCAGCCCCCCTCCACGCATTTCAGATTGTAATCGAGAGGAAGATATCTATTCTGAGGGGGATTCAGAAGGAGAAGACAACTCCTATTTACCCCCTGAGGTCTTCGCTCTAACTTGGCATGCTGATGTTGGTTATATCATGCATATGGTGTCTTGCATTGCTTACTTTATACATCAAATATGTCATCTTCTTAGTTTAGACATCCTTTGTGTGAATGCCATCTGTTTAGTTTATTCATCGTTTATGTGAATTATGCAACGCCATCTTGTTTAGCCAGGCATCATATATGTGAATTTTGCAATGCCATCCTGCTTAGCCAGTCATCTTATATGTAAATTATATCAGGCCATCCTTTTTTTCGTTACATATTACATTTGTCAACAATGTTAGTACATTCAACTACTCTTCGTGTGCATCAGCCATTTGACACGGTGATGGCAAATTCTGGAGTGAAAACAAGGTCTTCAGAGCAGACTATGCTATCTGACGAAGCGCATATCTCGCTGGTTACGGATAGCTCCTCAGAGGAGGATTCAGAGACAGATGACCAGTCCTATTCCCCCCGAGGTGTATGCTCTAACTTGGCAGGGTTATGTTGCTCATATCGTGCGTATGGTGTCTCGCATTGCTATGTCATTTGATTAGTTTAGACATGCTTTGTGTGAATGCCACCTGTTCAGTGTCTAATTACCATATATGTGAATTATGCATTGACATCTTGTTGCAAGACATTATATATGTGAATTATACAATGCTATCTTGTTGCAAAGGCATTATATATGTGAATTATGCAATGCCATGTTGTTTAGCCAATCATCATGTTTGTAAATTATATCATGCTATCATTTTTTTGTATTACGTGTTCCATTTGTCGGCAACATTTGTATATTCAACTACTCTTCCTGTGCATCAGCCATTTGAAGCGGTGATGGAAGTATATGGAGTGAAAACAAGGTATTCAGAGCAGACAATGCTACCTGCTGAAGCAAACATCTTGCTGGTTACAGAGAGCTCCTCAGAGGAGGATTCAGACACTGATGACCAGTCCTATTTCCCCCTGAGGTCTATGCTCAAACTTGGCAGGGTTATATTACCCATGTCATGCATGTTGTCCTGCATTTCTTAGTTTTTACATCATATATGGATTGACATCTGCTTACTTGCTTACTATATAAATCATATATTTGAATTATATCATGACATCATGTTTACATAGTACATACACATCATCTATCTGAATTATGGCATGGCAACCCATTTAATAAAGACATCATATAGTTATATCATCTCATCCTGTTTAGTGTTTACATTCATCATATTTTGAATTATTGCATTCTATCCGTGAATGTATGTGAATTATGGCATGCCAACCTATTTAATAAACACATTATATAGTTATGTCATCTCATCCTGTTTACATAGTCTCATATTTTGAACTATGTCTTTCCATCTTTTTTAGTTAGCCATCATAATGCGCAATTGTGTCATGCTATCCTATTTAGTTAGCCATCATATATGTGAAATTGTGTCATGCTATCATGTTTGGTTAGACAACATAAATATGAATTATTTCATGCCCTCTTTTATTCCCCACTATCCATTGCACCTGTCTATCATACAATGTCTATACTTTCAATTACTTTTCTTGTTTATCAGCCATTTGAATTGGAGAGTGTGATGGCAGTATCTAAGGGAGTAACAACACGGTCTTCAGAAAAGATAGTGCTACCAGTTGATGCAGATAGAACCACAGTTGTACTTGCCCAAGGACCAGATCCACCACACATAACCTAGACTCTCGCAGATTGTACCCCTACCTAGTTGGACAAAGAACCAGCTACACCCCTTCTAACCCCAACCCCGGCAGATAGTAACCCAGTTCCAGTTGACACAACACCGTCTCCACCACAGAGCACCCAAACACGAGCAGTTAGTAAGGGAACTACAGTGCCCAAAGCACGAGGACCACCACTTCGAATCCCAACTCAATGCTTAAAGGAGAAGAAGATTTGTTCTCAGGTCAGGTTCTGTAGCTATGGTTCATACTCCTTTGTTCTTGCATTACTGTATTTACTCATACCAACTATTTTCAAATTTGAAGGATGGAATTGAAACTCCAATGGCGCAACAGGCATGTTTTAAACCTGTTTCTTTAACTGGTTTGCTGTTGTAACCTGCTCTATGTTGATTTCAGTTTCAGTTGAATAAATAGTTATGTTCTCATGTCATGCACATTACAAGTGTTGTTATTGCTCTATAGTTACCCACACTTATATTCTGTCTATTCTGCTTTGTCTTGAACAAATATTATTTGAACTGTGTCTCTATCTTGATTTGGCAACAAAAACTAGAATGATATAGACCATAAAGTGACCATGGTACATAGATATATGTTTGTTTCATGCCGTTATCCTGTCCACTTTACTACTGAACTCATTTATCAAAATGAGTTTCATATACAACATGGTAAACATGTGATGTGTCTGCTTGTTTCTCTTTTAGAATGCGGACAAAATATTGGAGAACAGTACCGCATTATCCAATGGTAAAGGGAGTAATGCAGATAAGGTTCAAGATAGTGAGACATCCCTGTTGGTCTCCAAGAAAGCTGATAAAAACTATCTTGACGAAAGTGAGGGAACCCAAAAGTCCTGTCTTGATGTAGTGTTCGAGTTACTGGCCACTACTGCTGGCACAAGGTCTTCGAACTCGCTGCCTGAATCAGTTCGTCTTCTTGAGTCTCAACTTCAAGTTGAAAGACATCGATCAGATGTGCTGCGACAGGAAGCTGAAGGACTGAGGAAGTCCCTTCAGAATTCAGATGCATATTTTCTGGTGCAGCAGCAAGTGCTGGAGGATTTAAGCGCCAAACAAGAGAAAGTTAATAAGCTTGCTAAGCATCTTGCCAGCATTATGGGTACCCAGGATATTGTTTCTTGAGATCTTCTGAAGTGGTTTCAGTTCTGGATTTGTCTTACTGCGGCATTTATTTGCGTTGGTCGCCAACTTTGACAACCAGTGTATATGATATGCTACTTTGTTCCCTATATTTGCACTGGTGGCGAACTTTGATGCCTAGTGGATGTAATATGTGTAATAGCCGTGATAGCCTAGTGTTAGTTGCTTGCTTATTTATTTCCTTGTTGTCTTGTTTATTTGTTTGCTTGTAGTCATTGCAGTTCTTTTTCCGCGGATAGCTAGTGGCTGCAATAACCTATTTTTTTAAACTAGGCCATAATAACCATGGGCTAATATTTACTATAGTGACACTGGGCCTCCTACTGGCCATAGAAACAGTGGGCATTCTACGGGCTGTAGAATAGATGGGCCTTCTACGGGCTGTAGAAACAATGGGCCTTCTGTGGGCCGTATCATCGATGGGCCTTATATGGCCGTATGATCGATTGGCCAAACATGGGCCAAACAGATCGTATTATGGCCGTAAACGGGCTAGATTTGGAATCGTCCGTTCATGGGCCGACCATAACGGGCCATCATTAATAGGCCGTATTTGATGACGCTATGAAAACAGCCCAACGTATTAACGGACCACAAACGGGCCGACTATAACCACGGGCTGAATTTGGCCCACAAGCAAAAAATGACAGTAACGGGCCGTAAGTAAACGAATGCTGGAAATGAGCCCAAGAATAATGGGCTCTGAGAAGGCCGAAAGATAACATGGGCTGGAAACGGCCCAACGGAATAACGGGTCGTTAATGGGTATAAAGTGATACTGTTCATTATGGGCTAGTTTCACCACGGGACGTTAATGGGTGTAAAGTGATACACTATTCATTACGGGCCAGTTTCACCACGGGTCGTTAATAGGCCAAGAGTTACATAGGGCCTCATATGGGCCGAAAGACGTCATGGGCCATACATGCGCCACAAGTGAAAACGGGCTGGAATCATATTGGATGGCCCAGATGACGCTACTGGGCCTAACTCGGATAGGGTGTAACGGGCCTTGGGTTAGCGGGCTGTAAATGGGCTATATATGAACAGGCCGTTAACAGGCTTTCCATAGGCCGGCCCGCCACCTTTTGACCAAGTCAAACGGGCCGGCCTTTTCACAGGAATGGGCCTCTGTTGGGTCGTGCCACGTGTGGACGTATCATAGGCGCCTTCCGTCCAATGAGTGGATGACATCTATCCCAACGATGAGCCGACACGTGTTTCCTCTAGCAAATGATGATTTTACACGTGGAAAATCCCCATTGGTCGGGGCTGTTAACGGGTTATCGGATCCAAAACCCGACCCGATAGCTTAACAGCGTTCCGTTATGGTGGATGCCACGTGTCGGTCACCCTTGACGAAAGCACTTCTGTGACGCACGATTTATCGTCATGGAAGGGGACACTTCCGTGATGATAATTTTGGTAATGTCATGGAACACTTCTATGATAGCACAGGTATGACTATCTTGATTCTGTCATAAAATCGTCATGGATGTACATGCATGACAAAAAACGCGACCTACTGTGACAAACACGTATCATCACGGAAGTGTATTTTTTGTAGTGGTGGGGGCGCGCCTACCCCCTGGGCGCGCCCTCCTGCCTCGTGGCCGCCTCACGGAGTTCCAGACTTCCACTCCAAGTCTCCTGGTTTGCTTTCGGTCCAAGAAAGATCATCGCGAAGGTTTCATTCTGTTTGGATTCCGTTTGGTATTCCTTTTATGCGGAACACTGAAATAGGCAAAAAAACAAAAACTGGCACTGGGCCGCCGGTTAATAGGTTAGTCCCGAAAATAATATAAAAGAGCTTATTAATGCCCATTAAACATCCAAAACAGATAATATAATAGCATGGAACAATCAAAAATTGTAGATAGGTTGGAGACGTATCAGTTGACGCAGCTAATTTCAGACATCTCTACATGATAATACATTGCATATCCCTTGCGCATATTTAAACCACCAATTAACGATTGTGTGCGTAGCATAAACTAGCCATGACTCTGTGTGCTGGACTAGCACACATTCTAAGGGAGCCTAATGTAGTGCACTGGAATTCCTACATGCCACCTACGATTTTGTGTAATGTACTACCTCTGTTCCTAAATATATGTCTTTGTAGAGATTCCAGTATGGACCACATAGAGATTTATATAGATGCATATTCGAGTGTAGATACACTTATTTTGCTCCGTATGTAGCCTGTAGTGGAATCTCTAGAAAGACTTATATTTAGGAACAGAGGTACGAGGTAGTATCATGTATGACCTCTACATATCTAATTTAGCAGCCAGTAGTAGAAATCATTGTCTGCACAAAGGGATTACTGGTCAAAAATCCTAGCAAAGCACGCAGGTAGGCACACAACAATACAAGAGAGAGAGACGCACTTACAAGATCATAGCAATGCCTCAGTCCAGGATCTTGGTTGGCCAAGCTGTTAGATCCAGAAGAAACATCGTCCTTGTAGTTTTTGCCAACTGCATAACAGGTGATAGCGACATGTTAGTATATTTGAAGTACATCGGGCAGATGATGCTGGACGGGTTTAAAGGTGAAGTACCTAGGCCGTGGCGGGTGCTTGGCATCTTGCCAGATGGTGGGAATCAGGTTAGAAACGTCAAGGGTGATGACGCTACGCTGGCTGTCGGGGTCCGGTAAGGAGATCTAGAACCGTCGAGTAGGGTGTTTGTGGAGCGGCTCCGGTAGGGTGGACTATGGTGTGTGCGAAGCGGATTTGTGGCCGTGGACGAGGGTGTCAGTGAAGCTACTCCGGTGGTTGGGTTAAGGATGGTGTCGATGATGCGGATCTGCGGCCATGGACGGGGCGTCAAAAGTTGCTCCGGTAGGTTGGATGAGGGTGCGACGAAGCGGATCTGTGGCCGTGGACTTGTGAGTTGGCAAAGCGGCCCTGGTAGGGTTGAGAATGGTATAGGCGAAGCTACTCTGGTAGGGTTGACGATGGTGTTGGCGAAGCGGCTTCGGTAGGGTTGAGGAAGGTGTCGGGGAAGAGGATCAGAGGCCGTCGACGGGGGCGTCGGTGGGGCGGCTCTGGGAGGTGTGGACGAAGCGTCTCCGGTGGGGAGTACGAATGAGCCGCTACAGATGCGCTGCGGTTGACGAGAGTATCGGCGAAGCAGATCCGACGTTGTGGACAAGGCCGGCACTGAATGGGCTGTGGTACAGTGGTGGATGAGCACTCTACTTGTTTCTAGTGGAGGCGGGGAGGGTAGATGCGGCCGCAGAAGCAGATCCGGCGAGGTGGACGCCGCTGGCAGTGAATGGGCTCTGGTACGCTGATGGATGAGCAGTCTAGAGTTTCGAGAGGGGAGGGGAAGAAAGGCCGATGAAGTATGGATGTCGTGATGTAAGATGCTCTAGTGCAGTGAAGTTAGTCATTTTTGCGGGAGGGGGAGAGGAAATGGGGGTGCCGTGTGGTGGGGGGAACCAGAAGTTACCAAAGCATCCCCGACTTATTATGTAGATGAGGGAGGCACTACTAGGGAAAACCTTATACACAACATCTTAGCAGTAGCGCTGGACAAAATCATGCGCTACTGCTACTTAGTAGCAGTGCCCGTAAATAAACCGCGCTACTGCTATAACTTTAGCAGTAGCGCGTACTAGCAAAAAGCGCTTCTGCTATGTTTGAACTGGGCGCACATGGCTAGCCCAACTTAGCAGTAGCGCGTATCCTCGCCCAGCGCTACTGCTATTCTCCTTAGCTGTAGCTCTTTTCTCGCACACGCGCTACTCCTAACCCTACCTTATCCTTCCCACGTGGCCGACCCTCTCTCACTCACTCTCCCTCTCAGTCACTCTAGCCCATGCCGATACCCGTCGTCCGCCGCCGCCGCCGTCGTCCGTCCTCCACCGAGGTACTCCCTCCTTCCCTCCCTCCTCCTCGCATCGCGCCCTCCTCCCTCCTCCTCCCACCGCGCCCTCCGCCTCCGGCCGCCCCTCATCCCTCCTCCTCCGGCCGCCCCTCCTCCCTCCTCCGCTAGTAGCCCTCCTCCCACC
>NC_041388.1:227856538-227911414 GCF_002162155.2 Triticum dicoccoides | reverse complement strand
TCCCTTGTCTCTGTTCTTGCAAATTGTAGGTAATTTAAATGTAGATTTTAGAATGTCGACATTGTAGAATGTAGGTTTTTTAATAGAATAATTTTTTTGACTATTTTAGGTGTTTTGAATAAAATAGATGTAAGAAAATTTAGGGTAGAACTAGGGTAGTAGAATTTTTAGCAAGTGTTTAATAGAACTAGTTTATTTATAGTGAGTGCTTAATAGAACTAGTTTATTTAGTAAGTGTTTAAAATAATTAGTAAGTAAATTAATAAACTAGTTGAACTACTTTATTTTTAGAATGAACTAGTTTTTTTCTATTTATAGTAAGTTTATATTTAGTAAGAACTAGTTGAATTAATAGAACTAGTTGAACATGTCATATTTGTTGTTATTTTTTTATTTTGAGCAATTATTTGGGATGTATTAGTGATAACTTATAGGGTTTTTGCTTTTGCAGAAATCAAGGAGCCCCTCCATCATCCCCGCTGTCGTCCCCGTCACCGACCCCCTCCGACCTCGAGGTGTGACCAGCCAAATCTCCATGTCAATATGAGTCCTATCAGATATATATGATGTAGATAAAAACATGTATATCATGTGTTTCTCAAATAGGATATGTGGTTGCCCAAGTGGCCAGTCATGTTCAGGTTACACCTCCGAGTGGCCTATATTTTGCCGGAGTGTTGATTAATTTTTGTTCCGGCAAATTTCAGGCGCTCGATATGTCCTTTTTTAGCAAAGTTCATGCCGGGTTTTTTCGTGAATTCTGGCATGACTTGTGCTAGAATATGTAGGAAATATTGAGTGGCCTGGATTTTCTCAAAAAATAATGATCTAATGTAGGTTTTTTAGTACATATATTCAATTGTACAAGTTTAATCTTTGAATTGTGAACATAGGAAATGTCATACTCAGATGACGAAAGTCTCCCGGGGGAGTGCAGCTGGTGACACGACGATCGAGGTCTGTGCGACAGGTGCCCTCACCTGGATGATGATTGGCGCTTCAGCATTAAGCTCGAGGAGACCTTCGACGTTGAAATGGTACGCAACAACGACAAGTGTTTTTTTCATAATTAAGCATGAATTCAACTATTTCAACGTCTAATTTTCATCTTTTACAATTCAAGTAGCTTATCCCATGCCATGCAAGACGCTATGTCTTGGAGAGGATGGGTTTTGAAGACCATGAAAATTTTGAAACAGAGAAAATACACCTAAGGACCCATCATGATATGGATTTTGAAGTAAATCTGTACAATTCTCAGAGCGTAACCCTTTTTGGTTGCAAAAATTGGGAAGCACTTTGCAAAATGTATGGTTTTTATGAGGGTATGATTGTCACCATGGATCTTGGTGATCCTGACATCGAGCAAAACAATATGGACATTTGGGTCCTTGTTGATACGCTTCCGATTCTACCGCTATGTGAGTTTCTCAAACATAGTTATTAACTAATTATATTGTTTATTTCAAAATAGTTGACAGCTTATTTCCATTGACAGCTTATTTTCATTCTTGAAAGAATGTGCGGAAGATGGTAGACAAAACCCACTACACCGATGGCTCCGAATTAACTTATAAGGAGAAAAATCATCTGATCGCATTTTGTAGTTTCTTTGAGAATTACAATACCTATTATCAAACTCCTCCAAATTATGGTGAATACGTGCCACTAGTGCACGTGTTGAACCACGATAACTTCTGCGGAGATACCCTGGTAAGATTTTTTACTATTACGACATCCATGCATCTTTTGCATACTTCTGAAACTAGTACATCATCTCTAACTACGAAGTTATTACTATGTTTTAATAGAAAATACCGATGGATTGTGTGCCTCATTTGATGTATTACAATGGTCGCCTTGAAGTTCTGAACATACAGCCAGGTCATCCTACGGATCTCACCTGTGCATATCGGATTTCTAGAACCGGTGAACACATGCTAATCAAAGAGTGGAAAAATGTTTGGACATTTGTAAGGAGGTTCTTGGAAGCAACATTAAGCGAAAGGCAAGAATTGGAGACAGGATAATCTGCATTCTCCATAATGGAGAACCAGGGGCTATCTTGTTTTTTGCTATTTTACCTTAAAGAATATAGTAGGTCCTAAGAGAATGTAGTAGGTCCTATGAGGTACAATATGTTTATTATGTGGTACAATGTGTTAGAGTTGATGATGAGGAGTAGTTGTGATTATGACTAGTGACCAACTTGTTATGTGATGTCTCATCGATCAAAACGATGATCATGAGGAGGTGTTATATGAAAATGATGTATTATGATGATAAGTTGTATAGAGGTGTATGAATACAACATGGAATAAAAAAGGAATAAAATACGAGATAATAGTAGTAGCGCGGGCTGAGAGAAGCGCTACTAGTAATTACCAGTAGCGCCGCGTCGAGAAAGCGCTACTACTAAGTCGGTGTAGCAGTAGCGTGGGTTAACCAACGCTACTGCTAACCTTTAGCTGTACCGCCGTACCAGTAGCGCTCCTGCTCGCGCTACTGATAGTCCTAAAACCCGCGCTGCTACTAGGCTTTTCCCTAGTAGTGCGGTATTGTTATTGTTGTTCTCTGTGCACCAAGGACAAAAGGGGAATTTCGCATGCTAAAGACTAGGTGGCAGAAATTTTAGAAGGAGGCGGGAGATTTTGCCGCCCGTGGGATCGTTCGTATCCAGTTTCAACTAATTTTGGACCGTGCTAGCGGGAAGGTCATGTGAGACTATGTACGTGGGGCACGCGTCAGTAGTTAATAACTGGTGTGAACTCCACCCCAGAAAGAAAGACAATAACTCGGGTTGATGCGCCGATAACTTGGACGTTCACACGGGCACGGCCAATCGTACGGGTGTAGAGGCGCGTTCACAAAAAGGGATCAAATGCTCAGCCTATGTATTTCTTGTGTAAATAGATAATTTAGTGCCATTGGTTATTTACTTTAAACAAAATGCATTGATGTGTTAGTGTAGAGGCGCACAAAAAGAAATGGATATTGTAGTCCCACAAAAGAAATGGATATTGTAGTCCGCTACTTAAAAGTGTTACCTCATATGATTACATAGCCTCCATTTCATAAATTGCATACCTGTTGAATTCATATATAAATATTACATATACTACTTCATAATAGAACCTTAAATCATCCAAGACTAATGAATTTGAATGCAAGAGTAACAATGGTGCATGTACAATGATAGCTACATTGGTTGTTTGAAGAAACATCACTGTAACTTTGGCATGCACAATTGAAAAGGTTTATTTAGATAGAAAAAATGTGATATGTGAGTGTCCAATCTTTATAGTGTTGAATCGATATTCACTACAAAAAAAGACAATTCCGTGATGTTACGTGTTTGTCACGGTAGGTCACGTTTTCTGTCATGCATGTACATCCATGACGATTTTATGACAAAATCAAGATAGTCATACCTGTGTTGTCGTAGAAGTGTTCCATGACATTACCAAAATTATCATCACGGAAGTGTCCACTTCCATGATGATAAATCGCGCGTCACAGAAGTGCTTTCGTCAAGGGTGAACGACACGTGGCATCCATCGTAATGGGTCACCATTAAACTATCGGGTCCAGTTTTGGATCCGATAACCCGTTAACAGCCCGGACCAATGGGAAATTTCCACGTGTAAAATTCTGATTGGCCGGAGGAAACACGTGTCAGCTCGTCAGTGGGTCAGATAGGCGCCTATGATATGTCGACACATGCGACGGCCCACCACCGGCCCATTTAGCTTCCAAAGGTCGGCCCATTTGACTTGGTCAAAAGTTAGCGGGCTGGCCCATGAAAAGCCTGTTAACGGTCTGTTCGCAAATAGTCCATTTTACGGCCCATTAGGGCCTACCCGAAATCGGCCCAACAACGTCATGTGGGCCGTCGAATATAATACCAGCCCGTTTTACTTTCGGCCCATGTATGGCCCATGACGTCTTTCGGCCCATATGAGGCCTTCGTCTCTTTAGGCCCTTTAAAGGCCCACGGTGACTCTAGCCCAGAATGAATAGTAAATTTCGGTGTACCCATTAACGGCCCATGATTCACATGGGCCGTTTCCGCCCGTGTTAGCTTTCGGCCTACTGACGGCCCATATGTTCTTGGGCTCCTTTCCAGCCCCCGATTAATTCAGACCCGTTACTGGCCTGTTCCCCTAATGGGCCAAATTTGGCCCGTGGCAAGAGTTGGCACATTCCTGGCTTGTTAACTCGTTGCGCCGTTTCCATCCCGTCCTATATTATGGCCCATTAATGACCCGTTATGCCTGTGACAGAATTAAACCTTTGCTGTTCTCCGTCCTTTTAACGGCCCGTTACCGTGCTGGGCCGATACCAATTACGCCCGTTTATGGCCCATGTAGACCCATTTATCCGACGGCCCGAGGCCCACCAATTCTACGGTCGTGTTGGAGGCCCATTTAAAGACATCCTGTAGGAGGCCCATGGATCCTATGGCCCGTAGCAGGGTCATGGTTACCACGGTCCGTATATGGCCCATGGTTGTTGCAACCACTAGCAAACCAGGGAAAATGAAGAATAGGAAATAAATAAGCCCGAAACTATCGCTATGCTATTAAGGCGATTGCACAGATTACATCCACTAGGCATCAAAGATCGCCACCAGTGCAAATATAGGGAACACCCTACACTATACAAAATTGGCTTGGGGTTTTCTTCAGTCGGTGGCTGCACGTTAAGAACAAATTTTGTATCGCAACAAAACAAATTACAACTATAAAACAAAAGGAAGGTTGGCAGAAAAGTTAACAGTCTGGCAGATAAATGCACCACCAGAAGTTCAGAAGCTCAGTTGATTTGACCTGACTGTTACGTTTTCATGTTGTATTGTCCGATGGAGCACCATAACGTTCGCCTTCATTTCTCCTAGGCTCCTGAACAACATAGCAAATGTCTGATAGCCTGGTTTCAAAACCATGCATATCTTGATGACATTTTTTCCATAGCTTGCTAAAAAGTTGAGTTTTTACATTAGTACCAGAACAGAAGATATTAAGGAGGCAGCAAAACCAAACAAAATAGCTTTGGTCTATATACATAACTTATTCTGGTGAACCCATGTAAAATATTAGTTGTATTTTACTACAAAGTACATAATAAAACCAGGTTCCAAACATATGACCATGTACCATGGCTAATGTATTGTCTATTTCTTCACATTGTATTGACAACTAAGGATAAAGAGACAAAGTTTATAACACGGTAAGCATAATATGACATCATTCATATCACAAAACAACTGAGAACAGACAAACAGGCAATTGCAACCTTGTGTGGGCAAGTCCAGCACAGAACTAGATTACAGGTCAAGATCAAAGGAACATCACTCCTCTCTTTTAAACATTGTAAGGTGCAATGATATGCTAAGACAATTGTGTATAAAACTGAAAAGAGTAATAGACATTGGCTGCAAACCATGTTGTTCAAGGCATGAGTCAGAGTAAGTAGTAGTTAAAAGGCATGAGGATTAAGGACTTACAACAACGGCTTTGACTGGTGTAGTCATGCCCTAAGTCTTACTGGTGTGACAGTCCTTGAAGATTTCCACATCATTTGGTTCAGGTACTTTTTGGTCCTTGCGGGCTTTCCTCTGCATTTGGAACAAGTCAATATAGATCTGATAATATGGTATAGTGAAAAGAGTGAAACAGCAGCTAATTACAAGATCCTCGGAGTGTGCAATATGGCTACGAGATCCTGTCATCTGTTGGAATTTCACTTTCGTACGGTTGACCTTGTTCTTTGAACAGTTCACCTACAAGAAGATAGATTTGTGTGGTAAATGCGTAAATAGGACTTCAACATGTGATTTGATCACACACACACACACACACACACACACACACACACACACACACACACACACACATATATATATATATATATATAATGTACCTAATACTTCGGATCGGACCAGTGTTTAACGAGGCCTCTCCAGTCTTCATCCAATATATTTTCCACTGGAGATGTTTGGGCAAGTTCACTGTTAGCCTTGCCTTCAAAGTGAATTTTCCTCAAGTTATACCGATATTGTCGCAGAGCAGACTTGAAAACATGGGTGCAAGCTTGTCTGGTTGCATCATCTTGGCTATCCAACTTGAACCTCATATGTTGAAAATTATGGGAGTCTCATTATCAGCAACCTAGAAAGTATTGTACAAAGCAAGACGATATTACTAGTTTCCATACATAACCATACTTACAGATAAATGGTCGAGGAAGGTGTTGAACTGGGTTTCGTCTTTGTCATTCTTGTACTGAATCCATGTTGGGAGGATACGTACATGACACCTAACAGCAACCGCTACCTCTGATACTAACTTGGCTGACTCTGTAGCATCACGTGGCCTTTTTAAAACCTCCTCAAATTGGATATTCATTCTTCCTCCTCTAGATTTAGTTAACCTATCTAGCATTATCCCTGATGTTTGTTTCCTCTTGCGCCTAGGTGCTAGTCCAACAACAAACATAGGAAGTGTTAGTGTACATCAAATTGTGAGACTACATATAAAGAAGCATGTAACGGTAACTTGGCTCCAGCAACTACCTTCTTGCTGTTGAAGCTCACAAAGTTCATCTGATCTTGCCAACTCATCTTGTGTCAAGAGTGCTTTAGAAGTAGTGTCAGGTGGCAAGGGAGCTCGGGAACGTGCTGCTAGCTGAGTTGACCAACGAGTAAATCGTGCAGCTGGTGGTACAGTGGAAGGTGTTGCAACAACTAGGGTTCTCTCTGCTTGTTTGGTGGCAGCTATTTTTTTCTGTTTGGTTTGTTCTGCAGCTCGTGTAGCACGGGATACCCCGTCGGTACAATTTTCCACTGGACTTTGACCTTCTATTGCACCATCAGTACCAGCTGAATCTGCAAGATTCTTAAACTTCCCTTTCCCTGTCGTTCTGTCTTGCTTCCTCTTTCTCTGTGCCATTTTAAGTCAAGCCGACAAGAAAAACAAATAACAATTTAGTTCTTCAGAACAAATTGATGCGTGATACAGACGAACTGAACTTTGATGTTAGACAACCACATGATAGGAGGATGTAATATGTACGAAAAATAGGATGGCATGAGATAACCAGAATTATGATGTGTAAACTAAGCAGAAGACATTTCACTAAATTAGAAACAATGCAATGGAAGGTAGACACCATATGAAATATGCTACAAATATCGCTCTGCCAGGTTAACAGTGTCTCCTCATAAATGTCGTTTAAACAAATGTGAAGCAGTACAAGAAATAAATCATATGCAAGATGCAAACAACATCACACTACCAAGTTAAAGGTCTCTCATCATTAGTGCCATTGCATATTCACAGCTTATGATGTGTAAACTAAGGAGAAGGCATTTCAACAAATTAGAAGTAATGAAAGCTAGACACCATATGAAAGATGCAACGAATATCACTCTACCAAGTTATAACAGCCTCGTCATAAGTGCCATTTCAACAAATTAGAAGTAGTACAAGCTAGAAAATAATGCGAGATGTAACCTATATCACACTCCCAAGTCAAAGGTGTCTTATGATAAGTGATTGTTGCAGGTTACACAACAGTAGTACTTTGATGTAAGAACATGGTGTGACAAACAGATATTGTATGTTCTAGAAACAGGAACACGTGTCTTATTCACAAGTATAATGTGTCAAGTAAGCAGATGAAATTCAACAAAATTATAAGCAATACAAGCTAGACATCATACATAACATGCAACCACATATAACAGTGCCAAGTTAGAGGGAGCACCTGTGATGGTGCACTAGGGGAGACGTGTTCATCATCAACACAGCTATGTTGAGTGTCTATGCATGTGTTGTCTTGGAAATCATCTTGGGGGGATGGAGGAGTAGAATCTATAGAGGCCCTCCGTTTGGAAGGAGCACCATCATCCGCTGCCTTGCTAACTTCCTTCCGCTTTATTGATTTTGAATTGTCAAGCAAAACCGACAAGAAAAAGCAATAAAATTCACTCTCCAGAACTCATTCGTGCATGATACTAACAATCACTACTTTGATGTAAGGCAAACACATGATTCCAGGATGGAATAATATGAAAAATAGGACGGCATGGCATATTCACAACTGTTTGTGTAAACTAAAGCGGAAACCATTTCAACAAATAAGAAGCAATGCAAGCTAGACACCACATGAAAGATGCAACCAATACGACTCTGCCAAGTTAAAAGCATCCCATCATAAATGGCATTTCAACAAATTAGAAGCAGCGCATGCTATAAATCATATGAAAGATGCAACTAATATCACACTGCATATACTAAAGGTGTCTCGTCATATTGATTTATGCGGGATACAAAAAAAACAATATTTTTATGTAAGGAAATGCTTAATAGACAGATGTACTATGTACTAAAAACAGGAAGGCATGTCACATTAACAGGTATAATGTATAAACTAAGCAGAATATCACATGCAATTTAACCAGATTGGAAGAATTACAATCTAGACACCATATGCAACATGCAACCACATATCACGTTGCCAAGTTAGAGCAAGCACCTGCGATGCTAGTGTAGGGGAAATGCGGTAATCAACTATAGAGCTACATTCACTATCTTCATCTAGCCTTGCTGTTTCTTGAGAATCATGTGGGGAGGCTGGCGCTGCAATCTTTAAATGAGGATATTTTCTCACAGTAGTCCACTTGCCTGACTGCCTCATCATAAATGATTGATGAGGGATACACAAGAACATTAGTTTGATAGAAGAACATGGTTAATAGATAGATTTACTATTATGTACCAAAAACAGGAAGGCATGTCATATTCAAAGGTATAGTGTGTAAGCTAAGCAGATGCAATTTAACCAAATTGGAAGCAATACAAGCTAGACATCTGGCTGGAGTGGTGAGCATGATCATCTAGGACCTGAGAGCCTGGTGGGAGGCGGGCTGCTTCACCACCATCGTGGATTTTTAGTTGGCTTCCAGGTGATGCATGTCTGTGCTGGGCTTGTCACTGGCTCGGCCAGTGCCCTGACTAGCCATTTGACTTTTGGTGCTCCGGGGATGGTGGTTCATGTAAAAAAATATCTTTCCTTACCTTAATAAAGACCGATTTTGGCCTTTAGAATACAAGCTAGACACCATACGCAACGTGCAACCACATATGAAACCGTGAAGTTAAAGCAGGCACATGGGATGGTGGTTCATTGGGAGCGAGGTCATCAACTCTAGAGCTACGTTTACCGTCTCCATCTGCTGACACTACAACCTTTAAATGGCAGAAATAAATCATATGCAAGATGGAGCAACTTATCTCTTTTATTTTCTACTTCTGTGAAGGCAGCAAAGTCTGAAATACCCTTGCATAAAAACACAATAGTGAGAGTATGCGTGAAGTGTGTGCAGAACTAGTGCACTGTAAAAGTAGCAGATAGCAGGTGGCTGAAAAATAAATGACGGGAGACATATGATAGCTCTACAACATTGCCTGGCAAACAAAATTAGATTCTACTCCTAATGATTTTGTAATATATGAGCATAGGAAATGCAGGTACTCCTCCAGCACACCACCACATGTGGTCCTATCAAGATAACAGTCGACTAAAAATAAATAGGTCAGTCGATTTTTTATGAACCGTCCGATCTATAAGGAGCAGGCAGATGGACTTCGTCTACCTCCCGCCAGTCACAGTTGACGATCTTTCTCGAACCACCAGCGACCACTGGCCCAGACCCCTGCCTCCGCCGCCCCGCCCTCCCCTCGACCTCACACCACCGTCGTGCCTGGCAGCGCCCCAGGCCATCCATTAATCCCGGCCGACCTCCAGATCGGGCGCCAGCAGCTCTAGGCCCCACACGCCCCTAAGATAAACACCGAGGTGCTGCTTCCCCAGCGTAATAGGCAGACTAGCGCCTGTTACGCCGGGGAATGCTTTCGTTAATTGGTAATCAACTGACCAGGAATTGAAATCTAGATGGACGACGGACCTCTATCTAAGGTGAAATAGTATATGAGGAGAAACCTTGTGCATCGCGAGTAACTAGGAACATCTAGTATCAAGAAGAAGCGGTCAACTAGTGTCTTCTGTGGGATGAATACCGTGCAAGCAGACACATAAGATTTGCACGAATAAGGGAAGAGGAGCACCATTTCCAGATTCCAGTGTGGTCGCCTCCACATGTTCTTCTTCTTTTTGCCAGGGAAACCGATGTTTTGGAGGAGGGTGCAGGCTTGGACGAACCCATGGCCAAATTGTTGATTGTGTTGTTGTGGCCGTATGTCGGCAGAGGGGAAGCAGATCCGAGGCGGCGAAGGACGGCGTAGCAGGAACAACTTCGGTGCGGTGGACGGTGGCGAAGTTGGAGCGGCAGTGGTGTGGCGCAGGACGGCGTGGTTGAACCAGCTTGGGCACGAACGGCTCGGCCTCTACTTCAACTACTAGCCTTGGAGGGCGTTGTGGTTGAGGTTGCGGTGGACGACGACGTCGGGGTATCGGCTCCGGCGTGATGAAGCAGGGCGGCGGTTGATGGATGGGATGGGGTGGCGGACGGAGGACGTCGAGGTTTCGCTATTGTTGGAGAGGTAGTTTTGGCGCCCACGGTGTACGAATGGGGAATCGTATGGGGGGAGCTAAGGGAGAACCATGTTTCGGTCTGGGACGCGCTTGTTTTTGGCTCTTTTGAACAGATGGGACGCGCTTGTTTGAAATTTGGGGAAAGTACAAACTTTGCCCCCTCTTAAATTTCGGACCTACTGCGGGTCGGGGGTAGGATGGTAATCCCAGGTGTCCCAAATAGTTGGCGGGAGCGATTTCGGCCGTGCGCATGTGTGCTTAGGCGACCATTGTGTATGAATGTTTTTCGAGGTGGTTGCGTGGCGTCTAGATGAAGCAACAAACCTACCCCGGTTTAGACCTTTGGACGTCGGGCCGGTAGGTTTCACGGGTCGGAGTTAGAAAAGTAATTTCCTTCTACTACCAAACATTGGTCTCACGCGGTTTCGGGCGAGTAGAGGTTGTTTTGGCGCTTCGTTCGAAATTTTGAAACAGAAGCATTCACATTTAGAGTAATCTTGAACTTTGAGGATTGACCTAAATAGACAACGTTAATTTGACCTTGTATGTTTGAAAACCTCATCAAATTATCTGCTTCTTTTTGAAATTTTGACACTTGAAAATCCTATAACTACGATTATTTTGGAATGGAGGAGCTAAGTTTGAATCTATTTTGTACACGACTATATATGCTATTATGTACAAAATCAGAGCAAAGATTGGTGCCCCCATAATTTAGGTATGATTTACAAATGCCATGATATCGAATTCAAATAATTGAATGGACTTCATGTTGAATTCTATTTTTTTAAACCACCTTAAGTTGAATTCAAATGTATACTAGTTCATAGCTAGCTATTTATAATGTTCATTGTGTAACTTTCGTATGTATAATGTGCTTTACACACACAACATGAACTATACTCACGTTTATATTCGATTGCTAAAGGATGCATTGTCTGGAGTTCAAAATACTAACTATGTGGATCAATTACGTCGGATAATAACATAGACATGCTCAAATTTTATAGAATCTAGATGTCTGATGGATCAATGACCGTTCCTTACGCGAATTGCAAATATCATGATCCCATCCTGATATTTGGATACAATTTATATCTTTAATCAATGTGTACATCAGTCTTTTACGTGTAGTTTCACTCTCCATCGGTGGTCTCTCACACATGCTCACACACTCTCTCCCGAGGTGTCTTTCTCGGATACATGCTCTCGATATAACTCTCACTCCCTCTCATAACCATTTACGACTGTTTTCACCAACCTTTATCACAAGCACTCTTCCTCTCCCAAGCATACACACGCACAATCCCCATCGACCCTTTCTATATACATAGACCTGCCTACGTGTCTCCTGTACGCACATTATCTTTAGGTCTGTCTCTCACGCATTGTCTCACACCTCTCTTCCTAATCAACGAGTATGATTCTAGCACATCATTATGTAGGATGCCCCTTAAATTTAGGTTGGATGAATAGTAATGTCAGAGATAAGGGGTTACCTTAGTCCGAGAAACTAAGGTTACAAATCCTAGCTGGCTTTGTCAGTGGACACATAGTCCTTCACAATTCTGCTATCATTGTCTTGTACGACAAGTCATCCATGGGTCTCCCTAAATGCGTCACTGGGCGACCAATGTGGCGCAGGAACTGAGCCAAGGGCCTCACCTCGACCCACCGGACCTCACGCGGTGACACATCCTCTGCCCCCGGGTCTCGTTATCTTCTCACACCCACATAGACCAACACAGACACCACACAAAAAATCTCCTCGTGCCTCTATCCCCTCCCCCTTGCATATACACACTCAAGGGAATCTCTCGCCATGACATCATATTAGTCTCTCTCTCTCTAGACCTCTCTCATTCTCGTGCTATCTGTCCCACGCCCTCCTCCCCCCGCCGGCCCCTCTATCCATGCCTCTCTCGAATACGCAATACACACGCATACCTCTCTAGGCCCTGCCAAATACATCAACTACACATTCACACATGTTACATCATGTACCCCATTGATCTAAAAATCCCTCTCTTCACGTTTATTTCGCATACAACATTCCTTTTGAATAAAGTGTGGCCAAAAAATCATTTTAGAATTTCTACATATATACAACATTACAAAGTTATATGGAGGAGTATGAACGTTAATTTGTTGCATGGTGCCCACAATGATACTTATTCCGCACTATGATTTTTTTTACTTTTATACTATATATAAAGTTAGTCATAATAAAGAGAAACGAAGAGCATATCTCTCCCCATCGCATACACCCCCTCTATGCCCCTTTCACGTACGCACACAAACTATCTCCAGATCCTCTAAAATTAAGCCCCCAGCACATTCACGCATGTTTCATCTTTCTCTTGCGATATATACAGTGACGATCATTGTATTTGGAGCGAAAGCACGATATATACATTGGACTTCAGAATCCACTCATTACGGTCACCATTTACATTTTGTGGTTATTATATAGTCACGGGCTCACCGTACAGCTCTGTATTTGCTCAAGACACGACTAGTTGAGTAGTTAAACGCTCCATGTGGCACCTCTAGTGTTGCATCACATTATCTCACTACCATTGGGCCCACCCGTCGGCTTGTATCTACTCTTCTACACTCTTATAAAAAACAGAGTTGGTGATGATGGTGTGCCTGCCATCCTGCAATATAGGCCGTCCGATTTATATCTGAGGGATTGGAAGGAAACTATGGCAATTTTGCAAAAAGGTACCCAGACACCTCTCCACATTTGCAAATAAGGCCTTCCCTCGTTCATCGTTTTCTCCCACAAGATAAACTAGTCATGCAAATGCATCTTGATGTTATGTGCAACGCACGGGCATCTTGCTAGTAAGAATGAAAACAAACGACAAAAAAATATTCGATGGTGGTTCGAAGTCATGACCGCGGGCACAATGGACAAGGTGGCCTTGTATTGGTATGTTGAGCCGTCTGTTTTAACACACATGAGCTGGTGTGGTGATTATACATGCACACACGCATGCACATGAACTACATGCACACAACACTCACACAAACACATGCAGCCACGCACGCACGCAACACTCACATGTACACATGCAACCACGCACGCACACAACACTCACACGCACACACACACACACACACATGCATGCATGCACACACCACACGGCCAACACACACTCTCACGCTCAAGTGCTCAACCTACACATGCATGCACACACATCAGGCCCTAACAGACACACACACACAACCAGGTGGTTCCCGCACACTAGTTGGAGTCTTGTCGCGTGATACGTCTCCAACGTATCTATAATTTTTGATTGCTGCATGATATATTATCTACTGTTTTGAATGTTTATGGGCTTTATTATACACTTTTGTATCATTTTTGGGACTAACCTATTAACCTAGAGCCCAGTGCCAGTTTCTGTTTTTACCCTGTTTTAGGGTTTCGAAGAAAAGGAAAATCAAACGGAGTCCAATTGACCTGAAACTTCACGGAACTCTTTTTTGGAAGGAAAGAAGCCCAGAAGACTTGGAGTGCACGTCGGGGGCTCTACAAGGAGGCCACGAGGCAGGGGGCGCGCCCACCCCCCTAGGCACACCCTCCACCCTCGTGAGCCCCTCGTGGCCCCCCTGACGTACTTCTTCCGCCTATATATCTCCATATACCCTAAAAACATCCGTGAGCACAATATATCGGGAGTTCCGCTGCCAGAAGCCTCCGTAGCCACCGAAAACCAATCTATACCCGTTTCGGCACCCTACCAGAGGGGCAATCCTTCTCCGGTGTCCATCTTCATCATCCCGGTGCTCTCCATGACGAGGAGGGAGTAGTTCTCCCTCAGGGCTGAGGGTATGTACCAGTAGCTATGTCTTTGATCTGTCTCTCTCTCTCGTGTTCTTGAGGTGATACGATCTTGATGTATCGTGAGCTTTGCTATTATAGTTGGATCCTATGATGTTTTCTTCCCCCCTCTACTCTCTTGTAATGAATTGAGTTTCCCCTTTGAAGTTATCTTATCGGATTGAGTCTTTAAAGATTTGAGAACACTTGATGTATGTCTTGCCATGGATATCTGTGCTGACAATGGGATATCACGTGATTCACTTGATGTATGTTTTGGTGATCAACTTGCGGGTTCCGCCCATGAACCTATGCATAGGGGTTGGCACACGTTTTTGTCGTGATTCTCCGGTAGGAACTTTGGGGCACTCTTTGAGGTTCTATGTGTTGGTTGAATAGATGAATCTGAGATTGTGTGATGCATATCGTATAATGATACCCACGGATACTTGAGGTGACATTGGAGTATCTAGGTGACATTAGGGTTTTGGTTGATTTGTGTCTTAAGGTGTTATTCTAGTACGAACCCTAGGGCTGTTTGTGACACCTATAGGAATAGCCCAACGGATTGATTGGAAAGAATAACTTTGAGGTGGTTTCGTACCCTACCATAATCTCTTTGTTCGTTCTCCGCTATTAGTGACTTTGGAGTGACTGTTCTGTTTTTGACAGATTCTGTTTTCATTGTGTTGTTTACTTATTTTGACGAATCTATGGCTAGTAAAATAGTTTATAAACCATAGAGAAGTTGGAATACAGTAGGTTTAACACCAATATAGATAAAGAATGAGTTCATTACAGTACCTTGAAGTGGTGATTTACTTTCTTATACTAACGGAGCGTACGAGTTTTCTGCTAAGTTTTCTGTTGTGAAGTTTTCAAGTTTTGGGTAAAGATTCGATGGTATAGAACAAGGAGTGGCAAGAGCCTAAGCTTGGGGATGCCCATGGCACCCCCAAGATAATCTAAGGACACCTAAAAGCCAAAGCTTGGGGATGCCTCGGAAGGCATCCCCTCTTTCATCTTCGTTCATCGGTAACTTTACTTGGAGCTATATTTTTATTTACCACATGATATGTGTTTTGCTTGGAGTGTCAATTTATTTTGTTAGGATTTGCTTGCTGTTATTTAGAACAACGTTTTGCATCTTTTATTTCAATAAAGTGGCATTGATAGCCTTTACTATGCCTATTTTAGAATCCCACTTGTTGCTGTTTGAAAACAGAAAGTTTACCTCTGTTGCAATAATTCCCTAGAAAATTCAGAATGTGATAAAATGTTGAAAACTTTTGCATATTAAGCTATGATAAATTTACTACAGTGGGAATTTTCTTTCATAATTTTTGGATCTAGGGAAGTATGGATGTTGCAGCATTCTTTACAGACTATCCTGTTTAGGCAGATTACTGTTATGTTTGCATTGTTTGCATATGTTTGATTCTTTAATGATTCTATTTGAGGATAGGACTATTAAATATGCAGAGTAATTTAGTATGAAATGTTGAATAATAATTTTAGTGATTTGCTACAGTAGAGTGTGATAAGGTTTTTGCAATGGTTTATACTAACTTATCTCGCGAGTCCTTGTTGAGTTTTGTGTGGATGAAGCTTTTGAGATTTAGGGAGATCGTGATATGAGAGGAATTAAGGAGACACAAAAGCTCAAGCTTGGGGATGCCCAAGGCACCCCAAGACAATATTTCAAGAAGTCTCAAGCGTCTAAGCTTGGGGATGCCCCGGTTGGCATCCCACCTTTCTTCTTCAACAACTATCGGTTAGTTTCGGTTGATCCTAAGTTTTTGCTCCTTCACATGATGTTTGCCATTCTTAGAATATAATTTCATTTTGCTTTGCTTGATGTCTGAATAAAATACCAATATCTTAAATTATTAAATGTTATAGAGTCTTCACATAGTTGCATAATTATTCGACTACTCATTGATCTTCACTTATATCTTTCGGAGTAGTTTGTCATTTGCTCTAGTGCTTCACTTATATCTTTTAGAGCACGGTGGTGGTTTTATTTTGTAGAAATACATGAACTATCATGCTTCACTTATATTATTTTGAGAATCTTAAATAGCATGGTAATTTGCTTAAAATCCTAATATGCTAGGTACTCAAGATTAGTAAAACTTTCTTATGAGTGTATTGAATACTAAGAGAAGTTTGATGCTTGATGATTGTTTTGAGATATGGAGGTAATAATATCAAAGTCGTGCTAGTTGATTAGTTGTGAATTTGAGGAATACTTGTGTTGAAATTTGCGAGTCCCGTAGCATGCACGTATGGTAAATGTTATGTAACAAATTTGAAACATGAGGTGTTATTTGATTGTCCTCCTTATGAGCGGCGGTCGGGGACGAGCGATGGTCTTTTCCTACCAATCTATCCCCCTAGGAGCATGCGCGTAGTGCCAAGGTTTTTGATGACTTGTATATTTTTGCAATAAGTATGTGAGTTCTTTATGACTAATGTTGAGTCCACTGATTATACGCACTATCACCCTTCCATCATTGCTAGCCTCTTCGGTACCGTGCATTTCCCTTTCTCACATCGAGAGTTGGCGCAAACTTCGCCGGTGCATCCAAACCCCGTGATATGATACACTCTATCACACATAAACCTCCTTATATCTTCCTCAAAACAGCCACCATACCTACCTATTATGGCATTTCCATAGCCATTCCGAGATATATTGCCGTGCAACTTTCCATCATTCCGTTCTTCATGACACATTCATCATTGTCATATTGCTTAGCATGATCATGTAGCTGACATAGTATTTGTGGCAAAGCCACCATTCATAATTCTTTCATACATGTCACTCTTGGTTCATTGCATATCCCGGTACACCGCCGGAGACATTCATATAGAGTCATCTTTGTTCAAGTATCGAGTTGTAATCATTGAGTTGTAAATAAATAGAAGTGTGATGATCATCATTTTCTAGAGCATTGTCCCAAGTGAGGAATAAAAAAAGAGAAGGCCCAAAAAAAGAGAAAGGCCATAAAAAAAGAGAAGGCCCCAAAAAAATGAGAGAAAAAGAGAGAAGGGACAATGCTACTATCTTTTGCCATACTTGTGCTTCAAAGTAGCACCATAATCTTGATGATAGAGAGTCTTTTGTTTTGTCACTTTCATATACTAGTGGGAATTTTCATTATAGAACTTGGCTTGTATATTCCAACAATGGGCCTCCTCAAGTGCCCTAGGTCTTCGTGAGCAAGCAAGTTGGATGCACACCCACTAGTTTCTTTTGTTGAGCTTTCATACATTTATAGCTCTAGTGCATCCGTTGCATGGCAATCCCTACTCCTCAAATTAACATCAGTCGGTGGGCGTCTCCATAGCCCATTGATTAGCCTCGTTGATGTGAGACTTTCTCCTTTTTGTCTTCTCCGCGTAACCCCCTCATTATTCTATTCCACCCATAGTGCTATATCCATGGCTCGCGCTCATGTATTACGTGAAAGTTTATAGGTTTGAGATTACTTAAGTATGAAACAATTGCTTGGCTTGTCATCGGGGTTGTGCATGATGAGAGCATTCTTGTGTGACGAAAATGAAACATGACTAAACTATATGATTTTGTAGGGATGAACTTTCTTTGGCCATGTTATTTTGAGAAGACATAATTGCTTAGTTAGTATGCTTGAAGTATTATCATTTTTATGTCAATATGAACTTTTGCTTTGAATCTTTCGGATCTGAATATTCATACCACAATTAAGAAGAATTACATTGAAATTATGCCAAGTACCACTCCACATGAAAAATTCTGTTTTTATCATTTACCTACTCGAGGACGAGAAGGAATAAGCTTGGGGATGCTGATACGTCTCCAACGTATCTATAATTTTTGATTGCTCCATGCTATATTATCTACTGTTTTGAATGTTTATGGGCTTTACTATAAACTTTTATATCATTTTTGGGACTAACCTATTAACCCAGAGCCCAGTGCCAGTTTCTGTTTTTACCCTGTTTTAGGGTTTCGAAGAAAAGGAAAATCAAACGGAGTCCAATTGACCTGAAACTTCACGGAACTCATTTTTGGAAGGAAAGAAGCCCAGAAGACTTGGAGTGCACATTGGGGGCTCTACAAGGAGGCCACGAGGCAGGGGGCGTGCCCACCCCCCTGGGCGCGCCCTCCACCCTCGTGCCCCCCTGACATACTTCTTCTGCCTATATATCTCCATATACCCTAAAAACATCCATGAGCACAATATATCGGGAGTTCCGCCGCCAGAAGCCTCCGTAGCCACCGAAAACCAATCTAGACCCGTTCAGGCACCCTGCCGAGGGGGCAATCCTTCTCCGGTATCCATCTTCATCATCCCGGTGCTCTCCATGACGAGGAGGGAGTAGTTCTCCCTCGGGGCTGAGGGTATGTACCAGTAGCTATGTGTTTGATCTCTCTCTCGTATTCTTGAGGTGATACGATCTTGATGTATCGCGAGCTTTGCTATTATAGTTGGATCCTATGATGTTTTCTTCCCCCCTCTACTCTCTTGTAATGAATTGAGTTTCCCCTTTGAAGTTATCTTATCGGATTGAGTCTTTAAAGATTTGAGAACACTTGTTGTATGTCTTGCCGTGGATATCTATGCTGACAATGGGATATCACGTGATTCACTTGATGTATGTTTTGGTGATCAACTAGCAGGTTCCGCCCATGAACCTATGCATAGGGGTTGGCACACGTTTTCATCGTGATTCTCCGGTAGGAACTTTGGGGCACTCTTTGAGGTTCTATGTGTTGGTTGAATAGATGAATCTGAGATTGTGTGATGCATATCGTATAATCATACCCACGGATACTTGAGGTGACATTTGAGTATCTAGGTGACATTAGGGTTTTGGTTGATTTGTGTCTTAAGGTGTTATTCTAGTACGAACCCTAGGGCTGTTTGTGACACCTATAGGAATAGCCCAACGGATTGATTGGAAAGAATAACTTTGAGGTGGTTTCGTACCCTACCATAATCTCTTCGTTCGTTCTCTGCTATTGGTGACTTTGGAGTGACTCTTTGTTGCATGTTGAGGGATAGTTATGTGATCCAATTATGTTAGTATTGTTGAGGGAACTTCCACTAGCGAAAGTATGAACCCTAGGCCTTATTTCCTATCAATGCAATACCATTTATGCTCTCTTTTATTATTAGTTACCTTGCTGTTTTTATAATTTCAGATTACAAATACCTTTATCTACCATCCATATTGTACTTGTATCACCATCTCTTCGCCGAACTAGTGCACCTATACAATTTACCATTGTATTGGGTGTGTTGGGGACACAAGAGACTCTTTGTTATTTGGTTGTAGGGTTGCTTGAGAGAGACCATCTTCATCCTACGCCTCCTACGGATTGATAAACCTTAGGTCATCCACTTGAGGGAAATTTGCTACTGTCCTACAAACCTCTGCACTTGTAGGCCAAACAACGTCTACACGAAGAAGGTTGTGTAGTAGACATCAAGCTCTTTTCTGGCGCCGTTGCCGGGGAGGTTAGCACATGAAGGTATATCTTTAGATCTTGCAATCGAGTCTTTTAGTTTCTTGTTTTATCACTAGTTTAGTTTATAAAATAAAATTACAAAAAATGGAATTAAGTTTGCCTCATACGCTTCATCTTTTTAATATCTTTCGTGAGTATGATGGAATGGATAATGGTACTAAAGTGCTAGAAGAAGAAATCTATAAAATGTTTGGCACTAAATATTTGAATTATGAGCATGATTGCAATGTTGTTAGTATGAATTCCTTGAATATCCATGATGCTAATGATATGCAAAGCCACAAGCTTGGGGAAGCTATGTTTGATGAAGATGATATTTTTTGTCCCCCAAGTTTTGATGAGCAAATTTATTATGATGAAAGCATGCCTCCTATCTATGATGATTATTGTGATGACACGTATGCTTTAAAGAATAATAATAACAATTAACCTTGTCATCTTGATCTTAATTTTCAATCACATGATAGTTATTTTGTTGAGTTTGCTCCCACTATTATTCATGAGAAGAATTTTGCTTATGTGGAGAGTAATAAAAATTATATGCTTGTAGATCATGAAAATAATGCTTTAGGTGCTGGTTATTTTGTTGAATTCATTCATGATGCTACTTAAAGTTATTATGAGGGAGGAACATATGCTTGTAGGAATTGCAATAATATCAAGTTTCCTCTCTACGTGCTTAAAGTTTTGAAGTTATGCTTGTTTTACCCTCGTATGCAAGTTGATTCTTGTTCCCACAAGTTGTTTGCTCACAAAATTCCTATGCATAGGAAGTGGGTTAGACTTAAATGAGATAGACATATTCTTCATGATTCTCTCTTTATGTTTCAATTCTTATCCTTTATGTGAGCATCATTGAAATCATCATGCCTAGCTAGGGGCATTAAACGATAGCGCTTGTTGGGAGGCAACCCAATTTTATTTTAGTTCCTTGCTTTTTGATCCTGTTTAGTAATAAATAATTCATATAGCCTCTGTTTAGATGTGGTTTTATGATTTTAATTAGTGTTTGTGTCAAGTAGAACCTTTGGGAAGAATAGGGGAAAGTCTTGTTGATCATGCTGTCAAAAACAGAAACTTTAGCGCTCACAAGAATTGCTGCCATTTTTATTTGGACAGTGATATTTAGTTAATTCTTTTTGAAGATGATTAATAGATAAATTCCTCAGGTCCAGAAATTTATTTGAGAATTTTATGAGTTCCATAAGTATACGTTTGATCCAGATTACTACAGACTGTTCTGTTTTTGACAGATTCTGTTTTCATTGTGTTGTTTACTTATTTTGACGAATCTATGGCTAGTAAAATAGTTTATAAACCATAGAGAAGTTGGAATACAGTAGGTTTAACACCAATATAAATAAATAATGAGTTCATTACAGTACCTTGAAGTGGTGATTTACTTTCTTATACTAACGGAGCTTACGAGTTTTCTGTTAAGTTTTCTGTTGTGAAGTTTTCAAGTTTAGGGTAAAGATTCGATGGACTATGGAACAAGGAGTGGAAAGAGCCTAAGCTTGGGGATTCCCATGGCACCCCCAAGATAATCTAAGTACACCTAAAAGCCAAAGCTTGGGGATGCCCCGGAAGGCATCCCCTCTTTCATCTTCGTTCATCGGTAACTTTACTTGGAGCTATATTTTTATTTACCACATGATATGTGTTTTGCTTGGAGCGTCAATTTATTTTGTTAGGATTTGCTTTCTGTTATTTATAACAATGTTTTGCATCTTTTATTTCAATAAAGTGGCATTGATAGCCTTTACCATGCCTATTTTAGAATCCCACTTGTTGCTGTTTGAAAACAGAAAGTTTACCTCTGTTGCAATAATTCCCTAGAAAAGTCAGAATGTGATAAAATGTTGAAACCTTTTGCATATTAAGATACGATAAATTTAATACAGTGGGAATTTTCTTTCATAATTGTTGGAGCTAGGGAAGTATGGATGTTGCAGCATTCTTTACAGACTATCCTGTTTAGGCAGATTACTGTTATGTTTGCATTGTTTGCATATGTTTGCTTCTTTAATGATTCTATTTGAGGATAGGACTATTAAATATGGAGAGGCATTTAGTATGAAATGTTGAATAATAATTTTAGTGATTTGCTACAGTAGAGTGTGATAAGGTTTTTGCAATGGTTTATACTAACTTATCTCATGAGTCCTTGTTGAGTTTTGTGTGGATGAAGCTTTTGAGATTTAGGGAGACCGTGATATGAGAGGAATTAAGGAGACACAAAAGCTCAATATTGGGGATGCCCAAGGCACCCCAAGACAATATTTCAAGAAGTCTCAAGCATCTAAGCTTTGGGATGCCCCGGTTGGCATCCCACCTTTCTTCTTCAACAACTAACGGTTAGTTTCGGTCGATCCTAAGTTTTTGCTTCTTCACATGATGTTTGCCATTCTTAGAATATAATTTCATTTTTCTTTGCTTGATATTTGAATAAAATACCAAGATCTTAAATTATTAAATGTTATAGAGTCTTCACATAGTTGCATAATTATTTGACTACTCATTGATCTTCACTTATATCTTTCGGAGTAGTTTGTCATTTGCTCTAGTGCTTCACTTATATCTTTTAGAGCACGGTGGTGGTTTTATTTTGTATAAATAGATGAACTATCATGATTCACTTATGTTATTTTGAGAATCTTAAATAGCATGGTAATTTGCTTAAAATCCTAATATGCTAGGTCCTCAAGATTAGTAAAACTTTCTTATGAGTGTATTGAATACTAAGAGAAGTTTGATGCTTGATGATTGTTTTGAGATATGGAGGTAATAATATCAAAGCCGTGCTAGTTGAGTAGTTGTGAATTTGAGGTATACTTGTGTTGAAGTTTGCAAGTCCCGTAGCATGCACGTATGGTAAACGTTATGTAACAAATTTGAAACATGAGGTGTTATTTGATTGTCCTCCTTATGAGTGGCGGTCGGGGACGAGCGATGGTCTTTTCCTACCGATCTATCCCCCTAGGAGCATGCGCGTAGTGCCGAGGTTTTTGATGACTTGTAGATTTTTGCAATAAGTATGTGAGTTCTTTATGACTAATGTTGAGTCCATGGATTATACGCACTCTCACCCTTCCATCATTGCTAGCCTCTTCGGTACCGTGCATTGCCCTTTCTCACATCGAGAGTTGGCGCAAACTTCGCCGGTGCATCCAAACCCCGTGATATGATACGCTCTATCACACATAAACCTCCTTATATCTTCCTCAAAACAGCCACCATACCTACCTATTATGGCATTTCCATAGCCATTCCGAGATATATTGCCATGCAACTTTCCATCATTCCGTTCTTCATGACACATTCATCATTGTCATATTGCTTAGCATGATCATGTAGCTGACATAGTATTTGTGGCAAAGCCACCGTTCATAATTCTTTCATACATGTCACTCTTGGTTCATTGCATATCCCGGTACACCGCCGGAGACATTCATATAGAGTCATCTTTGTTCTAGTATCGAGTTGTAATCATTGAGTTGTAAATAAATAGAAGTGTGATGATCATCATTTTCTAGAGCATTGTCAGAAGTGAGGAATAAAAAAAGAGAAGGCCCAAAAAAAGAGAAAGGCCATAAAAAAAGAGAAGGCCCCAAAAATGAGAGAAAAAGAGAGAAGGGACAATGCTACTATCTTTTGCCATACTTGTGCTTCAAAGTAGCACCATAATCTTGATGATAGAGAGTCTTTTGTTTTGTCACTTTCGTATACTAGTGGGAATTTTCATTATAGAACTTGGCTTGTATATTCCAACAATGGGCCTCCTCAAGTGCCCTAGGTCTTCGTGAGCAAGCAAGTTGGATGCACACCCACTAGTTTCTTTTGTTGAGCTTTCATACATTTATAGCTCTAGTGCATCCGTTGCATGGCAATCCCTACTCCTCAAATTAACATCAATCGGTGGGCGTCTCCATAGCCCATTGATTAGCCTCGTTGATGTGAGACTTTCTCCTTTTTGTCTTCTCCACATAACCCCCTCATTATTCTATTCCACCCATGGTGCTATATCCATGGCTCGCGCTCATGTATTGCGTGAAAGTTTATAGGTTTGAGATTACTTAAGTATGAAAAAATTGCTTGGCTTGTCATCGGGGTTGTGCATGATGAGAGCATTCTTGTGTGACGAAAATGAAACATGACTAAACTATATGATTTTGTAGGGATGAACTTTCTTTGGCCATGTAGAAGACATAATTGCTTAGTTAGTATGCTTGAAGTATTATCATTTTTATGTCAATATGAACTTTTTCCTTGAATCTTTCGGACCTGAATATTCATACCACAATTAAGAAGAATTACATTAAAATTATGCCAAGTAGCACTCCACATGAAAAATTCTGTTTTTATCATTTACCTACTCGAGGACGAGCAGGAATTAAGCTTGGGGATGCTGATACGTCTCCAACGTATCTATAATTTTTGATTGCTCCATGCTATATTATCTACTATTTTGAATGTTTATGGGCTTTATTATACACTTTTATATCATTTTTGGGACTAACCTATTAACCCAGAGCCCAGTGCCAGTTTCTGTTTTTACCCTGTTTTAGGGTTTCGAAGAAAAGGAAAATCAAACGGAGTCCAATTGACCTGAAACTTCACGGAACTCATTTTTGGAAGGAAAGAAGCCCAGAAGACTTGGAGTGCACGTCGGGGGCTCTACGAGGAGGCCACGAGGCAGGGGGCGTGCCCACCCCCCTGGGCGCACCCTCCACCCTCGTGGCCCCCCTGACGTACTTCTTCTGCCTATATATCTCCATATACCTTAAAAACATCCGTGAGCACAATATATCGGGAGTTCCGCTGCCAGAAGCCTCTGTAGCCACCGAAAACCAATCTAGACCCGTTCCGGCACCCTGCCGAGGGGGCAATCCTTCTCCGGTGTCCATCTTCATCATCCTGGTGCTCTCCATGACGAGGAGGGAGTAGTTCTCCCTCAGGGCTGAGGGTATGTACCAGTAGCTATGTGTTTGATCTCTCTCTCGTGTTCTTGAGGTGATACGATCTTGATGTATCGCGAGCTTTGCTATTATAGTTGGATCCTATGATGTTTTATTCCCCCCTCTACTCTCTTGTAATGAATTGAGTTTCCCCTTTGAAGTTATCTTATCGGATTGAGTCTTTAAAGATTTGAGAACACTTGATGTATGTCTTGCCGTGGATATCTGTGCTGACAATGGGATATCACGTGATTCACTTGATGTATGTTTTGGTGATCAACTTGCGGGTTCCGCCCATGAACCTATGCATAGGGGTTGGCACACGTTTTCGTCGTGATTCTCCGGTAGGAACTTTGGGGCACTCTTTGAGGTTCTATGTGTTGGTTGAATAGATGAATCTGAGATTGTGTGATGCATATCGTATAATCATACCCACGGATACTTGAGGTGACATTGGAGTATCTAGGTGACATTAGGGTTTTGGTTGATTTGTGTCTTAAGGTGTTATTCTAGTACGAACCCTAGGGCTGTTTGTGACACCTATAGGAATAGCCCAACGGATTGATTGGAAAGAATAACTTTGAGGTGGTTTCGTACCCTACCATAATCTCTTCATTCGTTCTCTGCTATTAGTGACTTTGGAGTGACTCTTTGTTGCATGTTGAGGGATAGTTATGTGATCCAATTATGTTAGTATTGTTGAGGGAACTTCCACTAGCGCAAGTATGAACCCTAGGCCTTATTTCCTATCAATGCAATACCGTTTATGCTCTCTTTTTTTATTAGTTACCCTGCTGTTTTTATAATTTCAGATTACAAATACCTTTATCTACCATCCATATTGTACTTGTTGTTGGGGAACGTAGTAATTTCAAAAAAATTCCTACGCACACGCAAGATCATGGTGATGATATAGCAACGAGGGGAGAGTGTTGTCTACGTACCCTTGTAGACCGAAGCGGAAGCGTTGACGCAACGTAGAGGAAGTAGTCGTACGTCCTCCGGTTCAACCGATCCAAGTACCGTTACTCCGGCACCTCCGAGTTCTTTACACGCGTACAGCTCGATGACGCACCCTTGATCTCCGATCCAGCAGAGGCGCCGAGGGGGAGTTCCGTCAGCACGACGGCGTGGTGACGATCTTAATGTTCTCCTGTTGCAGGGCTTCGCGTAAGCACCGCTACAATATGACCGAGGTGTAATATCGTGGAGGGGGGCACCGCACACGGCTAAGGAACGATCAATGATCAACTTGTGTGTTCTAGGGTGCCCCCCCTACCCCTGTATATAAAGGAGGGAGGGAGGAGGTGGCCGGCCCTAGGGGGGGGGGCGCCATGAGGAGGGGGAAACCTACTCCAAGTAGGTTTCCCTCTCTTTTCCTTATCTTATTTGGATGGGGAAGGAAAGAGTACTAGTATTAGGAAGTAGTACTAGTAGTAGTAATAGGAAGAGGGGGAAGGAGAAAGGAAAGGGGGGGGCGGCCCCCCTCCCCAATTCGGATTGGGCTTGGGGGGGGGGGCGCCCCCCTCCCTTGCTCCTTCTCTCTTCCTCCTACATGGGCCCAATAAGGCCCATATACCTCCCGGGGGGTTCCGGTAACCTCCCGGGGCTCCAAACTTCTCCGGAACCTTTCCGGTGTCCAAATATATCCGTCCAATATATCAATCTTTATGTCTCGACCATTTCGAGACTCCTCGTCATGTCTGTAATCATATCCGGGACTCCGAACAACCTTCGGTACATCAAAATACATAAACTCATAATATAACTGTCATCGAAACCTTAAGCGTGCGGACCCTATGGTTCGAGAACGATGTAGACATGACTGAGACACATCTCTGGTCAATAACCAATAGCGGGACCTGGATGCCCATATTGGTTCCTACATATTCTACGAAGATCTTTATCGGTCAAACCGCATAACAACATACGTTGTTCCCTTTGTCATCGGTATGTTACTTGTCCGAGATTCGATCGTCGGTATCCAATACCTAGTTCAATCTCGTTATCGACAAGTCTCTTTACTCGTTCTGTAATACTTCATCTTATAACTAACTCATTAGTTACATGCTTGCAAGGCTTAGGTGATGATTATTGCCGAGAGGGCCCAGAGATACCTCTCCGACAATCGGAGTGACAAAACCTAATCTCGAATTATGCTAACTCAACATGTACCTTCGGAGACACCTGTAGTACTCCTTTATAATCACCCAGTTACGTTGTGACGTTTGGTAGTACCCAAAGTGTTCCTCCGGTAAACGGGAGTTACACAATTCTCATAGTTACAGGAACATGTATAAGTCATGAAGGAAGCAATAGCAGAATACTAAACGATCAAGTGCTAAGCTAACGGGATGGGTCATGTCAATCACCTCATTCTCCTAATGATGTGATCCCATTAATCAAATGACAACACATGTCAATGGTTAGGAAACATAACCATCTTTGATTAATGAGCTAGTCAAGTAGAGGCATACTAGTGACTATATGTTTGTCTATGTATTCACACATGTATCATGTTTTCGGTTAATACAATTCTAGCATGAATAATAAACATTTATCATGATATGAGGAAATAAATAATAACTTTATTATTGCCTCTAGGGCATATTTCCTTCAGTCTCCCACTTGCACTAGAGTCAATAATCTAGATTACATAGTAATGATTCTAACACCCATGGAGTCTTGGTGCTGATCATGTTTTGCTCGTGAGAGAGGCTTAGTCAACGGGTCTGCAACATTCAGATCCGTATGTATCTTGCAAATCTCTATGTCTCCCACTTGGACTTGGTCCCGAATGGAATTGAAGCGTCTCTTGATGTGCTTGGTCCTCTTGTGAAATCTGGATACCTTTGCCAAGGCAATTGCACCAGTATTGTCACAGAAGATCTTCATTGGTCCCGATGCACTAGGTATGACACCTAGATCGGAAATGAACTCCTTCATCCAGACTCCTTCATTTGCTGCTTCAGAAGCAGCTATGTACTCCGCTTCACATGTAGATCCTGCCACGACGCTTTGTTTAGAACTGCACTAACTTACAGCTCCACCGTTTAATAAAAACACGTATCCGGTCTGCGATTTAGAATCGTCCGGATCAGTGTCAAAGCTTGCATCGACGTAACCATTTACGACTAGCTCTTTGTCACCTCCATATACGAGAAACATATCCTTAGTCCTTTTCAGGTATTTCAGGATGTTCTTGACCGCTGTCCAGTGATCCACTCCTGGATTACTTTGGTACCTACCTGCCAAGCTTATTGCTAAGCATACGTCAGGTCTGGTACACAGCATTGCATACATGATAGAGCCTATGGCTGAAGCATAGGGAACATCTTTCATTTTCTCTCTATCTTCTGCTGTGGTCGGGCATTGATTTTGACTCAACTTCACACCTTGTAGCACAGGCAAGAATCCTTTCTTTGCCTGATCCATTTTGAATTTTTTCAAAATTTTGTCAAGGTATGTACTTTGTGAAAGTCCTATTAAGCGTCTTGATCTATCTCTATAGATCTTGATGCCAATATGTAAGTAGCTTCACCGAGGTCTTTCATAGAAAAACTTTTATGCAAGTATTCCTTTATGCTATCCAGAAATTCTATATCATTTCCAATTAATAATATGTCATCAACATATAAAACTAGAAATGCTACAGAGCTCCCACTCACTTTCTTGTAAATACAGGCTTCTCCAAAAGTCTGTATAAAACCATATGCTTTGATCACACTATCAAAACGTTTATTCCAACTCTGAGATGCTTGCACCAGTCCATAAATGGAACGTTGGAGCTTGCACACTTTGTCAGCACCTTTTGGATCAACAAAACCTTCAGGTTGCATCATATACAACTCTTCTTCTAGAAATCCATTCAAGAATGCAGTCTTGACATCCATTTTCCAAATTTCATAATCATGAAATGCAGCAATAGCCAACATGATTCGGACAGACTTAAGCATCGCTACGGGTGAGAAAGTCTCATCGTAGTCAACCCCTTGAACTTGTCGAAAACCTTTTGCAACAAGTCGAGCTTTGTAGACAGTAACATTACCATCAGCGTCAGTCTTCTTCTTAAAGATCCATTTATTCTCAATGGCTTGCCGATCATCGGGCAAGTCAACCAAAGTCCATACTTTGTTTTCATACATGGATCCTATCTCAGATTTCATGGCCTCTAGCCATTTTGCGGAATCTGGGCTCATCATCGCTTCCTCATAGTTCGTAGGTTCATCATGGTCTAGTAACATGACTTCCAGAATAGGATTTCCGTACCACTCTGGTGCGGATCTTACTCTGGTAGACCTACGAGGTTCAGTAGAAACTTGATCTGAAGTTTCATGATCAATATCATTAGCTTCCTCACTAATTGGTGTAGTTGTCACAGGAACCGGTTCTTGTGATGAACTACTTTCCAATAAGGGAGTAGATACAGTTATCTCATCAAGTTCTATTTTCCTCCCACTCACTTCTTTCGAGAGAAACTCCTTCTCTAGAAAGGATCTGATTTTAGCAACGAAAATCTTGCCTTCAGATCTGTGATAGAAGGTGTACCCAATTGTCTCCTTTGGGTATCCTATGAAGACACATTTCTCCGATTTGGGTTCGAGCTTATCTGGTTGAAGTTTCTTCACATCAGCATCGCAGCCCCAAACTTTGAGAAACGACAACTTTGGTTTCTTGCCAAACCACAGTTCATAAGGCGTCGTCTCAACGGATTTTGATGGTGCCCTATTTAACGTGAATGCGGCTGTCTCTAAAGCATAACCCCAAAACGATAGCGGTAAATCGGTAAGAGACATCATAGATCGCACCATATCAAGTAAAGTACGATTACAACGTTTGGACACACCATTTCGCTGTGGTGTTCCAGGTGGCGTGAGTTGCGAAACTATTCCACATTGTTTCAAATGTAAACCAAACTCGTAACTCAAATATTCTCCTCCACGATCAGATCGTAGAAACTTTATTTTCTTGTTACGATGATTTTCTACTTCACTCTGAAATTCTTTGAACTTTTCAAATGTTTCAGACTTGTGCTTCATCAAGTAGATATACCCATATCTGCTCAAATCATCTGTGAAGGTGAGGAAATAACGATATCCGCCACGAGCCTCAACATTCATCGGACCACATACATCTGTATGTATGATTTCCAACAAATCTGTTGCTCTCTCCATAGATCCGGAGAACGGTGTTTTGGTCATCTTGCCCATGAGGCACGGTTCGCAAGTACCAAGTGATTCATAATCAAGTGATTCCAGAAGTCCATCAGTATGGAGTTTCTTCATGCGTTTTACACCGATATGACCTAAACGGCAGTGCCACAAATATGTTGCACTATCATTATCAACTCTGCATCTTTTGGCTTCAACATTATGAATATGTGTATCACTACTATCGAGATTTAATAAACATAGACCACTCTTCAAGGGTGCATGACCATAAAAGATATTACTCATATAAATAGAACAACCATTATTCTCTGATTTAAATGAATAACCGTCTCGCATCAAACAAGATCCAGATATAATGTTCATGCTCAACGCAGGCACCAAATAACAATTATTCAGGTCTAAAACTAATCCCGATGGTAGATGTAGAGGTAGCGTGCCAACCGCGATTACATCGACTTTGGAACCATTTCCCATGCGCATCATCACCTCGTCCTTAGCTAATCTTCGCTTAATCCGTAGTCCCTGTTTCGAGTTGCAAATGTTAGCAACAGAACCAGTATCAAATACCCAGGTGCTACTGCGAGCATTAGTAAGGTACACATCAATAACATGTATATCACATATACCTTTGTTCACTTTGCCATCCTTCTTATCCGCCAAATACTTGGGGCAGTTCCGCTTCCAGTGTCCAGTCTGCTTGCAGTAGAAGCACTCAGTTTCAGGCTTAGGTCCAGACTTGGGTTTCTTCACTTGAGCAGCAACTTGTTTGCCGTTCCTTTTGAAGTTCCCCTTTTTCTTCCCTTTGCCCCTTTTCTTGAAACCAGTGGTCTTGTTGACCATCAACACTTGATGCTCCTTTTTGATTTCTACCTCCGCGGCTTTCAGCATCGCGAAGAGCTCGGGAATAGTCTTCTTCATCCCTTGCATATTATAGTTCATCACAAAGCTCTTGTAGCTTGGTGGCAGTGATTGGAGAATTCTGTCAATGACGCTATCATCCGGAAGATTAACTCCCAGTTGAATCAAGTGATTATTATACCCAGACATTTTGAGTATATGCTCACTGACAGAACTGTTCTCCTCCATCTTGCAGCTGTAGAACTTATTGGAGACTTCATATCTCTCAATCCGGGCATTTGCTTGAAATATTAACTTCAACTCCTGGAACATCTCATATGCCCCATGACGTTCAAAACATCGTTGAAGACCCGGTTCTAAGCCGTAAAGCATGGCACACTGAACTATAGAGTAGTCATCAGCTTTGCTTTGCCAGACGTTCTTAACGTCGTCAGTTGCATCAGCAGCAGGCCTGGCACCCAGCGGTGCTTCCAGGACGTAACTCTTCTGTGCAGCAATGAGGATAATCCTCAGGTTACGGACCCAGTCCGTGTAATTGCTACCATCATCTTTCAATTTTGTTTTCTCAAGGAACGTATTAAAATTCAACGGAACAACAGCACGAGCCATCTATCTACAAACAAACATAGACAAGCAAAATACTATCAGGTACTAAGTTCATGATAAATTTAAGTTCAATTAATCATATTACTAAAGAACTCCCACTTAGACAGACATCTCTCTAGTCATCCAAGTGATTACGTGATCCAAATCAACTAAACCATGTCCGATCATCACGTGAGATGGAGTAGTTTCAATGGTGAACATCTCTATGTTGATCATATCTACTATATGATTCACGCTCGACCTTTCGGTCCCCGTGTTCCGAGGCCATATCTGTATATGCTAGGCTCGTCAAGTATAACCTGAGTATTCTGCGTGTGCAACTGTTTTGCACCCGTTGTATTTGAACGTAGAGCCTATCACACCCGATCATCACGTGGGAGGAACATATGCTTGTAGGAATTGCAATAATATCAAGTTTCCTCTCTACGTGCTTAAAGTTTTGAAGTTATGCTTGTTTTACCCTCGTATGCAAGTTGATTCTTGTTCCCACAAGTTGTTTGCTCAAAAAATTCCTATGAATAGGAAGTGGGTTAGACTTAAATGAGATAGACATATTCTTCATGATGCTCTCTTTATGTTTCAATTCTTATCCTTTATGTGAGCATCATTGAAATCATCATGCCTAGCTAGGGGCATTAAACGATAGCGCTTGTTGGGAGGCAACCCAATTTTATTTTAGTTCCTTGATTTTTGATCCTGTTTATTAATAAATAATTCATCTATCCTCTGTTTAGATGTGGTTTTATGCTTTCAATTAGTGTTTCTGTCAAGTAGAACCTTTGGGAAGGATAGGGGAAAGTCTTGTTGATCATGCTGTCAAAAACAGAAACTTTAGCGCTCACAAGAATTGCTGCCATTTTTATTTGGAGAGTGATATTTAGTTAACTATTTTTTAAGATGATTAATAGGTAAATTCCTCAGGTCCAGCAATTTATTTGAGAATTTTATGAGTTCCAGAAGTATACGTTTGATCCAGATTACTACAGACTGTTCTGTTTTTGACAGATTCTGTTTTCATTGTGTTGTTTACTTATTTTGACGAATCTATGGCTAGTAAAATAGTTTATAAACCATAGAGAAGTTGGAATACAGTAGGTTTAACACCAATATAAATAAAGAATGAGTTCATTACAGTACCTTGAAGTGGTGATTTACTTTATTATACTAACGGAGCTTACGAGTTTTATATCTCCATATACCTTAAAAACATCTGTGAGCACGATATATCGGGAGTTCCGCCGCCATAAGCCTCTGTAGCCACCGAAAACCAATCTAGACCCGTTCCGGCACCCTGCCGAGGGGGCAATCCTTCTCTGGTGTCCATCTTCATCATCCCGGTGCTCTCCATGACGAGGAGGGAGTAGTTCTCCCTCAGGGCTGAGGGTATGTACCAGTAGCTATGTGTTTGATCTCTCTCTCGTGTTCTTGAGGTGATACGATCTTGATGTATCGCGAGCTTTGCTATTATAGTTGGATCCTATGATGTTTTCTTCCCCCCTCTACTCTCTTGTAATGAATTGAGTTTCCCCTTTGAAGTTATCTTATCGGATTGAGTCTTTTAAAGATTTGAGAACACTTGATGTATGTCTTGCCGTGGATATCTGTGCTGACAATGGGATATCACGTGATTCACTTGATGTATGTTTTGGTGATCAACTTGCGGGTTCCGCCCATGAACCTATGCATAGGGGTTGGCACACGTTTTCGTCGTGATTCTCCGGTAGGAACTTTGGGGCACTCTTTGAGTTTCTATGTGTTGGTTGAATAGATGAATCTGAGATTGTGTGATGCATATCGTATAATCATACCCACAGATACTTGAGGTGACATTGGAGTATCTAGGTGACATTAGGGTTTTGGTTGATTTGTGTCTTAAGGTGTTATTCTAGTACGAACCCTAGGGCGGTTTGTGACACCTATAGGAATAGCCCAACGGATTGATTGGAAAGAATAACTTTGAGGTGGTTTCGTACCCTACCATAATCTCTTCATTCGTTGTCCGCTATTAGTGACTTTGGAGTGACTCTTTGTTGCATGTTGAGGGATAGTTATGTGATCCAATTATGTTAGTATTGTTGAGGGAACTTCCACTAGCGCAAGTATGAACCCTAGGCCTTATTTCCTATCAATGCAATACCTTTTATGCTCTCTTTTTTTATTAGTTACCTTGCTGTTTTTATAATTTCAGATTACAAATACCTTTATCTACCATCCATATTGTACTTGTATCACCATCTCTTCGCCGAACTAGTGCACCTATACAATTTACCATTGTATTGGGTGTGTTGGGGACACAAGAGACTCTTTGTTATTTGGTTGTAGGGTTGCTTGAGAGAGACCATCTTCATCCTACGCCTCCTACGGATTGATAAACCTTAGGTCATCCACTTGAGGGAAATTTGCTACTGTCCTACAAACCTCTGCACTTGGAGGCCCAACAACGTCTACACGAAGAAGGTTGTGTAGTAGACATCAAGCTCTTTTCTGGCGCCGTTGCCGGGGAGGTTAGCGCTTGAAGGTATATCTTTAGATCTTGCAATCGAGTCTTTTAGTTTCTTGTTTTATCACTAGTTTAGTTTATAAAATAAAATTACAAAAAACTGGAATTAAGTTTGCCTCATACGCTTCATCTTTTTAATATCTTTCGTGAGTATGATGGAAAGGATAATTGTGCTAAAGTGCTAGAAGAAGAAATCTATAAAATGTTTGGCATAAATATTTGAATGATGAGCATGATTGCAATGTTGTTAGTATGAATTCCTTGAATATCCATGATGCTAATGATATGCAAAGCCACAAGCTTGGGGAAGCTATGTTTGATGAAGATGATATTTTTTTTCCCCCAAGTTTTGATGAGCAAATTTATTATGATGAAATCATGCCTCCTATCTATGATGATTATTGTGATGACACGTATGCTTTAAAGAATAATAATAACAATGAACCTTGTCATCTTGATCTTAATTTTCAATCACATGATAGTTATTTTGTTGAGTTTGCTCCCACTATTATTCATGAGAAGAATTTTGCTTATGTGGAGAGTAATAAAAATTCTATGCTTGTAGATCATGAAAATAATGCTTTAGGTGCTGGTTATTTTGTTGAATTCATTCATGATGCTACTTAAAGTTATTATGAGGGAGGAACATATGCTTGTAGGAATTGCAATAATATCAAGTTTCCTCTCTACGTGCTTAAAGTTTTGAAGTTATGCTTGTTTCACCCTCGTATGCAAGTTGATTCTTGTTCCCACAAGTTGTTTGCTCACAAAATTCCTATGCATAGGAAGTGGGTTAGACTTAAATGATATAGACATATTCTTCATGATGCTCTCTTTATGTTTCAATTCTTATCCTTTATGTGAGCATCATTGAAATCATCATGCCTAGCTAGGGGCATTAAACGATAGCGCTTGTTGGGAGGCAACCCAATTTTATTTTAGTTCCTTGCTTTTTGATCCTGTTTAGTAATAAATAATTCATCTATCCTCTGTTTATATGTGGTTTTATGCTTTTAATTAGTGTTTGTGTCAAGTAGAACCTTTGGGAAGAATAGGGGAAAGTCTTGTTGATCATGCTGTCAAAAACAGAAACTTTAGTGCTCAAAAGAATTGCTGCCATTTTTATTTGGAGAGTGATATTTAGTTAACTATTTTTGAATATGACTAATAGGTAAATTCCTCAGGTCCAGCAATTTATTTGAGAATTTTATGAGTTCCAGAAGTATACGTTTGATCCAGATTACTACAGACTGTTCTGTTTTTGACAGATTCTGTTTTCATTGTGTTGTTTACTTATTTTGACGAATCTATGGCTAGTAAAATAGTTTATAAACAATAGAGAAGTTGGAATACAGTATGTTTAACACCAATATAAATAAAGAATGAGTTCATTACAGTACCTTGAAGTGGTGATTTACTTTCTTATACTAACGGAGCTTACGAGTTTTCTGTTGTGAAGTTTTCAAGTTTTGGGTAAAGATTCGATGGACTATGGAACAAGGAGTGGCAAGAGCCTAAGCTTGGGGATGCCCATGGCACCCCCAAGATAATCTAAGGACTCCTAAAAGCCAAAGCTTGGGGATGCCCCGGAAGGCATCCCCTCTTTCATCTTCGTTCATCGGTAACTTTACTTGGAGCTATATTTTTATTTACCACATGATATGTGTTTTGCTTGGAGCGTCAATTTATTTTGTTAGGATTTTCTTGCTGTTATTTATAACAATGTTTTGCATCTTTTATTTCAATAAAGTGGCATTGATAGCCTTTACTATGCCTATTTTAGAATCCCACTTGTTGCTGTTTGAAAACAGAAAGTTTACCTCTGTTGCAATAATTCCCTAGAAAAGTCAGAATGTGATAAAATGTTGAAACCTTTTGAATATTAAGCTATGATAAATTTACTACGGTGGGAATTTTCTTTCATAATTTTTGGAGCTAGGGAAGTATGGATGTTGCAGCATTCTTTACAGACTATCCTGTTTAGGCAGATTACTGTTATGTTTGCATTGTTTGCATATGTTTGCTTCTTGAATGATTCTATTTGAGTATAGGACTATTAAATATGCAGAGGCATTTAGTATGAAATGTTGAATAATAATTTTAGTGACTTGCTACAGTAGAGTGTGATAAGGTTTTTGCAATGGTTTATACTAACTTATCTCATGAGTCTTTGTTGAGTTTTGTGTGGATGAAGCTTTTGAGATTTAGGGAGACCGTGATATGAGAGGAATTAAGGAGACACAAAAGCTCAATCTTGGGGATGACCAAGGCACCCCAAGACAATATTTCAAGAAGTCTCAAGCGTCTAAGCTTGGGGATGCCCCGGTTGGCATCCCACCTTTCTTCTTCAACAACTACCGTTAGTTTCGGTTGATCCTAAGTTTTTGCTTCTTCACATGATGTTTGCCATTCTTAGAATATAATTTCATTTTTCTTTGCTTGATGTTTGAATAAAATACCAAGATCTTAAATTATTAAATGTTATAGAGTCTTCACATAGTTGCATAATTATTCGACTACTCATTGATCTTCACTTACATCTTTCGGAGTAGTTTGTCATTTGCTCTAGTGCTTCACTTATATCTTTTAGAGCACGGTGGTGGTTTTATTTTGTATAAATAGATGAACTATCATGATTCACTTATATTATTTTGAGAATCTTAAATAGCATGGTAATTTGCTTAAAATCCTAATATGCTAGGTACTCAAGATTAGTAAAACTTTCTTATGAGTGTATTGAATACTAAGAGAAGTTTGATGCTTGATGATTGTTTTGAGATATGGAGGTAATAATATCAAAGCCGTGCTAGTTGAGTAGTTGTGAATTTGAGGTATACTTGTGTTGAAGTTTGCAAGTCCCGTAGCATGCACGTATGGTAAACGTTATGTAACAAATTTGAAACATGAGGTGTTATTTGATTGTCCTCCTTATGAGTGGCGGTCGGGGACGAGCGATGGTCTTTTCCTACCAATCTATCCCCCTAGGAGCATGCGCGTAGTGCCGAGGTTTTTGATGACTTGTAGATTTTTGCAATAAGTATGTGAGTTCTTTATGACTAATGTTGAGTCCATGGATTATACGCACTCTCACCCTTCCATCATTGCTAGCCTCTTCGGTACCGTGCATTGCCCTTTCTCACATCGAGAGTTGGCGCAAACTTCGCCGGTGCATCCAAACCCCGTGATATGATACGCTCTATCACACATAAACCTCCTTATATCTTCCTCAAAACAGCCACCATACCTACCTATTATGGCATTTCCATAGCCATTCCGAGATATATTGCCATGCAACTTTCCATCATTCCGTTCTTCATGACACATTCATCATTGTCATATTGCTTAGCATGATCATGTAGCTGACATAGTATTTGTGGCAAAGCCACCGTTCATAATTCTTTCATACATGTCACTCTTGGTTCATTGCATATCCCGGTACACCGCCGGAGACATTCATATAGAGTCATCTTTGTTCTAGTATCGAGTTGTAATCATTGAGTTGTAAATAAATAGAAGTGTGATGATCATCATTTTCTAGAGCATTGTCCCAAGTGAGGAATAAAAAAAGAGAAGGCCCAAAAAAAGAGAAAGGCCATAAAAAAAGAGAAGGCCCCAAAAATGAGAGAAAAAGAGAGAAGGGACAATGCTACTATCTTTTGCCATACTTGTGCTTCAAAGTAGCACCATAATCTTGATGATAGAGAGTCTTTTGTTTTGTCACTTTCATATACTAGTGGGAATTTTCATTATAGAACTTGGCTTGTATATTCCAACAATGGGCCTCCTCAAGTGCCCTAGGTCTTCGTGAGCAAGCAAGTTGGATGCACACCCACTAGTTTCTTTTGTTGAGCTTTCATACATTTATAGCTCTAGTGCATCCGTTGCATGGCAATCCCTACTCCTCAAATTAACATCAATCGGTGGGCGTCTCCATAGCCCATTGATTAGCCTCGTTGATGTGAGAATTTCTCCTTTTTGTCTTCTCCACATAACCCCCTCATTATTATATTCCACCCATAGTGCTATATCCATGGCTCGCGCTCATGTATTGCGTGAAAGTTTATAGGTTTGAGATTACTTAAGTATGAAAGATTTGCTTGGCTTGTCATCGGGGTTGTGCATGATGAGAGCATTCTTGTGTGACGAAAATGAAACATGACTAAACTATATGATTTTGTAGGGATGAACTTTCTTTGGCCATGTTATGTTGAGAAGACATAATTGCTTAGTTAGTATGCTTGAAGTATTATCATTTTTATGTCAATATGAACTTTTTCCTTGAATCTTTCGGACCTGAATATTCATACCACAATTAAGAAGAATTACATTGAAATTATGCCAAGTAGCACTCCACATGAAAAATTCTGTTTTTATCATTTACCTACTCGAGGACGAGCAGGAATTAAGCTTGGGGATGCTGATACGTCTCCAACGTATCTATAATTTTTGATTGCTCCATGCTATATTATCTACTATTTTGAATGTTTATGGGCTTTATTATACACTTTTATATCATTTTTGGGACTAACCTATTAACCCAGAGCCCAGTGCCAGTTTCTGTTTTTACCCTGTTTTAGGGTTTCGAAGAAAAGGAAAATCAAACGGAGTCCAATTGACCTGAAACTTCACGAAACTCATTTTTGGAAGGAAAGAAGCCCAGAAGACTTGGAGTGCACGTCGGGGGCTCTACGAGGAGGCCACGAGGCAGGGGGCGTGCCCACCCCCCTGGGCGCGCCCTCCACCCTCGTGGCCCCCCTGACGTACTTCTTCTGCCTATATATCTCCATATACCTTAAAAACATCCGTGAGCACAATATATCGGGAGTTCCGCCGCCAGAAGCCTCTCTAGCCACCGAAAACCAATCTAGACCCGTTCCGGCACCCTGCCGAGGGGGCAATCCTTCTCTGGTGTCCATCTTCATCATCCCGGTGCTCTCCATGACGAGGAGGGAGTAGTTCTCCCTCAGGGCTGAGGGTATGTACCAGTAGCTATGTGTTTGATCTCTCTCTCTCGTGTTCTTGAGGTGATACGATCTTGATGTATCCCGAGCTTTGCTATTATAGTTGGATCCTATGATGTTTTCTTCCCCCCTCTACTCTCTTGTAATGAATTGAGTTTCCCCTTTGAAGTTATCTTATCGGATTGAGTCTTTAAAGATTTGAGAACACTTGATGTATGTCTTGCCGTGGATATCTGTGCTGACAATGGGATATCACGTCATTCACTTGATGTATGTTTTGGTGATCAACTTGCGGGTTCCGCCCATGAACCTATGCATAGGGGTTGGCACACGTTTTCGTCGTGATTCTCCGGTAGGAACTTTGGGGCACTCTTTGAGGTTCTATGTGTTGGTTGAATAGATGAATCTGAGATTGTGTGATTCATATCGTATAATCATACCCACGGATACTTGAGGTGACATTGGAGTATCTAGGTGACATTAGGGTTTTGGTTGATTTGTGTCTTAAGGTGTTATTCTAGTACGAACCCTAGGGCTGTTTGTGACACCTATAGGAATAGCCCAATGGATTGATTGGAAAGAATAACTTTGAGGTGGTTTCGTACCCTACCATAATCTCTTCATTCGTTCTCCGCTATTAGTGACTTTGGAGTGACTCTTTGTTGCATGTTGAGGGATAGTTATGTGATCCAATTATGTTAGTATTGTTGAGGGAACTTCCACTAGCGCAAGTATGAACCCTAGGCCTTATTTCCTATCAATGCAATACCGTTTATGCTCTCTTTTATTATTAGTTACCTTGCTGTTTTTATAATTTCAGATTACAAATACCTTTATCTACCATCCATATTGTACTTGTATCACCATCTCTTCGCCGAACTAGTGCACCTATACAATTTACCATTGTATTGGGTGTGTTGGGGACACAAGAGACTCTTTGTTATTTGGTTGTAGGGTTGCTTGAGAGAGACCATCTTCATCCTACGCCTCCTACGGATTGATAAACCTTAGGTCATCCACTTGAGGGAAATTTGCTACTGTCCTACAAACCTCTGCACTTGGAGTCCCAACAACATCTACACGAAGAAGGTTGTGTAGTAGACATCAAGCTCTTTTCTGGCGCCATTTCCGGGGAGGTTAGCGCTTGAAGGTATATCTTTAGATCTTGCAATCGAGTCTTTTAGTTTCTTGTTTTATCACTAGTTTAGTTTATAAAATAAAATTACAAAAAACTGGAATTAAGTTTGCCTCATACGCTTCATCTTTTTAATATCTTTCGTGAGTATGATGGAAAGGATAATTGTGCTAAAGTGCTAGAAGAAGAAATCTATAAAATGTTTGGCATAAATATTTGAATGATGAGCATGATTGCAATGTTGTTAGTATGAATTCCTTGAATATCCATGATGCTAATGATATGCAAAGCCACAAGCTTGGGGAAGCTATGTTTGATGAAGATGATATTTTTTGTCCCCCAAGTTTTGATGAGCAAATTTATTATGATGAAAGCATGCCTCCTATCTATGATGATTATTGTGATGACACGTATGCTTTAAAGAATAATAATAACAATGAACCGTGTCATCTTGATCTTAATTTTCAATCACATGATAGTTATTTTGTTGAGTTTGCTCCCACTATTATTCATGAGAAGAATTTTGCTTATGTGGAGAGTAATAAAAATTCTATGCTTGTAGATCATGAAAATAATGCTTTAGGTGCTGGTTATTTTGTTGAATTCATTCATGATGCTACTTAAAGTTATTATGAGGGAGGAACATATGCTTGTAGGAATTGCAATAATATCAAGTTTCCTCTCTACGTGCTTAAAGTTTTGAAGTTATGCTTGTTTTACCCTCGTATGCAAGTTGATTCTTGTTCCCACAAGTTGTTTGCTCAAAAAATTCCTATGAATATGAAGTGGGTTATACTTAAATGAGATAGACATATTCTTCATGATTCTCTCTTTATGTTTCAATTCTTATCCTTTATGTGAGCATCATTGAAATCATCATGCCTAGCTAGGGGCATTAAACGATAGCGCTTGTTGGGAGGCAACCCAATTTTATTTTAGTTACTTGCTTTTTGATCCTGTTTAGTAATAAATAATTCATCTATCCTCTGTTTAGATGTGGTTTTATGCTTTTAATTAGTGTTTGTGTCAAGTAGAACCTTTGGGAAGAATAGGGGAAAGTCTTGTTGATCATGCTGTCAAAAACAGAAACTTTAGCGCTCACAAGAATTGCTGCCATTTTTATTTGGAGAGTGATATTTAGTTAACTGTTTTTTATGATGAATAATATGTAAATTCCTCAGGTCCAGCAATTTATTTGAGAATTTTATGAGTTCCAGAAGTATACGTTTGATCCAGATTACTACAGACTGTTCTGTTTTTGACAGATTCTGTTTTCATTGTGTTGTTTACTTATTTTGACGAATCTATGGCTAGTAAAATAGTTTATAAACCATAGAGAAGTTGGAATAAAGTAGGTTTAACACCAATATAAATAAAGAATGAGTTCATTACAGTACCTTGAAGTGGTGATTTACTTTCTTATACTAACGGAGCTTACGAGTTTTCTGTTGTGAAGTTTTCAAGTTTTGGGTAAAGATTCGATGGACTATGGAACAAGGAGTGGCAAGAGCCTAAGCTTGGGGATGCCCATGGCACCCCCAAGATAATCTAAGGACTCCTAAAAGCCAAAGCTTGGGGATGCCCCGGAAGGCATCCCCTCTTTCATCTTCGTTCATCGGTAACTTTACTTGGAGCTATATTTTTATTTACCACATGATATGTGTTTTGCTTGGAGCGTCAATTTATTTTGTTAGGATTTTCTTGCTGTTATTTATAACAATGTTTTGCATCTTTTATTTCAATAAAGTGGCATTGATAGCCTTTACTATGCCTATTTTAGAATCCCACTTGTTGCTGTTTGAAAACAGAAAGTTTACCTCTGTTGCAATAATTCCCTAGAAAAGTCAGAATGTGATAAAATGTTGAAACCTTTTGAATATTAAGCTATTATAAATTTACTACAGTGGGAATTTTCTTTCATAATTCTGGAGCTAGGGAAGTATGGATGTTGCAGCATTCTTTACAGACTATCCTGTTTAGGCAGATTACTGTTATGTTTGCATTGTTTGCATATGTTTGCTTCTTGAATGATTCTATTTGAGTATAGGACTATTAAATATGCAGAGGCATTTAGTATGAAATGTTGAATAATAATTTTAGTGATTTGCTACAGTAGAGTGTGATAAGGTTTTTGCAATGGTTTATACTAACTTATCTCATGAGTCCTTGTTGAGTTTTGTGTGGATGAAGCTTTTGAGATTTAGGGAGACCGTGATATGAGAGGAATTAAGGAGACACAAAAGCTCAAGCTTGGGGATGACCAAGGCTCCCCAAGACAATATTTCAAGAAGTCTCAAGCGTCTAAGCTTGGGGATGCCCCGGTTGGCATCCCACCTTTCTTCTTCAACAACTACCGTTAGTTTCGGTTGATCCTAAGTTTTTGCTTCTTCACATGATGTTTGCCATTCTTAGAATATAATTTCATTTTTCTTTGCTTGATGTTTGAATAAAATACCAAGATCTTAAATTGTTAAATGTTATAGAGTCTTCACATAGTTGCATAATTATTCGACTACTCATTGATCTTCACTTATATCCTTCGGAGTAGTTTGTCATTTGCTCTAGTGCTTCACTTATATCTTTTAGAGCACGGTGGTGGTTTTATTTTGTAGAAATAGATGAACTATCATGATTCACTTATATTATTTTGAGAATCTTAAATAGCATGGTAATTTGCTTAAAATCCTAATATGCTAGGTACTCAAGATTAGTAAAACTTTCTTATGAGTGTATTGAATACTAAGAGAAGTTTGATGCTTGATGATTGTTTTGAGATATGGAGGTAATAATATCAAAGCCGTGCTAGTTGAGTAGTTGTGAATTTGAGGTATACTTGTGTTGAAGTTTGCAAGTCCCGTAGCATGCACGTATGGTAAACGTTATGTAACAAATTTGAAACATGAGGTGTTATTTGATTGTCCTCCTTATGAGTGGCGGTCGGGGACGAGCGATGGTCTTTTCCTACCAATCTATCCCCCTAGGAGCATGCGCGTAGTGCCGAGGTTTTTGATGACTTGTAGATTTTTGCAATAAGTATGTGAGTTCTTTATGACTAATGTTGAGTCCATGGATTATACGCACTCTCACCCTTCCATCATTGCTAGCCTCTTCGGTATCGTGCATTGCCCTTTCTCACATCGAGAGTTGGCGCAAACTTCGCCGGTGCATCCAAACCCCATGATATGATACGCTCTATCACACATAAACCTCCTTATATCTTCCTCAAAACAGCCACCATACCTACCTATTATGGCATTTCCATAGCCATTCCGAGATATATTGCCATGCAACTTTCCATCATTCCGTTCTTCATGACACATTCATCATTGTCATATTGCTTAGCATGATCATGTAGCTGACATAGTATTTGTGGCAAAGCCACCGTTCATAATTCTTTCATACATGTCACTCTTGGTTCATTGCATATCCCGGTACACCGCCGGAGACATTCATATAGAGTCATCTTTGTTCTAGTATCGAGTTGTAATCATTGAGTTGTAAATAAATAGAAGTGTGATGATCATCATTTTCTAGAGCATTGTCCCAAGTGAGGAATAAAAAAAAGAGAAGGCCCAAAAAAAGAGAAAGGCCATAAAAAAAGAGAAGGCCCCAAAAATGAGAGAAAAAGAGAGAAGGGACAATGCTACTATCTTTTGCCATACTTGTGCTTCAAAGTAGCACCATAATCTTGATGATAGAGAGTCTTTTGTTTTGTCACTTTCGTATACTAGTGGGAATTTTCATTATAGAACTTGGCTTGTATATTCCAACAATGGGCCTCCTCAAGTGCCCTAGGTCTTCGTGAGCAAGCAAGTTGGATGCACACCCACTAGTTTCTTTTGTTGAGCTTTCATACATTTATAGCTCTAGTGCATCCGTTGCATGGCAATCCCTACTCCTCAAATTAACATCAATCGGTGGGCGTCTCCGTAGCCCATTGATTAGCCTCGTTGATGTGAGACTTTCTCCTTTTTGTCTTCTCCACATAACCCCCTCATTATTCTATTCCACCCATAGTGCTATATCCATGGCTCGCGCTCATGTATTGCGTGAAAGCTTATAGGTTTGAGATTACTTAAGTATGAAACAATTGCTTGGCTTATCATCGGGGTTGTGCATGATGAGAGCATTCTTGTGTGACGAAAATGAAACATGACTAAACTATATGATTTTGTAGGGATGAACTTTCTTTGGCCATGTTATTTTGAGAAGACATAATTGCTTAGTTAGTATGCTTGAAGTATTATCATTTTTATGTCAATATGAACTTTCTCCTTGAATCTTTCGGACCTGAATATTCATACCACAATTAAGAAGAATTACATTGAAATTATGCCAAGTAGCACTCCACATGAAAAATTCTGTTTTTATCATTTACCTACTTGAGGACGAGCAGGAATTAAGCTTGGGGATGCTGATACGTCTCCAATGTATCTATAATTTTTGATTGCTCCATGCTATATTATCTACTGTTTTCAATGTTTATGGGCTTTATTATACACTTTTATATCATTTTTGGGACTAACCTATTAACCTAGAGCCCAGTGCCAATTTCTGTTTTTACCCTATTTTAGGGTTTCGAAGAAAAGGAAAATCAAATGGAGTCCAATTGACCTAAAACTTCACGGAACTCATTTTTGGAAGGAAACAAGCCCAGAAGACTTGGAGTGCACGTCGGGGGCTCTACGACGAGGCCACGAGGCAGGGGGGCGTGCCCACCCCCCTGGGCGCGCCCTCCACCCTTGTGGCCCCCCTGACGTACTTCTTCTGCCTGTATATCTCCATATACCTTAAAAACATCCGTGAGCACAATATATCGGGAGTTCCGCCGCCTGAAGCCTCTGTAGCCACCAGAAACCAATCTAGACCCGTTCCGGCACCCTGCCGAGGGAGCAATCCTTCTCCGCTATCCATCTTCATCATCCCGATGCTCTCCATGACGAGGAGGGAGTAGTTCTCCCTCGGGGCTGAGGGTATGTACCAGTAGCTATGTGTTTGATCTCCCTCTCGTGTTCTTGAGGTGATACAATCTTGATGTATCGCGAGCTTTGCTATTATAGTTGGATCCTATGATGTTTTGGTCCCCCCTCTACTCTCTTGTAATGAATTGAGTTTCCCCTTTGAAGTTATCTTATCGGATTGAGTCTTTAAAGATTTGAGAACACTTGATGTATGTCTTGCCATGGATATCTGTGCTGACAATGGGATATCACGTGATTCACTTAATGTATGTTTTGGTGATCAACTTGCGGGTTCCGCCCATGAACCTATGCATAGGGGTTGGCACACGTTTTCGTCGTGATTCTCCGGTAGGAACTTTGGGGCACTCTTTGAGGTTCTATGTGTTGGTTGAATAGATGAATCTGAGATTGTGTGATGCATATCGTATAATCATACCCACGGATACTTGAGGTGACATTGGAGTATCTAGGTGACATTAGGGTTTTGGTTGATTTGTGTCTTAAGGTGTTATTCTAGTACGAACCCTAGGGCTGTTTGTGACACCTATAGGAATAGCCCAACGGATTGATTGGAAAGAATAACTTTGAGGTGGTTTCGTACCCTACCATAATCTCTTCGTTCGTTCTCCGCTATTAGTGACTTTGGAGTGACTCTTTGTTGCATGTTGAGGGATAGTTATGTGATCCAATTATGTTAGGATTGTTGAGGGAACTTCCACTAGCGCAAGTATGAACCCTAGGCCTTATTTCCTATTAATGCAATACCGTTTATGCTCTCTTTTATTATTAGTTACCTTGCTGTTTTTATAATTTCAGATTACAAATACCTTTATCTACCATCCATATTGTACTTGTATCACCATCTCTTCGCCGAACTAGTGCACCTATACAATTTACCATTGTATTGGGTGTGTTGGGGACACAAGAGACTCTTTGTTATTTGGTTGCAGGGTTGCTTGAGAGAGACCATCTTCATCCTACGCCTCCTACGGATTGATAAACCTTAGGTCATCCACTTGAGGGAAATTTGCTACTGTCCTACAAACCTCCGCACTTGGAGGCCCAACAACGTCTACAAGAAGAAGGTTGTGTAGTAGACATCATCGCGCCTGCGTAAATTTGTGTTTATCTGACCTTTTTCCTATGCGAACTGACAGGTGGGACCCACAAGGAACGTGGTCAATCTAACTAGTCAAGATAATGCCACGCAGACTATTTGGCCGGCCAACAGAGTGCAATCCGATGCTAAACGGTGAGCAAGTGACCGTATAATCACCGCAAAACGTATATAGTGACCGTAATGAGCGTATTCTGAAGTTCGGTGACCGTATTATGCTTTCTCTCTGTAGGCCCTCCAAAACTAAATCTCTACATGTTCTCGCATGTTACATCTAACAAATATGCAATACAACACTATTACTACACTCTAACACAATAGATCATATGTGTTTTTAGTTTTACTAGATATCATATTGTTACTTAATTATTCAGTTTGCATACTGATACGTCCATTTTGCATCATGCTTTTATATCGATATTTATTGCATTATGGGCTGTTATTTCACATTATGTCACAATACTTATGGCTATTCTCTCTAATTTTATAAGGTTTACATAAGGAGGGAGAATGCCGGCAGCTGGAATTCTGGGCTGGAAAAGGAGCAAATATTAGAGACCTATTCTGCACAACTCCAAAAGTCCTGAAACTCCACGGAATACCTTATAATAAATAATGAAAAATCCTCGCCAAAGATGAAGACCAGGGGGCCCACACCCTGTCCACGAGGGTGGGGGGCACCCCCCTAGGGCGCGCCCCCTACCTCATGGGCCCCCTGGTGGCTCTCCGATGACCATCTTCTGCTATATGAAGTCTTTTGTCGAGAAAAAAACCAGAAGAAACCTTTCGGGATGAAACTCCGCCGCCACGAGGCGGAACCTTGGCGGAACGAATCTAGGGCTCCGGCAGAGCTATTCTGCCGGGGAAACTTCTCTCCCGGAGGGGCAAATCATCGCCATCGTCATCACCAACACTCCTCTCATCGGGAGAGGGCAATCTCCATCAACATCTTCATCAGCACCATCTCATCTCAAAACCCTAGTTCATTTCTTGTATCCAATTCTTGTCTCCAAGTCCGGGATTGGTGCTAGTAGGTTGCTAGTAGTGTTAATTACTCCTTGTAGTTGATGCTAGTTGGTTTAATTGGTGGAAGATCATATGTTCAGATCCTTTATGCATATTATTACCCCTCTGATTATGAACATGAATATGCTTTGTGAGTAGTTACATTTGTTCCTGAGGACAAGGGAGAAGTCTTTCTATTAGTAGTCATGTGAATTTGGTATTCGTTCAATAGTTTGATGAGATGTATGTTGTCTAGCCTCTAGTGGTGTTATGTGAACGTCGACTACATAACACTTCACCATTATTTGGGCCTAGAGGAAGGCATTGGGAAGTAATAAGTAGATGATGGGTTGCTAGAGTGGCATAAGCTTAAACCCTAGTTTATGCGTTGCTTCGTAAGGGGCTGATTTGGATCCATATGTTTCATGCTATGGTTAGGTTTACCTTAATACTTTTGTTGTAGTTGCGGATGCTTGCAATAGAGGTTAATCATAAGTGGGATGCTTGCTCAAGTAAGAACAGCACCCAAGCACCGGTCCACCCACATGTCAAATTATCAAAGTACCGAACGCGAATCATATGAACGTGATGAAAACTAGCTTGACGATATTCCCATGTGTCCTCGGGAGCGCTTTTCCTTATGTAAGAATTTGTCCAGGCTTGTCCTTTGCTACAAAAAGGATTGGGCCACCTTGTTTACACTTAATTTACTTTTGTTACTTGTTGCTCCTTACAAATTATCTTATCACAAAACTATCTGTTACCACTTATTTCAGTACTTGCAGAGAATACCTTGCTGAAAACCGCTTATCATTTCCTTCTACTCCTCGTTGGGTTCGACACTCTTACTTATCGAAAGGACTACGATGGATCCCCTATACTTGTGGGTCATCAAGACTCTTTTCTGGCACTGTTGCCGGGGAGTGAAGCGCCTTTGGTAGGTGGAATTTGGTAAGGAAGAAATTATATAGTGTGCTGAAATTTACTGTCACTTGTTACTATGGAAAGTAATCCTCTGAGGGGCTTGTTCGAGGTATCTTCACCCCGACCAGTAGAGAAAAGAGTTTCTCCTCAACCTACTGAACCTATTGAAAATGAAATTCCTTATGAGTATCCTTCGGGTATGATAGAAAAACTGCTAGCTAATCCTTTTACAGGAGATGGAACAAAGCATCCTGATGAACACCTAATATATGTAGATGAAGTTTGCGGATTATTTAAGCTTGCAGGTATACCCGATGATGTTGCTAAGAAGAAGGTCTTCCCTTTATCTTTGAAGGGAGATGCATTGACATGGTATAGGCTATGTGATGATATGAGATCATGGAACTATAGAAGATTGAAATTGGAATTTCATCAAAAGTATTACCCTATGCATCTTGTTCATCGTGACCGCAATTATATATATAATTTTTGGCCTCACGAAGGAGAAAGCATCGCTCAAGCTTGGGGGAGGCTTAAATCAATGTTATATTCATGCCCCAATCATGAGCTCCCAAGAGAAACAATTCTTCAAAAAATTTATGCTCGACTTTCTGAAAATAATCGCACCATGCTCGATACTTCTTGTGTTGGCTCTTTTATGATGAAGACTATTGGATTTAGATGGGATTTATTGGATAGAATTAAACGAAACTCTGAAGATTGGGGTCTCGACGAAGGTAAGGAGTCAGGTATGACACCTAAGTGTGATTGTGTTAAATCTTTTATGGATACCAATATTTTCCGTAAGTTTAGCACTAAATATGGACTTGATTCTGAGATAGTAGCTTCTTTCTGTGAATCTTTTGCTACTTATGTTGATCTCCCTAAGGAGAAGTGCTTTAAATATCATCCTCCCATAGAAGTAAAAGTAGTTGCACCTATTAAAGTTGAAGAAAAGACTGTCACTTATAATGATCCTATTGTTCCTACTTGTTATGTTGAGAAACCACCTTTCCCTGTTAGGATAAAGGATCATGCTAAAGCTTCAACTGTGGTTCATAAAAGCAATATTAAAACATATACACCTCCTAAGCAAGTTAAAGTTGAACCTAATATTGCTATTGTTAAAGATCTCTTATCTGATAATATAGATGGGCATGTTATTTACTTCTGTAATGAAACTGCTAGAATTGCTAAACCCCGTGATACAGATAAACCTAGACCTGTGGTAGGCATGCCTATTATTTCTGTTAAAATAGGAGATCATTGTTATCATGGCTTATGTGATATGGGTGCTAGTGCTAGTGCAATACCTATTGACTTATACAAAGAAATTATGCATGACATTGCACCTGTTGAGTTAGAAGAAATTGATGTCACTATTAAACTTGCTAATACAGATACTATTTCACCAATGGGAATTGTTAGAGATGTTGAAGTCTTGTGTGGGAAAACTAAATATCCTGGTGATTTTCTTGTTCTTGGTTCCCCACAAGATAGCTTTTGTCCCATTATATTTGGTAGACCCTTCTTGAATATTGTTAATGCTACCATAGATTGCAAAGGGATGTTGTTACTGTCGGCTTAGATGATTTGACTCATGAGTTTAATTTCTCTAAATTTAGTAAACAACACCGTGAAGAAGAATTGCCTAGTAAGGATGAAATTATTGGTCTTGGTTCTATTGCCGTACCTCCTAGTGATCCTTTAGAACAATATTTGCTAGACCATGAGAATGATATGTTTATGAATGAAAGAAGGGAAATAGATGAAGTATTATTTAAACAAGAACCTATTCTGAAACAAAATTTGCCTGTTGAAATCCTAGGGGATGCCCCTCCACCTATGGGTGATCCCATGTTTGAGCTTAAACCGTTGCCTGATAATCTTAAATATGCTTATCTTGATGAAAAGAAGATATATCCTGTTATTATTAGTGCTAACCTTTCAGAGCATGAAGAAGAAAGATTATTGAAAACTCTGAAGAAGCACTGTGCTGCTATTGGATATACTCTTGATGATCTTAAGGGCATTAGTCCCACTCTATGTAAAGATAAAATAAATGTGGAAGCAGATGCCAAACCAGTTTGTGATCCTCAACGACGTCTGAATCCTAAAATGAAAGAAGTGGTAAGAAAAGAAATACTAAAGCTTCTGGAGGCAGGTATATTTTATCCCGTTGCTGATAGTGAGTGGGTAAGTCTTGTTCATTGTGTCCCTAAGAAGGGAGGTATTACTGTTGTTCCTAATGATAAAGATGAATTGATTCCATAGAGAATTATTACAGGTTATAGGATGGTAATTGATTTACGCAAATTAAATATGGCTACTAAGAAAGATCATTACCCCTTACCTTTTATCAATCAAATGCTAGAAAGATTATGCAAACATACACATTACTGCTTTCTAGATGGTTATTCTGGTTTCTCTCAAATACCTATGTCGGCTAAAGATCAATCGAAGACTACTTTTACATGCCCTTTTGATACTTTTGCTTATAGACATATGCCTTTTGGTTTATGTAATGCACCTGCTACCTTTCAAAGATGCATGATGGCTATATTCTCTGACTTTTGTGAGGTTTTCATGGACGACTTTTTCGTCTATGGATCTTCTTTTGATGATTGCTTGAGCAATCTTGATCGAGTTTTGCAGAGATGTGAAGAAACTAATCTTGTCTTGAATTGGGAAAAGTGCCACTTCATGGTTAATGAAAGTATTGTCTTGGGGCATAAAGTTTCTGAAAGAGGTATTGAAGTTGATAAAGGCAAGGTTGATGCTATTGAAAAGATGCCGTGTCCCAATGACATCAAAGGTATAAGAAGTTTCCTTGGTCACGCCGGATTTTATAGGAGGTTCATTAAGGACTTCTCAAAAATTTCTCGGCCTCTGACTAATTTATTACGAAAAGATATACCATTTGTCTTTGATGATGACTGTGTAGAAGCATTTGAAATACTTAAGAAAGCATTAGTATCTGCACCTATTGTTCAACCACCTGATTGGAATTTACCCTTTGAAATTATGTGTGATGCTAGTGATTATGCTATAGGTGCTGTTCTAGGGCAAAGAGTTGATAGGAAATTAAATGTTATCCATTATGCTAGTAAGACTCTAGACAATGCTCAAAGAAATTATGCTACTACTAAAAAAGAACTTTTAGCAGTTGTATTTGCTTGTGATAGCTTCAGACCTTATATTGTTGATTCTAAAGTAACTATCCACACTGATCATGCTGCTATTAAATATCTTATGGAGAATAAAGATGCTAAACCTAGACTTATTAGATGGGTTCTCTTGCTACAAGAATTTGATTTGCATATTGTTGATAGAAGAGGAGCTGAGAACCCCGTTGCAGACAACTTATCTAGGTTAGAGAATGTTCTTGATGACCCACTACCTATTGATGATAGCTTTCCTGATGAACAATTAAATGTCATAAGTACTTCTCGTAGTACTCCTTGGTATGCTGATTATGCTAATTATATTGTTGCTAAATTCATACCACCTAGCTTCACATACCAACAAAAGAAAAAGTTATTCTATGATTTGAGACATTACTTTTGGGATGACCCACATCTTTATAAAGAAAGAGTAGATGGTGTTATTAGACGTTGTGTACCTGAGCATGAACATGAACAGATCCTACGCAAGTGCCACTCCGAAACTTATGGAGGACACCACGCGGGAGATAGAACTGCACATAAGGTATTGCAATCCGGTTTTTATTGGCCTACTCTCTTCAAGGATGCCCGTAAGTTTGTCCTATCTTGTGATGAATGTCAAAGAATTGGTAATATTAGTAGACGTCAAGAAATGCCTATGAATTATTCACTTGTTATTGAACCGTTTGATGTTTGGGGCTTTGATTATATGGGACCTTTTCCTGCCTCTAATGGATATACACATATTTTAGTTGCTGTTGATTACGTTGCTAAGTGGGTAGAAGCTATTCCAACTAGTAGTGCTGATCATAACACTTCTATTAAAATGCTTAAAGAAGTTATTTTTCCGAGGTTTGGAGTCCCTAGATATTTAATGACTGATGGTGGTTCACATTTTATTCATGGTGCTTTCCATAAAATGCTTGCTAAGTATGACGTCAATCATAGAATTGCATCTCTGTATCACCCACAGTCTAGTGGTCAAGTAGAATTGAGTAATAGAGAACTCAAATTAATTTTGTAAAAGACTGTCAATAGGTCTAGAAAGAATTGGTCCAAGAAACTTGATGATGCATTATGGGCCTATAGAACTACATATAAAAATCCTATGGGTATGTCTCTGTATAAAATGGTATATGGAAAAGCATGTCACTTACCTCTCGAACTAGAACATAAGGCATATTGGGCTATTAAAGAGCTGAGCTATGATTTCAAACTTGCCGGTGAAAAGAGGTTATTTGATATTAGCTCACTTGATGAATGGAGAACCCAAGCTTATGAAAATGCCAAGTTGTTTAAAGAAAAGGTTAAAAGATGGCATGACAAAAGGATACAAAAGCGTGAGTTTAATGTAGGTGATTATGTATTGCTATACAACACTCGTTTAAGATTTTTTGCAGGAAAACTTCTCTCTAAATGGGAAGGCCCCTATGTTATCGAGGAGGTCTATCGTTCCGGTGCCATAAAAATCAACAACTTTGAAGGCACAAATCCGAAGGTGGTAAACGGTCAGAGAATTAAACACTATATCTCAGGTAATCCCATAAATATTGAAACCAATATTATTGAAATCATAACCCCGGAGGAATACATAAGGGACACTTTCCAGAACGTTTCAGACTCCAAAAAGGAATAGGTATGTGGTACGGTAAGTAAACCAACTCGAAAACAATTTTTAAGGCAATATTTCTCCGTTTTGGAATATTTAGAAAAATAGAAAATTAAGTAGCAGTCCGGGAAGGACACAAGGGCCCCACGAGGGTGGAGGGCGCGCCCTACCCCCCTGGGCACGCCCCCCTACCTCGTGAGCACCTCGTGTGCCTTCCGGACTCCGTTTTCTTGCACGATACGTATTTTGGTCGGTAAAAATTCACTATATATTCTCCAGAAGGTTTTGACTCCCGTATCACGCAAATATTCTCTGTTCTTGTTTCGAGCTGTTTTTCTGACAGATCTAGATTATCATGACGTCCCCAAGTGCTTCCAAGGACAAGTTCTTCGAGAATGTCATCAACCCTTACCTCGCGGAGGTGCTGCGACACCCTCAAACCATTGAGATGGAATGTCATCAACCCTTACCTCGCGGAGGTGCTGCGACACCCTCAAACCATTGAGATGCGTGATGGGTTGCTGCACATCCGCGATGCTGAGGGACCAAAGGGAACCGGAAGCATGGAGACGAGGCTCGAAGCAATGGAGCAACAAGTTTTCAAGTGCCAGGGGATGGTGGAGTGTGGGATCAACGCTAGCCACATGATGCTCACGGATTTCACTAACAACTACAAGCCGGATGCCAAGAACACCGAGGAGGCCATCTTAAAGCTACATGAGAAGATCGAGCACCTCCAAGCCCAAATCTATGACCTGCAAAACCAAAACTATGAGTATGAATATAGATTCAAAAGAATGAGTTTGTCTGCAGATTCAAGGATTCCAGAGACTCGATCATCCTTCTATGATGGTGAACCCATGCCTTGGAAGATGGATGACAAGCCCGCATCATCAACAACAGCTCCACCTTCTTCACCAACCAAGGAGATATAATCACATGGGTATGGGCACTCCCCTTGGCAACAGCTAAGCTTGGGGGAGGTGCCCCGGTATCCTATCACAATCACAACTCCTATCTTTACCGTTTTCCTTAGTTCGATCCTATTAGTAGTATTTTGATCTAGTAGAATAAAGTTTATGGCATGATCTAGCTTTGAGTTTGCATTATGATCTCTCTATGTAATCGAGTCCGTGAGCTATATAATAAAGATTAGTGTTGAGTCAAGGGCTTGATTTTCTTGCTATGATCTTGGGTGAATAAAAGAAAAGAGAAAAAGAATAAGAAGAAACAAGAGATCATATTGATCTTATTGATAGTAATGACTTCACATAGAAAGAGTGTGATGATTAAAAGTTGTTGGGAGTTGGCAGACATAGCTTTGGTCATCGTTGCAATTAATAGGAAGTAATAAGGAAAGAGAGGTTTCACATATAAATATACTATTATTGTCATCTTTTATGATTGGGAGCACTCATCAAAATATGACATGCTAAAGAGTTGATGTTGGACAAGGAAGACAACGTAATGGGTTATGTTTTCTTATATCTGAGATAAAGTATGTTGTCATGGATCATCCAACATGTTGAGCTTGCCTTTCTTCCTCATGCTAGCCAAATTCTCAGCACCAAGTAGAGATACTACTTGTGCTTCCAAATACCCTTAAACTAGTTTTGCCATGAGGGTCCACCATATCTACCTATGGATTGAATAAGACCTTCAAGTAAGTTGTCATCGGTGCAAAGCAATAAAAATTGCTCTAAATATGTATGATTAGTGTGGGAGAAATAAGCTTTATACGATCTTGTGATGTGGAAGTAATAAAAGCGATGGACTGCATAATAAAGGTTCATATCACAAGGGGCAATATAAAGTGACGTTCTTTCGCACTAAGATTTTGTGCATCCAACCATAAAAGCGCATGGCAACCTCCGCTTCCCTCTGCCAAGGGCCTACCTTTTATTATTATCTTCTACCTTATGCAAGTGTCATGGTGAACTTCACCTCTCCCTTTTTCATTTTATCCTTTGGCAAGCCCAGCATGTTGGAAAGAACCT
>NC_041388.1:227849118-227856234 GCF_002162155.2 Triticum dicoccoides | reverse complement strand
TATTGACCTTACCCTCGAGGTAAAAGGTTGTGGGGCGAAACTATAAGCCCCTATCTTTCTCTGTGTCCGATTAAAACTCTGTAACCACAAGTATTGCGTAAGTGTTAGCAATTATGAAGGACTAGATGATAGTTGAGTATGTGGACTTGCTTTTTAGCTTTGACATAGACTCTTTCCGATGTTATGATAAATTGCAATTGCTTCAATGACTGAGGTTATAGTTTGTTGGTTCTCAATAAAGTTTCTGATTCATACTTTTGCATTGTGAATAGATCATCACTTGAACATAAGTAATCATATGACAATATCTATATATGTTGATGTTATGAGAATAATCATGATGCCTTCATGTCCGTATTTTATTTTTATCGACGCCTCTACCTCTAAACATGGGGACATATTTATTGTTATCGACTTTCGCTTGAGGACAAGCGAGGTCTAAGCTTGGGGGAGTTGATACGTCCATTTTGCATCATGCTTTTATATTGATATTTATTGCATTATGGGCTGTTATTTCACATTATGTCACAATACTTATGGCTATTCTCTCTTATTTTATAAGGTTTACATAAGGAGGGAGAATGCCGACAGCTGGAATTCTGGGCTGGAAAAGGATCAAATATTAGAGACCTATTCTGCACAACTCCAAAAGTCCTGAAACTCCACGGAATACCTTATAATAAATAATGAAAAATCCTCGCCAAAGATGAAGACCAGGGGGCCCACACCCTGTCCACGAGGGTGGGCCCCCCCCTAGGGCGCGCCCCCCTACCTCGTGGCCCCCCTGGTGGCTCTCCGATGACCATCTTCTGCTATATGAAGTCTTTCGTCGAGAAAAAACCCAGAAGAAACCTTTCGAGAAGAAACTCCGCCACCACGAGGCGGAACCTTGGCGGAACCAGTCTAGGGCTCCGGCAGAGCTGTTCTGCCGGGGAAACTTCTCTCCCGGAGGGGGAAATCATCGCCATCGTCATCACCAACGCTCCTTTCATCGGGAGAGGGCAATCTCCATGAACATCTTCATTAGCACCATCTCATCTCAAAACCCTAGTTCATCTTTTGTATCCAATTCTTGTCTCCAAGTCCGGGATTGGTGCTAGTAGGTTGCTAGTAGTGTTAATTACTCCTTGTAGTTGATGCTAGTTGGTTTAATTGGTGGAAGATCATATGTTCAGATCCTTTATGAATATTATTACCCCTTTGATTATGAACATGAATATGCTTTGTGAGTAGTTACGTTTGTTCCTGAGGACAAGGGAGAAGTCTTGATGTTAGTAGTCATGTGAATTTGGTATTCGTTCGATATTTTGATGAAATGTATGTTGTCTAGCCTCTAGTGGTGTTATGTGAACGTCGACTACATAATACTTCACCATTATTTTGGCCTAGAGGAAGGCATTGGGAAGTAATAAGTAGATGATGGGTTGCTAGAGTGACAGAATCTTAAACCCTAATTTATGTGTTGCTTCGTAAGGGGCTGATTTGGATCCATATGTTTCATGCTATGGTTAGGTTTACCTTAATACTTTTGTTATAGTTGCGGATGCTTGCAATAGAGGTTAATCATAAGTGGGATGCTTGTTCAAGTAAGAACAGCACCCAAGCACCGGTCCACCCACATGTCAAATTATCAAAGTACCGAACGCAAATCATATGAACGTGATGAAAACTAGCTTGACGATATTCCCATGTGTCCTCGGGAGCGCTTTTCCTTATATAAGAGTTTGTCCAAGCTTGTCCTTTGCTACAAAAAGGATTGGGCCACCTTGCTGCACTTTATTTACTTTTGTTACTTGTTGCTCGTTACAAATTATCTTATCACAAAACTACCTGTTACCACTTATTTCAGTACTTGCAGAGAATACCTTGCTGAAAACCGCTTATCATTTCCTTCTGCTCCTCGTTGGGTTCGACACTCTTACTTATCGAGAGGACTACGATAGATCCCCTATACTTGTGGGTCATCACATACATTAAAATTGCCTTTGAAATGTATGGCATGTCGTGGTTCTAAGTCTGACAGTAAAGTAGGGGGGTGAGAATGTAGAGGCAAGATCCTAGCTAGGGTGAGATTGTTCATGCAGGATGTACGAGTTCAGGCCCTTCGCGGAGGAAGAAACAGCCCTACGTCTCAGTGCCCGGAGGCTTTGGTCGATTGGAATATGATGAAGTTACAGGGGGTGCGAACCCTTGTGCCAGAGGAGGGGATTGGCTTATATAGAGTACGCCGGACCCTTCCCGTCCTCAATTAGACATGGTTTAAGGTACATAAAGATGGACGTTACTAATAACGTCAGTAATAAAGATACATGAATGACTTTTAAGTCTATAAGGTAACGCCGGACCGTTGGCATTCAGAGTGAGCTTAGATCTTCTAGCTGTCGAGTGATTCTTGTCATGGTCGAGTGCTCACTCCTTTGTCAAGTGAACTTGAGTCTTCCGAGTGGAGTGTTTACGGTCGAGTGAATGATGGTATCCCTCGAATGCTTATGACTTTTATGCCAGTGTCCTTGGGGAGCATGTCTAGGTCAGGCCTATGACCCTACCCCAGGTGCATGTCTTTTTCATGGCCAGTATCATCTACCGCGTGGGAAAAATCCCGCCCTTTCCTGTTTAATCGGGTTTGTATCGATGGATCGTGCGAAACAACAAAACTATAGTACTAGTATACAGTACAAGTGACAGTTCACTGGACCGCCGTGTCATGTACTCCTTCGTAGTAAGAGTGGAGCGCTCACTTTCATAAATGTTCTAGTACCTTTCGCCAACATGTGGGACATTAAGCTACCGGGTCCACGTGCCATACCGAAATACAGTGAAGAGCAGCAGGGGTGCCCCCAGTCATGGCGTTGGCGTAGTAATGAGCAATGAGGCGTCAAATCAAAAAGCTGCACCTTTCCCGCAGTTAAGTTGGAGGGACAAAGTAATAATAATGCTAGTAAAAAAAGAAGTTGGAGGGACGAAGCAACCATCATTTCACTCGTTGTTGAATCCGCTTCTCCTTCTTCAAGTTAACCACGTGTTGCTTCTGCAGTTGTTCTGCCTCATGTGGGACGTGGATCGGCTTGGTAAAGCACTGACACATGGGACCGCATGTTAGCAAACCGCCAGGACAATGTCCTCTAAAAATAAGAAAGCTCCCACGCCATCCGCGCGGCAAAATCACCTCCTTTTTACTAATCTTGATTCTATAATTTTTTAGATCAATATAATTGTGATTTGTATAGATAGCACATAGGAGCAAAACCAAGTGGTACGGTTAAGGGCATCCACAATGTGTAGCCAAATGTGAAAATAGCTTTTGTCATCGATGGGAACTATTTGTGGATGGTGCTGCCAAAGCCAAAAAGATGGAACCGAAGCTCCCTGATTGATTGATTGAAGGAATAGAAAAATGCGACGTCTCTCCTCTTTCCCCTGTGCTTGGACGCATGTACAGTATAGAGCACAGAGTCTACTCCCCTATCCCTTCTATCACAAATCACAAAGCAATGAGGCGTCAAATCACAAAGCATGGATGAAGCAACCACCATTTCACTCTTTGCTGACTCCGCTTCTCCATCGTCTTCTTTGAGAAACCACCTCACCGCACTAAGCTGGACGGACGACGCTATTGTGTACTAATAATACTAGTACATTTACGCGTCCTTTGGTTCAACACACTTCCTGGATGCAAATAAGGAGGTTGTCTCGGCTTGTAGGCGGCACTTGCGAATGACTTACTGTGGTCTCCCTCAATGGTGTTCTCCGTTGAACGCACTTCACCAAACCACAACGTTCGAGATATCGTCGACGTCACCGCAATGGGGAAGGAAGTCAAATAGTTACTACCTCCATTTTTTTGTACACGAGGCCAGTATATTAAAATTACAATTTGCAAAAGGCCACTAACACTAATCGAGGCAAAATTGATGGTGTTTGCATCGTACTAGCAACCAAGGACATTAATATACCCTTGCATGCATGCGGAAGTGAGAAGGTTTGTTTGTATGGAGCTGCATTAATCAAGCGATGAGGAGTGAGATGGTTAGCTCTTTGGGCTTTGGAGAAAAAATACGCATTAATTGACATGTCAAACGATGATTTGTATCGAACCGCACCCTCACACGGTCGCTCCTGGACGCTGCGGTCGCACCGCACCCTCACACAGTCGCTCCTGCACGCCGCAAACCCAACCAAGGGAACGCACCCTCACTGACACGTGCTACCGCTGACAGATAATCTTCGTTCATACATTATGTTTATCCAACCGCATGTTGGGGTGGATCTGTACGGCCCGTGTGGTGGTCTGTTGGGGAAGAAGAAGAGGTGAGGGAGAAGGGTTAGGAGACGTAGGATATTCATCCAACCGCCTGAAATGGTAGACTGACCCAAATGATGAAAGTCAGGTGACTTGCATAACAATATATGTTTTTACACAACAAAAGATCCCTAAAAACAACAACATAAAGAAAACTATCACTGCTCGCGGAAGGAGATGGCCTCGTCATCTTTGGCTGCCGGCGCGAACCAGCTGTCGCTGCTGACGTGTGTCTCCACACCGTGGTTGTCCTCGGCCTCGAGCTACTCGTTCACGCGGAGCGTGCGGGTACTCTGCATGGATGAGAGCACCACCCGGTTCAAGTCGAGGACGTCCGGTTCCGCCTGCAGGAGGACCTCGATGGCAGCGGCATCCGCGCGCTTCGCGTCGAGTTGAGCCTCCGCCACCCGGTTCAAGTCAAGGACGTCCGGTTCTGCCTGCAGGAGGGCCTCGATGGTAGCGGCATCCATGCACTCCGCGTCGAGCTGAGCCTCCACCGCCCGGTTCAAGTCCAGGACGTCCGGTTCCGCCTGCAGGAGGGCCTCGATGGCAGCGGCATCCGCACGCTCCGTGTCGAGTTGAGCCTCCGCCGCCCAGTTCACATCCACGACATCTGGTTCCGCCTGCAGGAGAGCCTCGATGGTAGCGGCATGCGCGCGCTCCGCATCGAGTTGAGCCTCTACCTCCCGGTCCTCCTTTAGTATCGCCAGGTTGAACCGATGGTCCGCCTGCACCATGGGGGACCCGGACGCCAGCACGAAGTCAACACCCATCGTCTCATAACAATCGAGGGCCTTCCGCGCCATGACCTCCGCCATGAACATTGGATCAGCTTCCTCCTCCTCGTAGCTTGGCTCCAGAGAACTCGGGGATTGGCCCACCGCAAAGCAAGCTTGGGAACGGAGGTTTGTGGCGCCGACCGCCGCCGCGATTTCTGCGTGGCGCTCCGGTGTCAGCATCTTGTAGTATGTGATCTTGCAGCGCACCATGGCTTTCCGGCGAACTAGGGGACGCTTGATGCGGGCTAGGGGATCGAAAGGTGGGGGAATGGGCTGGAGAGGAGGTGTGGTTTTGGGGCAATGGCTGGTGTAGGTCGAGCAGCGAAGGTTCTGGTGTGAATAGTGCTTCTGGTGACGACCGGTCAATCGGTTTTGACTGTACATCGCTCTTGTCGCGTTCCCGTTGCACCCCGGCACGCTGGACCCTCCATGTCGTTCACCAAATGGAACACGCTTCGTCTTGCATTTTTGCTCGCTTGTGGGACCGCAGTTGAGAGAAAACCGACGTCCCTCCCCCTCCCCCGCCTGCGTCATTTATACTACCACTCCCTCTATTTTATGCGGAGTAAATAAAAACAGAGGGAGTATACTACGGACGAGGATCCCCTGACGTGGCCGAACCCATTGAGTAACTGACATGCGGGGCCTAGCAAGCATGGCTCCGCCAGTAAGTTACCGGAAGGGAGGGTAAGGCAGGGATCCTACGTAAGAGGATCCACTTCCACTACTACTCCCTCCTTCCATCTACAGGGCCTATTGCGTTTTTCGAGGCTAACTTTGACCAAATGTTAGAGTAATAATATATGACATGCAACTTACACAAAGCATACGGTCAAATTCATATGTGAAAGGAGCTTCTAATGATATAATTTTCACATTATACATCTCATGTACTATTAAGCTTGTCAATAGTCAATGGCGGTTTTGAAAAACGCATTAGAGCATGGTTAATAATATAGCCAGCCGATGGCTATAAGGAACTGCCATGTCATCTATAGCCATCATCTATATGCACTCATACAATGGTGTGGGCTATAAGGTTGGCTATTTCTCGCAAAAAAATAATATAAAAGGTTGGCTATTGTATTAGTACTTTTTCCCATTTCCTCTCTACTATCTCTTCCTTCATATTTATTGTATTTACCTAGGAATGCATATATAGCTAGGCTCTTGCATGAGAGCTCACTCCCCTTACTTTTTCACATCTCTCTCCTTCACAATGGCAAAAGTGCCATGTAAGTTGGCTCTTAATGGCTATTAGGTTGGCTCTAAGCATTTAATATTTGCATGAGCAAGGTATATGATTGGAAGAGAGTTGCATGCATACTTTTTTTCTTGATCTATGTGTTATGGCTGGGCTGTAGAATATAAGAGCCCGCTTCACTCTCTCTCCTGTCTTCTCACTCCTCCAAGTAGGATTTTAATGACATGACAAGTCTTATAGCCTACTGACTAGGCCTTATTAGACTTGCTCCTAGTCCCTATATAAATGGAAGGAGGGAGTACTATGAGCACTGCATACTCTACTACAGATGTTGTCAGTACTCCACTAGTACTATTGGACAGGGAGCTTAAAAAGTTACTATTGGACTGGCTATACGTGGCGAAATCCTAGTAGCAAGAGCATGCGCGAGAACAAGCACATTCACGTGGTTGAAAACAAATTGGAAACCATATCTGTTTGAGTACAAATCTAGGAGTATGTACGGATCTAACAATATTGATTGGGTGTTGTTGAATGTTAATACTTTTTTCTTTAAGTTTGATCAAAGTAGAGATACTTTTACTACACATAAAACTTATATGTAAACTAGAAAGGATCGAAGGGAGTATATTGTACGTTCAAAAGCGAAACGAACATTGAATACCCTATATATATGATTTGCGGATGCTATGATCACCGGTTCAAAATTTTGAAACCGCCTTAGGTATCACACATGCACCCACTCGTTTTCTCTCGACGAGGTCCGGAGATCGATTGAAAGAGGACTAGGGTGGGTACAATACGTTCGTTTCTCTTATGAACATACAATATAC
>NC_041388.1:227845200-227848989 GCF_002162155.2 Triticum dicoccoides | reverse complement strand
CGCGGGTCATTTCTATCATTCTATCATAGAAACAGACTAAACCTTTATCTCCTTGCACGACACACAATTGATCTCTGAAACATCAATCAATCTCGTCAAGATGTGTCGGGGCATCAACCGAATGGGATGTCAAAACTAAGATGGGAAGCGACACCTAGTGGAGGCAAAGTGAAACTTTAAACGAACCGTTTGTTTGTATGCATGTCGTACAAATTACAACATTGGAAATACAAGCGAATGATACTCGGCGGAATGTTCAAATGACGCATGCAGGAGGATGGACTTGACCGGAGGGCGGCATGATCGATGGAGAAGAGGGTTGAAGAGGAATGATAAATAAGCAATGCCGCATGATTATACTTGAACGGATCAAATAAACAATGAGTTGTCTCGTTTGCCCTTCCGTCTTGGTCATGGAGTAAGATACTCCCTCTATTTTTATTTACTCTGCATATTAGGTTTGACTGAAGTCAAACTTCATAAAATTTGACCAAGTTTATAGAAAACTAGCAAGATGCTCGTGCCTTGCACGAAACATCAAGATCTTGTGGGAGAAAAGGATGAACGAGGGAAGGCCTTATCTGCAAATGTGGAGAGGAGTGCGGGTAAATTGTCATAGTTTCCATCCTATCCGTTAGATATAGATCGGATGGCCTATACTGCAGGATGGCAGGTACACCATCATCACCAACTCTGCTTTTTATGTACACTAGAAAGATGCCCGTGCGTTTAGGGAACATCAAGATGCATTTGTATGAGTAGTTTATCTTGTGGGAGAAAAGGATGAATGAGGGAAGGCCTTATTTACAAATGTGGAGAGGGGTGTGGGTATCTTTTTGCAAAATTGCCATGGTTTCCTTCCTATTCGTCAGATATAATTGGACTCTTATAAAAACAGAGTTGGTGATGATGGTGTGCCTGCCATCCTGCAATATAGGCCGTCCGATTTATATCTGACGGATAGGAAGGAAACTATGGCAATTTTGCAAAAAGGTACCCGCACACCTCTCCACAATTGCAAATAAGGCCTTCCCTCGTTCATCCTTTTCTCTCACAAGATAAACTAGTCATACAAATGCATCTTGATGTTAGGCGCAACACACGGGCATCTTGCTAGTAAGAGAAGAAATATGAACATTTACAATAGCAAATATATATGATGTGAAAGTATATTCAATAATGAATCTAATGGTATTGATTTGTTATTGTATATGTTATTATTTCTGTCTATGAACTTTGTCAAAGTTTACAACGTTTGACTTTGAGCAAAGCTAAAATGCGGAGTAAATAAAAACAGAGGGAGTACGCAGGGACTAGTATAGTTACTACTACCGGAACATGGTGAGTTGGACCCCTAAATGCGGGCACACCTCAATTATTCTTTCAAACATTCGGACACCTACATTTAGCACACCATCCAGCTACTTAATCAAGTGTTACGCTTCACTACTTGAAAAGGAAAAGGGTGGCACCGTACCCAAAACCACCACACTTGGGGCTAGGGTGACAACTTGGTACTGTACCACATTTGAACCAGGGCACAAAAACCACCTGTTCTGCGCCTAATGCACAACGCGGAGCACTGACGCTTGAATATGGTTGGGAAAACAGGGAAACCGACATGTGGGGCACACCTGTTGGGAAGATGTGGCGCAGACTAGTCCAATGGAGGAGCTGGCCCACAACCTCCTCGCCACCGCCAACCGTTCATGTGGGTCGTGGGGGCCAGCAACGTGGCGCAGCTCCAACACCGTCTCTGGACAGGGCGACCGCGGTGAGCGGCACGCTCATCGTCGCTGGACACGGTTGGTTTCAGTGTACCGAGGGTGGCGTTAGCACTTTGGCATGACCAACAAATCAACACCTGTCTTGTCGAGGATGCACGGGGCGCCGAAGTGCGCGCGCGCCGCGACTCGTCCGCGGAGTGGTGTAGCGCGGCCAACTGCATCCCTAGGACCTGAGACCATGCCGGGTCATCTTGATTTTTGAATGACATGTGGGATCGCATGTGAGCAAAGGGCATCTCCAACGTTGCCATGACTGCAGCAGACTACCCTGGCACACCAAAAACCCTCGTCCCTCGCGCCGTCGCGCGGTGCGTTCCCAGCTGGCGCCAGCTGCCCGTATTCATGCCGTCCATCCGTATGCCATCGTTAAGAGGCTCGGTGCCCGAGGAACAAACTCCGGCGACTTAATGATGCACCCATACGCTTTGGCCTCACCGGAATGCGCTACTTAAAGCGGCAATGCCCAGCTAACCTCCACACCATAGCGCATCGTCCTGCTACCTGGCACCATATCCGCCATGACCGCGAGCGCGAATGCTCTGCGGGATAGCTTTGTCTTCGGGGATGAAGCTCGAGGTCACCTCCCTCGCTCAAATTGCCACTCACGACACAATAGCGGCGTAGCCGGACGCGGACCCGACCGCACAAGCAGTGGCCACGATGGCGGCCGAGGACGGGAGCACCGCTAGCCACGTGTCCTACTTGCCGCCGTCCAACATCTGGCACCACCGAGGTTGGGGACTCCTCCGAGGATGAGTAGGGCATGGGAGGCGGCAGGGCATGGTGTGCCAACTGGCCTGTCCGTCTCCTATGTTCTACTCTTCCTCGACGGAGACCGCACCTTCGTCTTGAATCCCTCCCCCGTACATGGAGATCACAAATGGGGGACGTCGGTCGCTGCCGTAGAATAGGTTTAGGATCGGGTTTCTTTTATTTTTCTATCCTATAAAAGTTCGAAATGTAATGAAAATCTGCCATGTTTGCATTAATCTCGGCCGGTGTATATGAACTTTCACAATAATATAGTATATTGTAGGAGTACTAGCAAGATGCCTATGCGTTGCACGGAACATCAAGATCTTGTGGGAGAAAAGGATGAATGAGGGAAGGCCTTATCTGCAAATGTGGAGAGAAGTGCGGGTAAATTGTCATAGTTTCCTTCCTATCCGTTAGATATAGATCGGACGACCTATATTGCTGGATGGCAGGCACACCATCATCACCAACTCTGCTTTTTATTGAACCGAGACAAAGCTAACATGCGAAGTAAATAAACACATAGGGTCTACATACACAATTTATCTTAGGCACTCCAATAGTACGTCCACTACTCATTCACGCATTTCACATCTTTCTACATCGACGGGAACCTATGAAAGGGTTAACGTAAATTGCCTCTCTCTCTCCTCCCTGATTTTCAGGGTGGTGGGCCCCTCCCTCCCCCCAATCTACAATCAATAGCTCACACATTTCACATTACGTTAATTACGTAACTGGGATTATGTAGGTGTAGCATTACTCATCCAAAAAAAACCAACTAAGCCAACCTCCCAGCATATCGCGCGCGGAAAGACGCGGTCACGCCGTTTTAGTTGGGATTACCGGATTACTACTAGTAGTACCGATGGATCGCGCGAAGCACCAAGTTTTTTTGAGGGGCTGAAGCACCTAGTTTAAAAGGAAAAAAAGGGGGTACACTCACAGCACCCCTGTCGCGGTCGCATTGCACCCCACACACGTTCGGTCTTGCACACGGCTCACGCAAACGGAACGCGCTTTGGCTTGCCTCTTGACTGACACGTGGGACTGCACTTGGAGAAACCGACCATGCGCCAAACTCCCCTCGGCCACCATGCGACCCCCCCCCCCCAAAATTTTTTTTCCCCCAAATGCCAAATTCAACCGCCCTTCGGCCAACTAGACAATAATATTCCCCAAACCCCCTCCCCCCGTCCCCCTCCACTCCATTCGCTCCGCCAAAGCCCCCCCCTACCGTGCCGAT
>NC_041388.1:227784121-227844652 GCF_002162155.2 Triticum dicoccoides | reverse complement strand
CCGTGCCGATACGTCAGCGTCGCTGTCCGTTAAGGGGACGCACGTCGATCCTCTCGCTCCCACAGTACGCTCTCGTAGACTGTCGTCCTCGAGCCGCGCCGCCGCCGCTGGCGACATTCTTGTGGAGGCGCACGGCGGTCAGCGCCGCCACCACTTGCGACGTTCGTGTGGAGACGCATAGTGGTCAGCTTCTCCAATGGTACGCGCATTCTAGACTGAGGCCCCATGCATGTGGGTGTAGCGCTGAATGTTAGCTGATAGATGCTGTTAATCTCACTGTTTGCCGAAGTAGTTTACAGTCAATATGCTCTGCTTAAGAAGCTTCCTTGCCCTGTTCTGCACTCAATCTGCTTAGCTGAGATGGCATGGCAAGCCCGATTAGTTGCTAAAATATCCTGCCATATATTTATTGTGACATAGATTGCCATGGTCTAGTAGCCAATCTGTTAGGTGAAATAACTCTACACCGTTTTACACTCGATCTTTGTTGCTGTGATGGCCTTCGATAGTTTGATGGCTGTGTGCTCGGCCTCATTGACTGCTGAAATAGCCTGCCATAATTTAGCACTCAAATTTGTTTGCTAAATTAGCTTTAAATATATTTCGTTACTTAGATCTGCTCGTCCAAATATCTTGCCATAGCTTTAGACATAGACCTAGGTATTTTTTCTGGACTTCATAAAAAAGCATATATGTTTTTCCTGTAATATCTAGTAGAAGAACTAATTTGTATGTCTAACAGATGGACGGGACTTGGATAACTTCTGCTCGAAGATTCTCCACTACATATGTCGAGGGGGTTGAAAACTTCATGAACTTTATTAGAGCTGAGTACGGTGGTCCGAAATCAGATGTGCTTTGCCCGTGTAGCAGTTGTATTAATTTAGTTACAAGACCCCAGTCAACTATGCATAATCATCTACACTTGTATGGGAATTCGGTCACATATACTAGGTGGGTTCATCATGGTGAAGCTATGAACGTCAATGTTACTGACTACATCGAAGCAGCAGATCACCATCTTGATCTGCCTGATGCTAAGGTGGAAGAGGAGGAAGAGGTGGTGGTGGCGGAGCCAGTGAGTTTGACCAACATTGAAACAATTCTACGAAATGCTTGTGCATTTCGTGAACTTTCACCTGCAGAAGAAAAACGGTGGGCCCGCATGTTGGAACAATGCAACGTGGCTGTCACCCCAGGAAATAAGTTGTCAGTATTCTCAGCTATGGTCACCTTTCTTCAGGTGAAGACATCTGAGTGGATGACCAACAAATCACTCGATGCGATGTTGGCTGCTTTCCGCAAAGCTTTCCCAGATGCGTCTGAGCTGCCACAAACCTACATTAAAATGAAGAATTTCCTTCATGCAGTTGGAAGTGGATATGATATGATCCATGTTTGTAAGAATAATTGTGTTATGTTCCGAAAGGATTATGCCAACTTAAGTGAATGCCCGAAATGCAAATCGTCAAGATGGAAAGATGGCAATGATGTGAAGAGGATTCCTCATAATGTTCTGAGACATTTTCCAATTACACCAAGATTGCAGAGGTTGTTTCATGATGCTGAAACAAGAGAGGATGTACTGTGGCATTCGAGGAACCAGGAGTACAGAGATCAGAATGTAATGAGCCATCCATCACATGGTAGTGAGTGGAAAAGCTTCAATCAGAAACACAATAAGTTTGTTGCTGACCCGAGAAACATTAGACTTGGCTTAGCTTCAGATGGATTTAACCCATTTGGCCACCAGAGCGCCACATATAGCATGTGGCCAGTTCTTGTTATCCCTTACAACATGCCTCCAAATGTCTGCTCCAAAGAATCAAACTACATGATGGCCTTGCTCATCCCAGGTCCAAAAAGTCCTGGAAAGGATTTTGATTTATTCATGAAGCCTCTCGTGGAGGAACTTCAACAGCTATGGAAGGGTGTTCTCACTCGAGACCTATATAGCAGCCCACCAGCTGATGTCTTTCTGTAAGCTCTTATAATATGGTGCATCCACGATTATCTGGCTTTGGGCACTATGTCAGGGCGAACGACACATGGTTACAATGCATGTGTTCACTGTGACAGGAATCCGCTGTCATACACAATACTTAGCAAGATCTGTTACATTGGACACTGTCGTTTCCTTGCCAAGGACAAGCCGCGTCCTACAGAATACCGAAGACATGTGTTCAATGCAAAGCATGAAAACCGCGATGCGCCAAAGAGGCTCACCGCTGATGAGTTGCAAGTCGATTTTGAGAAGGCCAGGCATATTACACAAGGAAACCATCCTGATAATGGTAGCGGGAAAAGGAACCGTCATAGGGCAGAAAGAGAGATTATTGTTTACCCGCAGGTCCACTTTATGGGACTTGGAGTATTGGAAAGATTTGGATCTACGGCATAATCTTGATGTGATGCACATCGAGAAAAATATATGTGACAAAATTATTGGCACACTTCTTAATATTGAAGGAAAGACGAAAGATACCTTAAAATCTAGGATTGATTTGACACACCTAGATATCAGAAATGATTTGCAGGTGCAAGATGAAGGTAAACCATGGGATATGGCACCAGCTGTGTACGTCTTGGACAAGGCAAAAAACAAAAGAATTCTACGAGGTCCTGTCACGTGTGAGATTCCCACATGGATTTGCTTCCAACCATGAAAGGAGAGTCAGTGCAGATGGAAACAAGGTACAAGGGTTGAAAACTCATGACTATCACGTCCTACTTCAAAGGATCTTACCTATTATCCTTAGAGGATTGGGCCGCCCTGACTTATACAGAGCAGTTGCAGAGTTGGGACAATTCTTCAGGGAACTCTGCAGTAGAAATATCAGGGTAGATTCTTTGGAGTGTCTCAGAGACAAGATACCAACTATCCTATGCGACCTTGAGAAGATATATCCTCCAGCCTTCTTTGATGTGATGGTGCATTTGGTTGTTCATCTACCTGATGAGGCACTACTTAGAGGTCCAGTACAGTATGGATGGATGTACCCTATTGAAAGGCGACTCAGCACTTTCAAGGGCTATGTTAGGAACAGAGTTAGACCTGAGGGTTCCGTTGCAGAGGCCTACATTGCTACAGAAGCGTTGACATTCTGCTCAAAATACATTGAAACAACTGATCAGCTTAGCAAAGAGGTGGGTGAAGACAATCCTGGGCTCAATGTTTTCGATTATTCTGTTCGAGTTACAGGGAAGAGTTGACAAGAGGACAAACCTAAAGATTTGGACAAAATGGTTTGGTATGTGTTGAATAACTGTCCTGAGATACTACCTTATATCAAGTAAGTGCTAAGTACTGCAACTTATACATTGTAATCTACTAAACTTGCAGCACATTCTTATATATTCAGATGTTTGACGCGATCACTATGTTGTGCAGCATCTACAAAAAGGAGTTACTGCCGCAAAATCCAAGAAATATTGACAAACTGGTTATGCCAGGATTTGTGAAATGGTTCAAGAACCATGTAAGCTTTTTAATTGCACTATCAGTTTTTTTAATATATTGAGTACATAAGATGATCAAATTGTCTATTTTCTAACCATATGTTAAGAAGACGCGGGAGGATGGGCAGGCAGTTGATGATGCCCTTTACACACTAGCAATGGGTCCTGATTCTCGGGTAGGACATTATGAATCTTGCATTGTTGGAGATGTGCGCTACAACACCCTTGCACGCGACGAAGGCAGGAAGATACAAAACAGTGACATCATGAGCACGGATAAGTACGACATAGAGACAACTGAAATGTATGCGAACATAACAGACATTGTTCAGTGGCAGTGTATCTCCAGTTTTGAGGATCATCGGTGTGTGGTTCTGTTCTGCTATCGTTGGTATAACCTATTTTCCAGGATCGCAAAACCCCGAGCTGATGATTATTTCAAATCCATCAATGTCAAGGCGGCGTACCATACCAACGAGCCTTTTATTTTGGCAAATCAAGCAACACAACTATTTTTCTTGGAAGACACATTTGCATGTAGCGATGACTGGAGAGTATTGCAAAGGTTTGAGCAGAGGAATTCATTTAATGAAGTTGCATAACAAGATGAAGCTTACACTGCTCCTGATGTACAAGATTCCACATATGTTCCTAATATCTTTGAGAACCATCACTCAATGACGATGGCGAAAAGATTGCTTGTCGTGCTGTGGACATACAAGAGTTGATCAAGAAGAAGCCACCGTTCGAAGACATTGAGGATGAAGAAGAAGATGACACTCTGGGGAATTACGATTCAGATTGATACATATGGCGAAGATGTTGACGCTACTGCTATGGATGATTATTAGATTGCTTTTGTCGTATTTGTCTGTCAGAAGACATTTTTTATCTACTATGTGAAATTGTGTTTGCTATGACAACTGAAACCTGATGAACGTGTTGTTTAGTATTTTGCTGTGAGAACATCACTTGTTATGTATGTTCATTTGTGTTTGGTGATTGTATGACGACTAAAACATGATGACATTGTTGTTTAGTTGTACTCATATTTGGATGTCAAACTTGAATTTGATGGCATAGTTTGATGTTGGACTGCAATTTGCTCGACGTCTTCGAATGGGAACAAAGTTGACCCAACAGGGCCTCTGCTAATTTATTTATTTATTACCAAAAGGGCCTATGCTATTTATTTATTTATGAGCAAAAGGGGATACCCCCGATTTTTGTTAATAGAAATCATTAGATGTCCACAACACTACGCCCAGCCTGCTACACAGGTTTCATTCATTACTAGTTTTAGCAAAGTGCTCATGTCATAGCCACTGAATACATGACGAGTGCTACATACATTGCAAATAAATAGACAATCATCCTACAGAGCACATCGATTTTGCCCATTATCTTCACAAGCTCTTTCATCTCCTCATTGCTCTCAAGGCCGTTCGGCAGCTGTTGCTTGGTCATGATCAGAGGAACTGCATCTTTAACCTTCTGCTCTGCATCTTCCTCTTATGTCGTTCCTTTAGTTACTTGTCCAACACCCCAACCCGTTGGTATTGGGATTCCTCGGCTAACCAAATAATCAGCATAGTTGCATTCCCCACATCAGCAACTTCCCAGAAATACAAATCACACGAATCTTCCCTTTTCTGCATGAATCAAATTGGAAGATCATCAACCGAACTATTAAAAATATCAGCAACTGAAAGTAGCAGAACAACACTTAAACATATTATTACACCATGATCCGGGCATTTGTAGAAGACTCGGCTAGGGTTGAGGATTGTGGTTGAGACGCGACGGGTGACTCTGCGTGATTTGCAGCAGTGGCACCACACCAACAGCAGCGGGTTGCGATGAGCAACCGGCTACGGTGTGTGTGCCGGCGGGGGTGTGATGAGACCCACAAGCGATGGTATGGGTGGCGACTTGGCGCATATCTGGTTGTTGCCTGCTGAAGAGCAGGTGGACGAGCAGCCATCGGACATGGTTGCTGTGGCCAGAGCTTCTGATGCTAGGCAGAGTAAGTAGAGAAGAGGAGAAGCGAACGTTGGATATGTCAGTTTCATTACTTGCAGAGTAGCATAGCACCATATATAGTCATAGTCTAGGTTTGGATTCGAACCAGCTATAGGAGCACGTCTCTCTTTTTTTTCTAAAACTCAACAATGTCTCTGTACGCCTTCTCAAGTCTTTGATTTTCTTTCTTCTTTTTTGCGAGGAAGGAAGGATGAAAAAATTGAGATTTCCTGGGACTCGAACCCAAACATCTCGGTTGAAAACCAAGGGTGGTAGTCACTTATGTGGTGAACATTCCCTGGGAGGAGGACGGCAGATGAACACATCTTCCTCGCAGTTTTAGTTGCGACGCAAGATCGAACGGTCGCAGTTTCGGGAATGTTATCAGGCGAACGAGCCCAGTTTTTCTTTTCTTCCCATATATATAAAAAAGTATGCTACTTGGTGTCAGCATAGTTAACAAACGATTGTGCCAACCTTGACTGTAGGATTGGCATTCAATGTCTGTCGTGTTTCTTTAGTCTCTTCTTCCTCCAGCCGCCAAAGCCAAACCAGTGCCGGCGGGACCGCCTGCTCCCGCCTCCCACGGCTGGTTGTGCTGCTGCGCATGCATCGTGGCCACATCGCACCCTAAAACTCCGCGCATCTTCCCCAGCTCTTGTTCATTCCAGTCCGAGGCCTCACCATCGTCCTCCGCCTTGGTTCGCTCGCCGCGGTGCCACCCTCTGGTGTTGTCAACATGGTCAACAACCTAGAGGAATAAGGAGATGACTGTACATGGTGAGGATGACAGTAGGGACCCAGCAGCACGCACAGTAATTTTGTTTTTTCGGGACGGAGAAGGGTATCATCTGGGTTGTTCGGGAGCTGTGGCCCATCTAGCACATGACCAGCCCCGTTTGTTTTTTCCTTTCTGAAAATGGCTATCCCAGCTATTTTGTTTTTTTGACAGAATAACCAACATTGGCCTACTTGTTTTTCTACGCCCTGCTGGGCCGGAAATCTTTCAAGATGAGGAGGGATGCATTTTGCCCAGAAAATGGGCTATAAGTAATAAAAAATGGGCTATAAGTAATATTAAATAAAGCAAACAGGAAATTAGTTCTGAAATACTTTTTTCTTTCGGATTTTGATATTTTAAATTTGATTGTTTTTGTGTGGGTAAAATTTCATTGGATTTAAATTAAGGTATGCTTAGTTTTTAAATTAATTTGAATATGGCTAGAAATTTCGGGCCGTATGCTGTTTGGGACAGATTTGGAGGCTGACTTGTGGGTCTACTAGGTTGACGTGTACGAAAGGCTTTGTCAACTTAGTCCGCAAACGATTCTAGCTAGCAGGAGTGACCGTTGGATGCTAATCCAACGGCCATGCTGCTTCTTCAATATCTGATCTTCTTGCTCCAGCCGCCCAAACCAGCGCCGGTGGGACTTCCTGCTCCCTCCTCCCGTGGTCGGTTGTGCTCCCGCACAGGGCGCACCGCCCCACCCTACTCCATTGCTGGCCTGGCCATTCCTCTACTCACGACACCTCCTGTTATTTTCCGTCAACGGCAGCCGGACCAGTAAACCCTCGTACTCCCCACCGCGTGGGCAACCACTGCCGAGTCTTCCCCAGCTCCGTGTCATTCCCTTCCTAGGCCTCACCGTCGTCCACCGCCCTGGTGCTCTCGACGCGTCATGGTCAACGTGGTCAACGAACGACATCTATCGGACGTGGACTATACGTGGTGAGGCTGACAGCTGGGTCCACGGCTGCACACAAGGAAATGCCTCCTTATTATGCGCAAAATAATGATTCCTCCACCTGACATATGGGACCCACCGGAAGGGCCTCTGTATTTCGTGAAAAAAATGTTCCCCCCGCAGATAGGTCGGACCCACCAGCTATTTCTTCGCACGCAAGGAAGTGCCTCCTTATTACGCACAAAAAAATGAATACTCCCCGTGCTAGCTGGGACCCAGCATAGTGGGAGGCTGACATGTGGGCCTACTAAGTTGGCGGGGACGGAGGGCTTTGTCAACTTAGTCAATATGAACGATTCTAGCTCCAGTGACCGTACGATGTCCATCCAACGGCCGTAGTGCTTCTTCAACCTATGGTCTTCTTGCTCTAGCCGCCCAAAGAAGCGCGGTCGTGCCGCCTGCTCCTGGCTCTCGTGGCCGGCTGTGTTGCCGCGGAGGCCTCACCGCCCCTACTACTCCGACTGCTGGCCAGGCCCTGCAGCGACGGTAGCCTCATACCGCAGCCGAACCAGTGAACCCTCGTACTCCTCTCCGTGTGGGCATCCACTGCCGCGTCTTCCCCGGCTCCACGTCGTCCCCTTCCTAGGCATCGCCGTCGTCCACCGCTTTGGTGCTCTTGATGCGGCATGGTCAATGTGGTAAATGAACGACTTCCATCAGAAGAGTACTGTGCATGGAGAGGCTAATAGCTGGGTCCACGGCCGCAGCAAGGAAGTGCCTCCTTATTATGTGCAAAATAATGATTCCTCCACCTGACAGCAGGGACCCACCGGACGGGCCACCGTATTTCACAAAAAAATGTTTCCCCCCTGACTGCTGGGACCCACCAGCTACATCTTCACACACAAGTAAGTGCCTGACAGTCGGGACCTACTCTATCTACAACAAAGTGTTTAGTAGCAAAGTAATATGATAATAGTGGTAACGGTACCAAAGTAATATTTTTGGGTTTTATAGTGATTATAACAGTAGCAACGGAAAAGTAAATAAGCGAAGAACAATATATGAAAAGCTCGTAGGCATTGGATCGGTGATGGAGAATTCTGTCAGATGCAATCGATCATGCAACAATTATAACATAGGGTGACACAGAACTAACTCCAGTTCATTAATGTAATGTAGGCATGTATTCCGGATAAAGTCATACGTGCTTATGGAAAAGAACCCGCATGACATCTTTTGTCCTACCCTCCCGTGGTAGCGGGGTCCTATTGGAAACTAAGGGATATTAAGGCCTCCTTTTAATAGAGTACCGGACCAAAGCATTAACACATAGTGAATACATGAACTCCTCAAACTGCGGTCATCACCAGTAATGGTTCCGATTATTGTCACTTCGGGGTTAACGGATCATAACACATAATAGGTGACTATAGACTTGCAAGATAGGATCAAGAACTCACATATATTCATGAAAATGTAATAGGTTCAGATCTGAAATCATGGCACTCGGGCCCTAGTGACAAGCATTAAGCATAGCAAAGTCATAGCAACATCAATCTCAGAACATAATGGATACTAGGGATCAAACCCTAACAAAACTAACTCGATTACATGATAAATCTCATCCAACCATCACTGTCCAGGAAGCCTACGATGGAATTACTCATGCACGGCGGTGAGCATCATGAAATTGGTGATGGAGGAAGGTTGATGATGACGATGGTGACAGATTCCCCTCTCCGGAGCCCCGAACGGACTCCAGATCAGCCCTCCCGAGAGAGTTTAGGGCTTGGCGGCGGCTCCATATCGTAAAACGCGATGAATCCTTCTCTTTGATTTTTTTCTCCCCGAAGACGAATATATGGAGTTGGAGTTGAGGTCGGTGGAGCGTCAGCGGGCCCATGAGGCAGGGGGCGCTCCCAGAAGGGTAGACACGCCCGCACCCTCGTGGATAGGCTGTGGGCCGCCTGACATGGATTCTACGTCCAGTATTTTTTATATATTCCAAAAATAATCTCCGTTCATTTTCAGGTCATTCTGAGAACTTTTATTACTGCACAAAAATAACACCATGCAATTCTGCTGAAAACTGCGTCAGTCCGGGTTAGTTCCATTCAAATCATGCAAGTTAGAGTCGAAAACAAGGGCAAAAGTGTTTGTAAAAGTAGATACGACGGAGACGTATCAACTCCCCCAAGCTTAAACCTTTGCTTGTCCTCAAGCAATTCAGTTGATAAACTGAAAGTGATAAAGAAAAACTTTTACAAACTCTGTTTGCTCTTGTTGTTGTAAATATGTAAAGCCAGCATTCAAGTTTTCAACAAAGATTATGAACTAACCATATTCACAATAACATTTAGGTCTCATGTTTACTCATATCAATGGCATAATCAGCTAGCCAGTAATAATAACAAATCTCGGATGACAACACTTTCTCAAAACAATCATGATATGATATAACAAGATGGTATCTCGCTAGCCCTTTCTGAGACCGCAAAACAAAAATGCAGAGCACCTTTAAAGATCAAGGACTGACTAGACATTGTAATTCATCGTAAAAGAGATCTAGTCACAGTCATACTCAATGTAAACTAACAGTAATGGATGCAAATGATAGCGGTGCTCTCCAACTGGTGCTTATTAATAAGAGGATGATGACTCAACACAAAAGTAAATAGATAAGCCCTTCGCAGAGGGAAGCAGGGATTTGTAGAGGTGCCAGAGCTCGGTTTTGAAATAGAGAGGAATAATATTTTGAGAGGTATACTTTCATTGTCAACATAACAACCGAGAAATCTCAATATCTTCCATGCTACACACATTATAGGCGGTTCCCAAGCAGAATGGTAAAGTTTATACTCCCCCACCACCAACAAGCATCAATCCATGGCTTGCCCGAAATAATGGGTGCCTCCAACTAACAACAATCCTGGGGGAGTTTTGTTTGCAATTATTTTGATTTGATTTGAGCATGGGACTGGGCATCCCGATGACCAGCCATTTTCTCGTGAATGAGGAGCGGAGTCCACTCTTGAGAATAACCCACCTAGCATGGAGGATACAGACAACCCTAGTTGATACATGAGCTATTCGAGCATACAAAACAGAATGTTTATTTGAAGGTTTAGAGTTTGGCATATACAAATTTACTTGGAACGGCAGGTAGATACCGTATATAGGTAGGTATGGTGGACTCATATGGAATAACTTTGGGGTTTATGGAATTGGATGCACAAGCAGTATTCCCGCTTAGTACAAGTGAAGGCTTAGAAAAAGGCTGGGAAGCGACCAGCTAGAGAGAGACAACAGTCATGAACATGCATTAAAATTAATCAACACCGAATGCAAGCATGAGTAGAATATAATGCACCATGAACATAAATATCGTGGAGGCTATGTTGATTTTGTTTCAACTACATGCGTGAACATGTGCCAAGTCAAGCCACTCAAATCGTTCAAAGGAGGATACCACCCCATCATACCACATCACAACCATTTTAATATCATGTTGGCACGCAAGGTAAACCATTATAAGCTCCTAGCTAATTAAGCATGGCATAAGCAACTATAATCTCTAATTGTCATTGCAAATATGTTTCTTCCATAATAGGCGGAATCAGGAATGATGAACTAATCATATTTATAAAAACAAGAGAGGTCGAGTTCATACCATCTTTCCTCATCTCAATAAGTTCATCATATAATCATCATTATTGCCTTTCACTTTCATGTCCAAATAGTGTGGAAAATAATAATAGTGCACGTGCATTGGACTAAGTTGGAATCTGCAAGCATTCAATTCGAGAGAGAAGACAAGGTAATATGGGCTCTTTGTTATATCAACAATAATGCATATACGAGCCACTCAACATTTTCATCATAGTCTTCTCCTCTCGACCCCCAAAGGAAAGAAAAGAAACAAAACTATTTACACGGGAAAGCTCCCAACACGCAAAAGAAGAACAAGATATCTTTTTGGGTTTTCTTTTTAGTTACTACTACTACAGGCATGAAAAGTAAACTAGCTAAAAGCTAGAACTAATTTTTTTTGGTTTTTCTTAAGATTTTTCAAACACACAAGATGAAAGCGAGAAAATGAAAATAAACTAGCATGGATGTGTTGACGCTCAAAAGTGGCATAGTCATAAAATTAGCTTAGGCTATATAAATACTAATTCAAACTTAGGATTGGAGGTCACTCCGGATGGCTCTCTCTAAGAAGATCGAGATGTATATGAAGATGGTCTATAGCGGAGCTCAGATGTAATAGTTATGACAAGTTCGGAGATGCTCATGTTGACACCAGATTAAAGAATGGCATGAAACTCCATTAAAACGGCCTCTGATGGAAAATGTTTCAACATGAAAGTTGTGCGTCTCTTCTAAACGGTGGATTTTGATATAAAAATCATCTTAATCCGAGTTCGTATGCGACCTGTGGAGGCAAGACAAGCTCAGAAACAGAAGCTGCAGAGTCATTTCGGACCGACCGAGTTGATTTGATCGGTGAGACCGAGTTGGCCCGAAAATTTACCAGAGAGTTGGCAATTATGACTCGGTAGGACCGAAGCAAACCAATTGGTGGGACCGAGTTAATCCGAAAAATTACAGAAGGATACAAAGAGTTGGCAACGTTCACTCGGTGGAACCAAAATGTACCAATCGGTGAGACCGAGTTGGTCCGGTAAATTACCAAAGATTCCTGTCCGAGTTAGGTTAGGATTTTTGATGTTTTGGACAGAAATTTTTAGTCCTTTTCTTGTACGGAAAGTCCAGCCGCTTCATAAATAGATGAGAGGTGACGACTGTAGCGACACGACCTCAAACGGTCAAGCCTCTGTGTATCCGTGCCATCTCTGGATCGGTATGCTGGCACACACAGTACATCAATGTATATATCAAAGTGCAATCACATGTATAAATAACGTAAAACTGATATATACCTCATAAATCTCAGCGGAAACAAACACAAGGGTGTGGAGTCCATCAACGCCAACGGCAAGTTGAGTGTAGACCGTAACCCTACAACGTAACTCTTACTCGTCGTAGAAAAGTCCCTGCAACATAAGACGTTGCAGCCCTGTAGGTCAGTACATTGAATGTACTGGCAAGTCACATCATAAGAATAATGAACCTATTTGTACATGCAATCTGGCTGGTGGAAAGCTCTAAGTTTAGTTTTTGCATAAAGCCAGTTTTCCCCTAGAATAAAAGATATTATTCTACCACTACTGGATAGCATAGGATGAGTTGGTAACCCCAACTAAATCCATTCCTAAAGTTTCATTTAAACCCAACTGTTTAAATTAAGAGTGATGAGATCTCCCAGCATTTCCACTACTAGATGCTCAAGTTGTCCGTAACCGGGGACACAGCTAATCGATTAGGTTTTAACACTCTGCAGAGGTTTGCACACTTTTCCCCACAAGACTCGATCGCCTCCCTTGAAGTTCTCGCACTGCCTGGCGTTTGAGAACAGGATGACCGAGACATAGTCTTTTGAAAATGTTCCCCCTTAACCCACGTATAGGCTGGTACACCTACATCATTCTACATCTGCTAGCCCATCCCAGAAGGGGTCACACTAACTACTCAACTAAGCCAGAGCCCATATTGGCTTGTGGCTGCACATGTAAGCTTCTAGACAAGAGAATACGATTGATCTCTTTGAGCCTGGGCGGACAGACCACTAGTGGTGCACCACCATGGATTTCCCATGCATGCTCACACTATACTTCGCCACCATTCAAACCAAACCTCCGCCCAGGTAGTTCATTTACAAGTCTTGGTCCTGATTACTACTTTGTCACTCATGTCTCACCATGAACACTTCCCAATTTCACATCTACATTTGCGAGGCGGAAATAAACTTACACGGTGGTGACAAGGTTGTATAGATCAGACCTACCTCAAATGAACTACTAGGTAACAGCATAGCCATCTGGCAACAATAAATCCTACCATGCAATCCTACCACAAAAGGACTAAGTGCATTATATAAAACATAGGTGATTGGAAGAATGGTCAAATGTGAACTTGCCCGGTAATAGTTGATGAAGATTATATCGCTCTCAGAACTTTACTTAATAGAACTATTCGTCACTCTCCGATGAACATCTATAAAGTCAACATTGCATTCGCATAAGCAATCATTTCAAAGAACCAAGAAGAACATGCAAAGTAAAAAGTCTTGGAAAAACCAAATGAACATACGACACACTTAACTATCACAAAATACTCTAAGTGCAGCACAACATAGGCATGTGGTTCAGAATTTGTGACGTGAAGCATAGTGCATACAAGGCATACGAGTAAAACTACTATGGACAGATACTAAGTGTGTGAAAATTAGTGTGACAATGGTCCAGGTGATAGGGTTTGCAATGGTGACACGATGCAAAAAGAATCACATCAATCGGAGCTACGGTTTAGGAGATATGGCTAGTTGAAGTTTGAATTCAAATCTGAATAAATTCAAATTTGAAATTGGTCAAAAGTTTTCAAAGTTGGTTCTCTGGATAAAGCTATTCGAGATGAACATTTTGCCGCCGGTTTCGTCGAATTTGGAGTTACGGTTAAAAAGATACAACCATTCGAAGTTCAGGGGCTAATTTGAAAACTTAGGGACTAAACTAGAAAAGAAATAATTGCAAACAGGCCCTTGGCCACGTGGCGGCTCGTGAATGGCTGAGCAGCGTTCGCTGTAGAAGCTATACGGCGAACGACCTCATTTAATAAAAACGCTAACGCACGACTAACTAACAAAAACCGACCGGTGGTTTTTAAAATAAAAACCAGGGTTAACCGCGGCTAACTAATTAAGTGAATCGACCGGTTTTAAAAATAAAACCGGCGGTTTTGTTTTTCGTGTAACGGTGCAAAAAAAGACCTAGACTTAGAAAAGAACGAGGAGGCGGGGTGGCTCACAGAGGGCAACTGCGGCGGCGCCGACGTTGGCCAGCACCTCGGCGTCGACGGGGCGGCGGTTCCGGCAGGCTTCGACGGCAGCGAAGTGGACGGAGGGGTGCGGCGTGGTGTGGGCGTCGTGGTGGTGGTGGCGAGGATCCTCGGGGCGTCCGGATGGGCGGTGCGAGGACGACGAAGCTCCATGCTCCGGTGGGGCTCTCCGTCGGTGGGGCGGCGGCTGTGGCGGTCCTCGGCGGCAGGGAAGGAGGCGGCGGGGTCCGACGTGTCGAGGGCGTCCACGGAGTGGTGGTGCAGGGCGTCGGCAGCGTCCAGGCGGGCGGAGGAAGGGCGGCGGCTCCGGTGCTCCGGCGAGGGCACGCATCGTCGGGGCGGCTTCTCCAGGCGACCTAGGCGACAAGAAAAACGTCACAAAGACGCGGAGGAGCACGGGGTCCGGATGAGCACGGAGATAGGGATCGAAAGGGTTCACCGGCGACGAATTCGTCCGGTGAGGAGCTCGGCTGCGGCGAGATGCACTCGATGATGGTGACAGATAGGAGCGGCGAGAGGACGAGAAAGTGGGCAGGATGGAGAGAGGGGGCTCCGAGGCTTTTATAGGCGCGGAGAGGAGTGCTCAGGGTGGCGGGGTAAGCCTCATTCGCGGGGCTTCGCCGGCGGTTGCGGGCGGGCGCGCTCGCGGCCCTTCCCGTGCGGCACGGCGGGAGGTTGGGGACGAGCTGGGAGGCGCGGGCCACCGGTCAGCTGGTGTTGGCGGGGCGACCGAGCGAAGAGGAGCACGGGCGAGCGAGGCGTAAGGCCTCGGGCGGCCTCGGGCGCTGCTGGGCCAGCTCGGTGCGCTGGCTCGCTCTTGGGCCGAAGACCATGGGCCGGCTGGCGGGCGCGTGTGTTTTTTTTCGGAAAGGAGACTCCAACAGAAGTAAATTAAATAAAAAATATACATAGGCATATCTTATACCAAAATGTTCAAAAAAAATACCCCGAATAAGATGAACTGTTTTTCAAGTTCAACTAAATTCCAAAAAAAATTCATAAAAGTCAAATAGTGCTACTGTTGCATTTAAAATCAATAAAAATCATTTTTTAAATAGAAAAATGATTTCAAATTTATTTTCTCCTAATTTTCCATTGAAAAGAATCATTTTACCCTTATTTCCATTTATTTATTTTAGGAGAAAAATAATTTGAATTAAAACTAAATAACTTCCAAGAGAATTTGAATTTGGAATTTGAAACAACTTCAATTGGAAAATGAGTTTCAAATGACTCCAAAGTGACTTCCAATTTATTTCTTTGAAACTTCCAACTCTCTTTCTTCAAATATGAAGAAGTCATTTTATCTCCCTCATGAACTCATTGAGTTGCTTAAAGTTTCTAAATTTAAAATATTTCAAATGGAATTCAAATCATTTTCAAACCCCTTTTTCATTTCTTTAAATGGAAGAAGTCATATTATCTTCACTCTAGGGTTTTGTGATGAAATGAATTTGAATTCATGGAGATCAAAATGCAAGATGAAAGTTTTGGGAAAGTCCTTTTATTCCCTCTCATTCAACTTTCAAAGGGTTTCAATTTCCACTCAGTTTCACACAACAAACAAACAAACAATCATAATTACTTATTTAATATAACATTCCAAAATTTAGAATTTTGGGATGTTACAATGGCCGATTGAACAACACACAATCGCAAAAAACACATCTACTACTTTTTCATCTACGTTTTGTCTCTCCCCTGTTTTTGCTTCCTCGTTCTTCGTGTTGGAGAGCTGCGAATCCCGAGGCTCTAGGGACGGTTGGACCGACCTAGGGCAGCCCATAGCTGCCGCACTCCCCGACGGGGTCCCTCCCGGGAGTGTGGGTTTTCGGGTCCTCAAAAGTTCTCTCCTGTCTTGCGAATCGCGCTTTCAGTGAGACTCCTTCGACGTGAGCTGCGGTGCATCACCCCCGACGTCGAGGGTATACGTGACGTGTTCGTGCGCGAACACACTTATTGGCGACTCCGCTGGGGAACAAAGAGTAATCATCATCATCCATCATGGTCGATCTTCCCAAGCCATCTGAAGTGGATGCCGATAACATCATCAAGCCCAATTTTGAGGAATTATCGGCAGAACATCTCCAAGCTTTTGAGGGGTACAAGAAGCGCGTGAAGAGAAGGAGATGCAGGAGTTCCTTGCTAAGTTCAAAAAGGATCGCCAAGGCAACATCACTTCAATTGAAGAAATAAAGTTTCCTCCTCTTCACAATGAGCAGGTAGAACCGGCTGTAAGAAAAATCTTCTCTCCTGAACAGTCGGCTGAAATTACTACTCTTATTGCTTAGAATAATGATATTATTACCAAGCTATCATAGACAATAATACTGCTCGAAATAATACTCCTCAATCATATAATGGTAGTGGTAGTATGTCTGCTGGTGTGGAAAACTTTAGTCCAACTTTACCTATTTCATTGGCACCGCCCGTGCCATTGAATTCTTATCCCAGTCAGACAAACTAACTTGTTGCTCCACCCTTTAATCCTGCCATGAACGTACCAAGTTCAGTGAATCCAACTGCATTGCTAGGTTACGGTTTGGCAAGTCCACGTGGATCGCTGCTGAACTATGGTACAACATACACACCACCATCTCTTCCGACTAGCACTGTACCAACTATTAGAAATCATATTCACCATGCGCCACAACCACATGCAACGTCACTCAATATGAGTGATATTTTGGCTAATGTCAGAGAGGAAATGTCTAGGGTGTTCCGAGAGCATTGTGGGATTGAACTACCTAAACCACAAATTTCCAGAAAACAATATCTAGAGATTTTTGATGTCGTGCCATGTCCTCCCGGATATAAAGTTCCAGATTTTGTTAAGTTTAGTGGAGAGGGAAAATAGACTACATGGGAGCATGTTAGTCAATACTTGGCACAATTAGGTGAGGCATGTTCACGAGACGAGTGGAAAGTACATTATTTTCCTTTATCTTTAATCGGTACTGCTTTCTCGTGGTTTTCTGCCTTACCACCTGGTTCTATTACTACATGGTTTCAATTGGAGCAAAAGTTTCATGATCACTTCTATAGTGGTGACAATGAGCTTAAACTACCCCATCTTACATCGATTAAGCAAAATCATGATGAATCGGTCTCCGATTATGTCAAAAGATTTAGAGATTCAAAAAACCGGTGCTATAGTTTGGTGATAACCGAGAGAGATTTGGCTGATCTTGTGCTTAGTGGTTTGAGAACTCACATTAGAGAAAGGCTAGAAGGACATGAGTTTTTAAATATCAACCAAGTCTTGCAAAGGGCTTTGGCTGAGGAAAGCCGAAGCAAAGATCTTAAAGAGGTGGATAGATATAAAATTGATCGTCCTAAGATGAATATGGTTGAGTATGATAATGATCACTCGGACGATGAGGGTGATATTTATGCTGCTGATTTTTTTGGCCATCTAAGGCCAAACCGTTTACTTGCAAATGATTTAAAGCTGATTCATAAGAATCGTGATGAAGAGATGAAATTTACTTTCAACATTGCCCAGTGTGATAAAATATTTGATGCTTTGTTGCAAGCCAAGATTATTAGAATATCTCATACCTTACCGCCGTTCGAAGAGCTGAAACGGCGTGCTTATTGCAAGTATCACAGTTCTTTTTCTCATGCTACTAATGATTGTAATGTTTTTCGATGACTGATACAATCGGCCATTAATGACGGACGATTGAATTTTTTTGAGTGCAAGTTGATAAGCAGCCTTTCCCAATGAACACCATGGATTTGGAGGGGAAGAAGATGTTAATTAGGCCCAACATAGCCGAATCAGCTAATAAAAATAATATTGTCATTGGTGAGCCCATGAAAAATAAGGAGAGCGACAAGGTCTTGGGGAGACAGGTTGTGCTTGACAAGCAACCCGGTGGCAAGGAGGTAATCAAGATCACCATCAAGAATCCTACACTCAGGGGGCAACCACAAGTGCAAGAGAACACTCATGTCAAATTTGTTAAGCCTAAGAGTCCAGAGGTTGTAAAGTGGAAGACGAATGAAGCTAAAGTGCAGCGCAAGAGAATCAAGCCAACTTTTGATATGCTGTTGTCCAAGTATGCCAATCAAGCGGCCGGTTCTAGCTATGACCGGGCATTAAATTTGAAGCGCTCAAGGTCACCTCCTCGGGAAGAATTTCAGCATCATGTAAGGCCATATGGTCATGGGCACCGGGACCATGGATGGCGCCACCCCCCTATGAGCCATACTAAATGGGAGGCTACAATGGAGGATGGGGGCAACCCCCGATGACCCCTTATGCTTTTTATCCGGGTTGGGCTGAACCAAGGAGGCCCGTTCATGAGAGGCTTTCTTATCCCACACGAGGCCGTTTGAACAATGGTGTTAATCGGCCAATGCAAGATAATCATGGAAGGGTTGGCAAGCAAGTGTGGCGTGCTAAATCACCAAGTGCTGAAATTTCAGAGCCTGGCAAGCAAAAGGAGAAGAATACTAGTGTTGAAACTATTGTGATAAGCACTAAAGAATTAACAATCAAAGAGCCGATTATTGGTGATAATCCGGCTAATTCTAATAAAGATGTGGCTGCTGTCCAGCAGGGTCCCATGGCTAATGATCATGAAGCTAGCACAAGCAAGGCCAAGTCGAGGGATCCAAAATATACTAAGCCTAAGTGGTGTCCTTCCGGTCTGACCAAGGCGCAAAAAAGGAGATTGCAGCACATGAGGAGTCATGAGAAGGAGGAACAAGAAGCAGAAAAGCTAAGGGATAAATTTTTCAATGAAAGCCATCCCATGGTACCCCCAAAACAAGTGTGGAGGCCAAAGCAAAAGGAAAACATGGCAGCTTCTGCATTGATCATAGCAACACCTACACCACTAACAGAGGACGATGCGGCTACTATTACATCGTCCACTTTGCCTACTACTTCCTCTTCCGTTGAAGATATTTCGAAGTAAGTGGACATGCTTGTGGAAGAAGATGAAATGCTTGATTATGAGTCTACACCGGTTCATGAAGGTATGGTTATTAATATGGTGTATTACTTACTCGCTAAATTTCATGCTACAGATGAAGAAGGGGAAGTAGCTCGGCTAGATTTTGGTCCTAAAAATGCTATATTCGAGAAGACAAAAGAATTGGTGACGCACTTGAAGCCATTGTTCCTTAAAGGTCATATTAATGGATCGCCGGTTGCTAGAATGCTTGTCGATGGTGGTGCTGTCGTGAATCTTATGCCATATTCGGTCTTCAAAAAATTGGGGCTGCGTGATGAAGAGTTAATAAAGACCAACATGGTGCTTAATGGATTTGAAGGCAAAGAGAAAACTGAAGCCAAAGGTGTGATGTATGTGGAGCTTACGGTGGGAAGCAAAACTTTGGCTACCGCATTCTTTGTCGCCAAGGTGCAAGGTAACTACAATGTGATATTAGGCCGTGATTGGGTTCATGCAAACCAATGTGTGCCATCTACTATGCACCAGTTTTTAATTCAATGGGTTGATGATGAAGTAGAAGTCATTCATGCGGATAATTCAGCTTGTGTTGCTTTGGCCGATGCATTAGTGGATTGGCAACATCCCAATGCTACTTGCTTGACGTGGCGCGACTTATCAGAATATGATTTTCTTAGTGCCACAAAAAGTGGTTTTGTGCCCGTTTCTTTAAAGTCGGTTGGCGGTAATCGGCTCCAAGGTATGATGTATTTAAATGGATCCTAACTCAGAGTGGTTACATAAACGTCTTGTAGAATATCGGTCCAATGAGAACGATATGTATGAGTCCATAGAAGAGTTAGATGATATGGATAAACTAAGACAAGGTTTTACATCGGCCGATCCATTAGAAGAGATAGATATAGGAGATGGTTCAATTCCTAGGCCGACATTTGTAAATGAAAATTTAAGAGTCGATCATAATGCTAAGTTGATCGAGCTATTAAAAGAATATGTTTGTTGCTTTGCATGGGAATATCATGAGATGCCAGGTTTAAGCCGAGAGCTAGTGGAGCATCGGTTACCTATAAAGGCCGGTTTTAGGCCATATAGGCAATCGGCCAGAAAGTTTAATCCAAAAATGTATGACCGGATCAAGGAAGAGATCGGTCGTTTGCTTAAAGCTAATTTTATTAGACCTTGCAGGTATGCCGAGTGGATTTCTAACATTGTACCGGTAGAGAAGAAAGGCTCCGGCAAGTTGAGGGTGTGCATTGATTTCAGAGATTTGAATAGAGCTACACCTAAAGATGAGTATCCTATGCCAATAGCTGATATGCTTATTAATGATGCTTCTAGAAATAAGGTCATTAGCTTTCTTGATGGTAATGCGGGGTATAATCAGATTTTTATGGCCAAAGAGGACATGTCCAAAACGGCTTTTTGATGTCCCGGTTTCCTTGGTTTATTTGAGTGGACAGTGATGACCTTTGGATTAAAAAATGCTGGTGCCACGTATCAAAGGGCTATGAATTTAATTTTTCATGATTTACTTGGTGTTATACTTGAGGTTTATACTGATGATATTGTTGTCCAATCGGATGCTTTTGAATCTCATCTAGCCGATTTGCAGTTAGCTTTTGAAAGAATGAAGAAATATGGGCTGAAAATGAATCCTTTGAAGTGTGCCTTTGGTGTATTGGCTGGGAAGTTTCTAGGTTTCATTATTCATGAAGATGGCGTGGAAATTGATCCCAAAAAGATAGAAGCTATACAGAAAGTACAGGCTCCAACATGCAAGAGAGATATGCAAAAGTTCCTTGGCAAGGTCAATTATTTGAGGAGGTTCATAGCCAATCTATCAGGGAAGGTTGATGCATTTACTCCCATTGTTCGGTTAAAGAATGATGTTGATTTTACTTGGGGGCAAAATAGCAAGAGGCATTTGATATAATTAAGAAATATTTGTGCACTCCTCCGGTTATGAAAGCGCCCAGGCACAGGGAGCCATTTAGTCTTTACATTGCAACGGAAGAAGGTGTTATTGGTGCTGTTTTAACTCAAGAGACAGAAGGAAAGGAGCGTGGTATTACTTATTTAAGCCGACGCTTATTGGACGCCGAGACAAGGTATACATTTATTGAGAAATTATGCTTATGTTTATATTATGCTTGTAGAAAATTGATACATTACCTAGTGCCTAGTACTTGCATTATAGCTTGTCTAACCGATGTCATCAAGTACATGTTGCATAGGCCAATTCTTAGTGGTAGAATTGGCAAGTGGGCTTATGCTTTAATTGAATGTGATTTGGCTTATGAATCTCTGAAATCCATGAAAGGCCAAATCATTGCTAATTTTATTGTTGAGCATCGGATTGATGACAAGCATGATATTGATATAAACCTTGTATCGTTAGTACCATGGAGATTATATTTTGATGGTTCGGTTTGTAGAAATGGCCAAGGTGTTGGTATTGTTTATATATCTCCTCATGGTGTTGTTTTTGAAGCCTCCTGCCTCTTAGAATATTTTTGCATAAATAATCAAGCCGAATATGAAGCATTGTTATTCGGCTTAGAGATGTTGCTTGCCATAGGTGCTACACATATTGAGGCTTTTGGTGATTCGTTATTAGTAGTGCAGCAAATATCCAAAGTTTTTTTTTGTGTTTTGACGAATCACTTAATGTTTATCTTGATAAGTGTCTAGATATAATTTCTACTTTGGATTATTTTAGCATTGCTCATATATCTAGACATGACAACTGGAGAGCAAATGGGTTGGCACAACAAGCATCCGTCTATCATGTGGATCATGGCATGTTTCATATTTCTCAAAGGACGATGTCTAGTCTTGCCAACACAGGCGAGGCCGAACCAGAGCCCACCGTTTCGGCCACTGATGAAATATTCAATGCAGGAGAAAATCAAGACTGGAGGAAACCCATTGTTGATTATTTGTGTGATCCTAGTAGAAGGGTGGACAGGGCTCTTCAGCGTACGGCTTTTAAATACACAATGAGAGATGATGGTCTCTATCGCCGAACGGTTGATGATGTTCTTCTAAAGTGCTTGGACGAGGACCATGCGAGAGTTGCTATGGGGGAGGTCCATGAAGGCATTTGTGGCACTCATCAGTCGGCTCACAAGATGAAATGGTTGCTACGACGTGCTGGATTTTATTGGCCAACTATGATTAATGATTGCTTCAGATATTACAAAGGGTGTGAAGCTTGTCAAAATTTTGGTGATATTCAGTTGGCTCCTGCTGCTATATTACATCCCATTATCAAACCATGGCCTTTCATAGGATGGGGTGTGGACTTTATTGGACAAATTCACCCGTCTTCCTCAAAGGGGCATCGGTTCGTATTGGTGGCAACCGATTATTTCACTAAATGGTCTGAAGCAGTACCTCTCAAGAACATGACACATGTGGAGGTACTTAAATTCATAACCGAGCACATTATTCATAGATTCGGCATTCCTCAAACGTTGACTATAGATCAAGGCTCATCTTTTATGTCACACCAAGTCAGAGAATTTGCCGAATCTTATAACATAAAGTTGCTCAATTCCTCTCCATATTATTCCCAAGCCAATGGACAAGCTGAGTCTAGCAATAAAATTTTAATCAAACTCATCAAGAAGAAGATTGAGGATAATCCAAGGAGATGGCATGAGTTGTTGTCTGAAGCTTTGTGGGCACATAGGATCTCAAGGCATGGTGCTACGAAGGTGACTCCATATGAGCTAGTATATGGTCAAGAGGCTGTTTTACCAGTGGAAGTGAATTTAAATGCTTTGAGAATAGCCAAACAGAATGATTTATCGGCAGTGGACTTTTATAACTTGATGATGGACAATATTGATGAAGTCGTTGATAAACGTTTGGCTACTTTGGAGGACATAGAGAGAGATAAGTTCAGGGTGGAAAGAGCTTACAATAAGAAGGTCAAGTTGAAGACTTTTCAAGTGGGCGATCTCGTGTGGAAGGTGATTCTACCAATTGGTTCGAAAGACAGAAAATTCTGGAAGTGGTCTCCAAGTTGGGAAGGTCCTTTTAGAATTACAAGAGTAGTTCCTGGAAACTCATATTTGGTGGAATCCATACAAGGGGCATTGTTACCTCGAGCTCTCAATGGAAAATATTTAAAGAAGTACCACCCAAGTGTGTGCCAAGAAGCCTAGATAGGCAACGACCGATAAATAACTATCGCCCTTAGCATAAACATGGCCGATATATACTTATCGCCCTAAGAACATATAAATGGCCGATGGAGTGTTGACATCATTCTTAGAATAAACTTGGTACATGTTATTTTCTGGCACGCTAGCCATGCCAAAAAACAGGGGGGCATGTGTTGATGCTCAAAAATGGCATAGTCATAAAATTAGCTTAGGCTATATAAAGACTAAATCAAACTTAGGATTGGAGGTCACTCCGGATGGATCTCTCTAAGAAGATCGAGATGGATATGAAGATGGTCTATAGTGGAGCTCGGATGTAATAGTTATGACAAGTTCGGAGATGCTCATGTTGACACCAGATTAAAGAATGACATGAAACTCAATTAAGACGGACTCTGATGGAAAATGTTTCAACATGAAAGTTGTGCTTCTCATCGAAACGGTGGATTTTGATATAAAAATCGTCTTAATCCGAGGTCGTATGCAACCTGTGGAGGCAAAAAAAGGACAGAAACAGAAGCTGCAGAGTCATTTCAGACCGACCGAGTTGATTTGATCGGTGAGACCGAGTTGTTCCGAAAATTTATCAGAGAGTTGGCAATGTTGACTCGGTAGGACCGAAGCAAACCAATCGGTGGGACTGAGTTGATAACGTTCACTCGGTGGGACCGAAATGAACCAATCGGTGAGACCGAGTTGTTCCGGAAAATTACCCAAGATTCCTGTCCGAGTTAGGTTAGGGTTTTTGATGTTTTGGACGGAATTTTTAGACCTTTTCTTGTACGGGAAGTCCATACACTTCATAAATAGATGAGAGGTGACGGCCGATTGAAGAACACACAATCGCAAAAAACACATGTACTACTTTTTCATCTACGTTTTGTCTCTCCCCTATTTTTGCTTCCTCGTTCTTTGTGTTGGAGAGCTGCAAATCCCAAGGCTCTAGGGGCGGTTGGACCGACCTAGGGCAGCCCATATCCTATGGACTCCCCGACGGGGTCCCTCCCGGGAGTGTGGGGTTTCGGCTCCTCAAAAGTTCTCTTCGGTTGTCTTGCGAATCGCGCTTCCGGTGAGACTCCTTCGACGTGAGCTGCGGTGCATCAGCACCGGCGTCGAGGGTACACGTGACGTGTTCGTGTGTGAACAGGATGATACAATGAAAAAGTATGAGCACCGACAACTGGCATGAGTGTGTGAACATGAATGTAATGTCGGTGAGAGATACGTACTCCCCCAAGCTTAGGCTTTTGGCTTAAGTTGGTCTATGCCCATGGGTCAAAGTGGCCCTCTCCGGTGTAAGGAGGAGTGTCCTCTGGGTGCCACTGGTTGGCGATCTCCTTCGGATCACACTGGTAAACTGACTGTCGATAAGGGTCCAGGGGTGGTTCCGGCTCAGGCTCTGGAGCTGGTGTCACGCTCCAGTATGCATAAACGTCCTCCGGCAAAACAAGGTACTTGCCTGAAAATATGTTAAACAAAGAGGGGGTAGGAAAGGTAATAGTCTCAAAGTTATTCTTACCAAAAATCAGTCTAAGTTAAGCATCTTTTCTTATTCTTAACAATAAATCATGCACTATCATGCTCTTATAATCTAGAAAAATATTAGCCAGCAACTTTTCCTCTTTCTCATAATGCCTAATAGGTATGTTAAAGTGTGCAGCAAGGCGCGAGGCAAAGATGCCTCCTAATACGGGGCCCTTAGTACGGTTCAGATTTAATCGTTTAGCAACAATAGCGCCTAAACTGAAAGTAGTATCCTGAAACAAGGTATGGCGCAAAATAACAATATCCGCGGCACTAAGGTTTCCACAGTTCCAACGACCAATTAAGCATCTACTAGCAAATATTGCAAAGTAACGTTGAATGGGAAAATGTATGCTAGTAATTCTTGCATCGGAAACTTTCCTCGTTTCCCCTACAGCAATCATATCAATAAATACCTCCACATCATCATGATGTGGTTCCTCTATACTGCCCTCCAAGGGTATCAAACAAACCCGACAAAAATCATAAAGTGACATCTCCTTATGCACATCATATAAATAAAGTTCCACCGAAGGTGGTGATCTCCTAGCATGGAAAAGAAAATTTTGCACAAAGATATTGGTGAGTAAGCGATACTGTTCACGCTGGTCGTGGAGGAAGGCAGTGAGGCCTGCATTCTTAGCCAAATGATAAAAATCTTCATGAATCCCGGCCTCTTTCAAGAACTCATCACAAGGACATTCACATGGCCGAACCTCTGTAGTACGAGGGAGATTATACTTGGGCTTCTTGTTCTCTTCACTTTGCTTATCCTTCGAGCTTCGGCTCGATGAGCCCCTAAAAAATCTCTACATCTTTTTCTGAAAATTTCTGAAATTTTTAGTAACTTAAAATACAAGTGAACCAAACTCAACAAAATTGATAGCAACTACTCCTACAAGTGCCTAGAGGCCATATCATGCATTAAAACTACTTTTGGCCATATAAATTTGACATGCAAGCTCAAGAACATGGTCACCTAAGCAACAAAATTTTGCAATGAATAAAGCACTAGAACGAAAACTAATTGGACCATTGGAGGAGTCACATACCAAAGAACAATCCCCCAAAGCAGTTTTGTGAAAGTTGCTTTGAGCAAGGAGATCAAAAATGGCAGCAAGATGAGCAAGAACTCGGGTTTGAGCTGGCTAGTGATTTTTTTGGGAGGAAGGAGTGTGTGGTGGCTGGAATAAGTGGAGGGGACCAACGTGGGATCCACGAGGCAGGGGGCGCGCCCTCTACCCTCGTGGGCACGTGGCTGCTCCCCTGTTGTGTTTTTAGTGCCAGATATTCTAAAATATTCTAGAAAAAATCGTATTTAAATTTTAGGGCATTTGGAGAACTTTTATTTTCGGGGTATTTTTTATTGCATCGATAATTCAGAAAATAGACAGAAAATACTATTTTTGTTTTCTTTAATATAAATAATAGAAAGTAAAAGGAGGGTACAGAGAGTTGTATTTTCTAAATTCATCCATCTCATGCTCATCAAAAGGAATCCACTAACAAGGTTGATCAAGTCTTGTTAACAAACTCATTTTGAATAACATGAAACCGGAGATTTTTCGACTAACACTAGGTTACCTCAACGGGGATATGCATGTCCCCAACAATAAGAATATCATATTTCTTCTTGATAGTAGGAAGAGGAAATTCAAAACCTCTAATAGTGATTGTTGAAATTTTTCCAATAGAATTGATATTGTGGACTTGACGTTGTTTCCTCAGAAAGTGTATCGTATGCTCATTACCATTAACATGAAAAGTGACATTGCCTTTGGTGCAATCAATAACAGCCCCTGCAGTATTCAAAAAGGGTCTTCCAAGAATAATAGACATACTATCGTCCTCGGGAATATCAATAATAACAAAGTCCATTAAAATAGTAACGTTTGCAACCACAACAGGCACATCCTCACAAATACCGACAGGTATAGCAGTTGATTTGTCAGCCATTTGCAAAGATATTTCAGTAGGTGTCAAGTTATTCAAATCAAGTCTACTATATAAAGAGAGAGGCATAACACTAACACCGGCTCCAAGATCACATAAAGCAGTTTTAACATAGTTTCTTTGAATGGAGCATGGTATAGTTGGTACTCCTGGATCTCCAAGTTTCTTTGGTATTCCACCCTTAAAAGTATAATTAGCAAGCATGGTGGAAATTTCAGCTTCCGGAATCTTTCTTTTATTAGTAACAATATCTTTCATGTACTTAGCATAAGGATTCATTTTAAGCATATCAGTCAAACACATATGCAAAAAGATAGGTCTAATCATTTCAGCAAAGCGCTCAAAATCCTCATCATCCTTTTTCTTGGATGGTTTAGGAGGAAACGACACGGGTTTCTGAACCCATGGTTCTACTTCTTTACCGTGCTTCCTAGCAACAAAGTCTCTCTTATCATAACGTTGATTCTTTGATTGTGGGTTATCAAGATCAACAGCAGGTTCAATCTCTACATTATTATCATTGCTAGGTTGAGCATCAACATGAACATCATCATTAACATTATCACTAGGTTCATGTTCATTACCAGATTGTTTTTCAGCATCAGAAATAGAAATATCATTGGGATTCTCAGGTTTGTCAACAACAGGTTCACTAGAAGCATGCAAAGTCCTATCATTTTTCTTTTTCTTCCTTTTAGAAGGACTAGGTACATCTACATTAGCTCTCTGAGAATCTTGCTCAATTCTCTTAGGGTGGCCTTCAGGATACAAAGGTTCCCGAGTCATTTTACCACCTCTAGTCATAACTGTAACAACATTATCATTCTTATTATTATTTAATTCATTGAGCAACTCATTTTGAGCTCTAAGCACTTGTTCTACTTGAGTGGTAACCATAGAAGCATGTTTACTAATAAGTTGAAGTTCACCTTTAACATTAGCCATATAATCACCCAAGTGTTCAAGCATATCAGCATTGTGTTTCAATTGTCTACCAACATACGCATTGAAGTTTTCTTGTTTAACCATAAAGTCATCAAACTCATCCAAGCATTGGCTAGCAAACTTAGTAAATCGGATTTCGCATTTATCGAATCTGTAGAGAGAATTTACCTTTACTACCTATGTCGGGTTATCAAGACCATGTATTTCTTCAATATGTGGCAAATTAAGACCATGTATTTCTTCATTATGTGGTAAATTCTTAACACCTTCAGTTTTAATACCTTTTTCTTTCATAGATTTCTTTGCCTCTTGCATATCTTCAGGACTGAGAAATAAAATACCCTTTTTTCGGAGTTGGCTTAGGAGTTGGTTCAGGAAGTGTCCAATTATTTTCATTAGTCAACATATTATTCAATAGCAATTTATCTTGATCAATAGTTCTTTCCCTGAAAACACAACCAGCACAACTATCCAGGTGGTCTCTGGAAGCATCGGTTAGTCCATTATAAAAGATAACAAGTATTTCATATTTCTTGAGAGGATGATCAGGCAAAGCATTAAGTAATCGGAGAAGCCTCCCCCAAGCTTGTGGGAGACTCTCTTCTTCAATTTGCACAAAATTATATATTTCCCTTAAAGCAGCTTGTTTCTTATGAGCGGGGAAATATTTAGCAGAGAAGTAACAAATCATATCCTGGGGACTACACACACAACCAGGATCAAGAGAATTAAACCAAGTCTTAGTGATACGTCTCCAATGTATCTATACTTTTTGATTGTTCCATGCTATTATATTATCTGTTTTGGATGATAACGGGCTTTATTTCACAATTTTATATTATTTTTGGGACTAACCTATTAACCAGAGAGCTAGCCCAAATTGATGTTTTTTTTGCCTATTTCAGTGTTTCGTAGAAAAGGAATATCAAACGGAGTCCAAACGGACTGAAACCTTCAGAAGCGTGATTTTTGGAACAAACATGATCCAGGGGACTTGGAGTGGACGTCAAGAAATAATCGAGGAGGCCACGAGGCAGGGGGCGCGCCTACCCCCTGGGTGCGCCCTCCACCCTCGTGGGCCCCTCGTTGCTCCACCGACCTACTTCTTCCTCCTATATATATATCCATATACCCCGCAAACATCCAGGAGAACCACGAAACCCTATTTCCACCGCCGCAACCTTCTGTACCAAAGAGATCCCATCTTGGGGCCTTTTCCGGAGCTCCGCCGGAGGGGGCATTGATCACGGAGGGCCTCTACATCAACTCCATGGCCCCTCCGGTGATGTGTGAGTAGTTTACCTCAGACCTTCGGGTCCATAGCTAGTAGCTAGATGGCTCCTTCTCTCTCTTTGGATCTCAATACAAAGTTCTCCTTGATTCTCTTGGAGATCTATACGATGTAATCTTCTTTTGCGGTGTGTTTGTCGAGATCCGATGAATTGTGGGTTTATGATCAAGTTTATCTATGAACAATATTTGAATCTTCTCTAAATTCTTTTATGTATGATTGGTTTATCTTTGCAAGTCTCTTCGAATTATCAGTTTGATTTGGCCTACTAGATTGATCTTTCTTGCAATGGGAGAAGTGCTTAGCTTTGGGTTCAATCTTGCGGTGCTCGATCCCAGTGACAGAAAGGGAAACGACACGTATTGTATTGTTGCCACCAAGGATAAAAGGATGGGTTTTATACCATATTGCATGAGTTTATCCCTCTACATCATGTCATCTTGCTTAAGGCGTTACTCTGTTCTTATGAACTTAATACTCTAGATGCATGCTGGATAGCGGTCGATGTGTGAAGTAATAGTAGTGGATGCAGGCAGGAGTCGGTCTACTTGTCACGAACGTGATGCCTATATACATGATCATACCTAGATATTCTCATAATTATTCGCTTTTCTATCAATTGCTCGACAGTAATTAGTTCACCCACCGTAATAGTTATGCTATCTTGAGAGAAGCCACCAGTGAAACCTATGGACCCCGGGTCTATTCTCCATCATACAAGTTTCCAATCTATTTTATTTTGCAATCTTTAATTTCAATCTATATCATAAAAATACCAAAAATATTTATCTTATTATTATTATCTCTATCAGATCTCACTCTTGCAAGTGGCCGTGAAGGGATTGATAACCCCTTTATCGTGTTGGTTGTGAGGTTCTTATTTGTTTGTGTAGGTACGAGGTGACTCGTGCGTGGTATCCTACTGGATTGATACCTTGGTTCTCAAAAACTGAGGGAAATACTTACGCTACTTTGCTGCATCACCCTTTCCTCTTCAAGGGAAAACCAACGCAGTGCTCAAGAGGTAGAAAGAAGGATTTCTGGCGCCGTTGCCAGGGAGATCTACGCCAAGTCAAGACATATCAAGTACCCATCACAACTCTTATCCTTCACATTACATTATTTGCCATTTGCCTCTCGTTTTCCTCCACCCCACTTCACCCTTCCCATTTTATTTGCCCTCTCTTTTTCATTCGTCCTTTCTTTTGCTTGCTTCGTCGTTATGGCTAGTTCTTTATCCGATCCTTTGTCTCCCGAGTTTGAGGTTCTTCACTTCAAACAAAGACAAGGAGAAAACTTAAAAGATGCTTGGTTTAGGATGATGGAATCTTATTGTAATTGTACCCTAGAGGTGAATTTTAGAATTTTGCTTCGCAATTTTTATGTTGGACTCAATATGTCCCATAGACAACTCTTGGACTGTGTTGCCAAGGGAAATTTTATCGAAATTGATCCCAGTATTGCGCATGAAATTATAGAGGGAATAGTGGGAACACTACCTCAACAAAAGGTGCCTCATCATACCCAGGAAGAAACCCAAGTTTTTGAGAAAATTTGCGAAGTAATGAAAATATTACAAAAATCTCTTGAACCTCTTAAGAGTGTTAGCGGGAATCTTCACTGCATGAATATGTTGATCACTCTTTGTAATAAGCGGTTGGACTCTTTAGATATAAAAATTTCCGAATATGAAGGGAAACGTAAAGAACCTCCCGGTTTCAAGCATGACTCCGCTAAAAAATTAAAAGATGGCAATACCTAGATCTATCTTCGCTTTTATGCCTAGCTAGGGGCGTTAAACGATAGCGCTTGTTGGGAGGCAACCCAATTTTATTTTTATTCCTTGCTTTTTGTTCCTGTTTAGTAATAAATAATTTATCTAGCCTCTGTTTTGGTTGTGTTTTTTTGTGTTTAATTAGTGTTTGTACCAAGTAGAACCGTTGGGAAGACTTGGGGAAAGTCTTTTTTGATCTTGCTGTAAAAAACAGAAACTTTAGAGCTCACGAGAATTTCTGTCATTTTTTATTGTACAGTGATATTTAGTTAATTATTTTTGCAGATGATTAATAGATAAATTCCTCACGTCCAGCAATTTATTTTAGAATTTTTGGGGTTCCAGAAGTTTGCGTTAGTTACAGATTACTACAGACTGTTCTATTTTTGACAGATTCTGTTTTTCGTATGTTGTTTGCTTATTTTGATGAATCTATGGCTAGTAATGGAGTTTATAAACCATAGAGAAGTTGGAATATAGTAGGTTTAACACCAATACAAATAAATAATGAGTTCATTACAGTAGCTTGAAGTGGTGTTTTGTTTTCTTTCGCTAACGGAGCTCACGAGATTTTCTGTTAAGTTTGAAGTTTTCAAGTTTTGGGTAAAGATTTGATGGATTATGGAACAAGGAGTGGCAAGAGCCTAAGCTTGGGGATGCCCAAGGCACACCAAGGTAAATACAAGGACACCAAAAAGCCTAAGCTTGGGGATGCCCCAGAAGGCATCCCCTCTTTTGTCTTCGTTCATCAGTAACATTACTTGGAGCTATATTTTTATTCGCCACATGATATGTGTTTTGCTTGGAGTGTCTTGTATGATTTGTGTCTTAGATTTTTAGTTTACCACAATCATCCTTGCTGTACACACCTTTTGAGAGAGACACACATGAATTGGAATTTATTAGAATACTCTATGTGCTTCACTTATATCTTTTGAGCTATATAATTTTTTGCTCTAGTGCTTCGCTTATCTCTTTTAGAGCATGGTGGTGGTTTTATTTTATAGAAATAATTGATCTCTTATGCTTCATTTATATTATTTTGAGAGTCCTTTAGAACAACATGGCAATTTGCTTTTAGGCATAATAAAAAGCTTTCATACAAGTGCATTGAATACTAAAAGAAGTTTGATACTTGATGATTATTTTGAGATATGGAGATAGTGATATCAAAGTTGTGCTAGTTGAGTAGTTGTGAATTTGAGAAATACTTGTGTTGAAGTTTGCAAGTCCCATAGCATGCACGCATGGTAAACGTTGTGTAACAAATTTGAAACATGAGGTGTTATTTGATTGTCTTCCTTATGAGTGGCGGTAGGGGACGAGCGATGGTCTTTTCCTACCAATCTATCCCCCTAGGAGCATGCGCATAATACTTGGTTTTGATGATTTGTAGATTTTTGCAAGAAGTATATGAGTTCTTTATGACTAATGTTGATTCCATGGATTATACGTACTCTCACCCTTCCATCATTGCTAGCCTCTTCGGTACCGTGCATAGCCCTTTCTCACCTTGAGAGTTAGTGCAAACTTTGCCGGTGCATCCAAACCCCGTGATATGATACACTCTATCACACATAAACCACCTTATATCTTCCTCAAAACAGCCAACATACCTACCTATTATGGCATTTCCATAGCCATTCCGAGATAATTGCCATGCAACTTTCCACCATTCTGTTTATTATGACACGCATCATCATTGTCATATTGCCTTGCATGATCATGTAGTGGACACCGTATTTGTGGCAAAGCCACCGTTCATAATTCTTTCATACATGTCACACATGAGTCATTGCACATCCTGGTACACCGCCGGAGGCATTCATATAGAGTCATATCTTGTTCTAGTATCGAGTTGTAATCATTGAGTTGTAAATAAATAGAAGTGTGATGATCATCATTAATAGAGCATTGTCCCAAAAGAAAAAAAATTAAAAAAAGAAAGGTCAAATAAAAAAAGAAGGCCCCCCAAAAAATAGGGGGCAATGCTACTATACTTTTTCCACACTTGTGCTTCAAAGTAGCACCATGATCGACCATGATCTTTATGATCGAGAGTCTCTTGTTTTGTCATTTTCATATACTAGTGGGAATTTTTCATTATAGAACTTGGCTTGTATATTCCAACAATGGGCCTCCTCAAGTGCCCTAGGTCTTCGTGAGCAAGCAAGTTGGATGCACACCCACTTAGTTTCTTTTGTTGAGCTTTCATACATTTATAGATCTAGTGCATCCGTTGCATGGCAATCCCTACTCCTTTCATTGACATCAATTGATGGGCATCTCCCTAGCCCATTGATTAGCCGCGTCTATGTGAGACTTTATCCTTTTTTGTCTTCACGACATAACCCCCTTCATTATATTCTATTCCACCCATAGTGCTATATCCATGGCTCATGCTCATGTATTGCGTGAAAGTTGAAAAACGTTTGAGATTACTAAAGTATGAAACAATTGCTTGGCCTGTCATCGGGGTTGTGCATGATGAGAGCATTCTTGTGTGATGAAAATGGAGCATGACCAAACTATATGATTTTGTAGGGATGAACTTTCTTTGGCCATGTTATTTTGAGAAGACATAATTGCTTAGTTTTTTTTAAAGTACATGATTGCTTAGTTAGTATGCTTGAAGTATTATTACTTTTATGTTATATTAAACTTTTATTTTGAATCTTTCGGATCTGAACATTCATGCCACAATAAATAAAATTACATTGAGAAATATGCTAGGAAACATTCCACATCAAAATTTCTGTTTTTATCATTTACCTACTCGAGGACGAGCAGGAATTAAGCTTGGGGATGCTTGATACGTCTCCAACGTATCTATAATTTTTTATTGTTCCATGCTATTATATTATCTGTTTTGGATGATAACGGGCTTTATTTTACACTTTGATATTACTAGCACATATGCCCGAGCGTTGCAACACGAGAGATATTTTTTTACGAGAAGCATCGGAGAGATAATTGATTGTCCATTAAAACGGTCTCCATAGTGGTGGGGCTACAGAGCGAGGAGCTGCGATGTTCTCACGGGTCATGTTTGGCCCACGAGATCTTAATAGTGATGGGGTTGGTCGGAGTGGTGGCCACCACCCAACTTATACCTTTTTTTCTTTGTGTCCGCCACCGTGTCTAGGTTGTGGTTGTCTCATCATTTTGTGGCAGCACGGCAACTTTCAGGGCATAGTTGCTTCGACCACTCTCTCCTATGATGGCGTAACAGATATAGTACAAATTGCAGTGAATCCCCCGTTTCATTGGTATAATCAACACATAACCAGGTAGTCCCTACTTTACCAGGGTTTATTCTCTGTAATTATTTCAGCGATCACTTGCTCACATATTTTTAGTCAGAGCCAAACCAACATATTCTTTTTTATTGCCATGTGTCCACAATTTCTTTTAATTATATTCAACAAAAATATTCCTTTTTATTGTCAAATAGCACATTGGATGCACAACAGTTCAAATCTGGCCAGGCAAGTGGCAGGCACTAAAAGGACATGTGTTTGTAAGGCGCGAACGAAAATCCAAAACAATCACTGAGTTGAAGGATCAAACTCACAACCTCAAAAACTCGACCACGTGCTGCTAGCCACTCGAACAAACAACTCCTGCTAACAAATGGCCGGCGCGAATGTTTAATAATATACTGTAGCGTACCATTCAAAAAAACTCATCTTATTGAACTTATCAAAAAATAAATTAATAATTATGATATCTCAAATATTCTTCGAAACATGAAAATTTATTGAAATTCACAAAAAATTAAAAAGATGAACCTTTTATAAGAAAATGAACAATTTTTGAATATGTGAACAATTTTTGAAAATTAAATATGTTTTGAACAATGAAACAATTTTGAAAAACATGTTTCCTAACACAAGCATTACTTTGATTTTGTGAACGTTTCAATAAAAATGAATACTTTTTTAGTTTGTAACATTTTCAAAATGCAATTTATTTTGAAAATATCGAACAATTTTGGAAAACATAAAAAACAATTAAAATGCGATTTTTTTATAGTTTTCAATAAATTCTAGAATGGGAATAAAAATGTAAAATTTGGAAAAAAAAATTCAAAATGGTAAAAATATAATAAATTCTGGAGATTTTACGAAAATTAATCAAAAATTAAAATTCTGAAAAATTGAATTTATGAAAAATGGAAAAACAAAAAGAAACTTGGAAGAGAAAAAAGAAGGAAAGATAAAAGAAAAGGGAAAGAAATTAAAAAGAGAAAAGAAGCAGAACAGAGAAAAAATAAAAACGGTCCATCCCAGTACTGGGTGCCATATGCGAAACTTCGTCTATTTTACGCGCAGTGCGGTAAATAATGGTTCTCAGCTGCATGGACAGGAAAAAAATGGGCTGGGCCTCTGCGCGCGCGGCCACGTACGAAATTTTGCATAAAACTATATCTTTTATGGTAGAGGGACATACAAAAAATTAGTACCACCTTGGATAGAACAAAAAAAACAGTGGTGAACGGATGAAAGAATCGACGAAACACACCTTGCTTTATTAGTAGGTATAGATTTTTGGGACTAAACTACTAACCGGAGGCCCAGCCCAAATTGTTGTTTTTTTTGCCTATTTCAGTGTTTCGTAGAAAAGGAATATCAAACGAAGTCCAAATGGAATGAAACCTTCGGAAGCGTGATTTTTGGAACAAACGTGATCCAAGGGACATGGAGTGGACTTCAAGAAACAATCAAGGAGGCCATGAGGCAGGGGGGCGCCTACCCCCTGGCCGTGCCCTCCACCCTCGTGGCCCCCTAGTTGCTCCACCGACCTACTTCTTCCTCCTATATATATCCATATACCCTGCAAACATCCAGGAGCACCACGAAACCGTATTTCCACCGCCGCAACCTTCTGTACCCAAGAGATCCCATCTTGGGGCCTTTTCCAGAGCTCCACTGGAGGGGGCATTGATCACGGAGGGCCTCTACATCAAGTCCATGGCCCCTCCGATGATGTGTGAGTAGTTTACCTCAGACCTTCGGGTCCATAGCTAGTAGCTAGATGGCTTCTTCTCTTTCTTTGGATCTCAATACAAAGTTCTACTCAATTCTCTTGGAGATTATTCGATGTAATCTTCTTTTGCGGTGTGTTTGTCGAGATCCGATGAATTGTCGGTTTATGATCAAGTTTATCTATGAAAAATATTTGAATCTTCTCTGAATTCTTTTATGTATGATTGGTTTATCTTTGCAAGTCTCTTCGAATTATCAGTTTGGTTTGGCCTACTAGATTGATCTTTCTTGCAATGGGAGAAGTGCTTAGCTTTGGGTTCAATCTTGCCGTGCTCGATCCCAGTGACAGAAAGGGAAACGGCACATATTGTATCGTTGCCATCAAGGACAAAAAGATGGGGTTTATATCATATTGCATGAGTTTATCCCTCTACATCATTTCATCTTGCTTAAGGCGTTACTCTATTCTTATGAACTTAATACTCTAGATGCATGCTGGAAAGCGGTCGATGTGTGGAGTAATAGTAGTAGATGGAGGCAGGAGTCGATCTACTTGTCACAGACGTGATGCCTATATACATGATCATACTTAGATATTCTCATAATTATTCGCTTTTCTATCAATTGCTCGATAGTAATTTGTTCACCCACCGTAATACTTATGCTATCTTGAGAGAAGCCACTAGTGAAACCTATGGCCCCGGGTCTATTCTCCATCATACAAGTTTCCAATCTATTTTATTTTGCAATCTTTACTTTCAATCTATATCATAAAAATACCAAAAACATTTATATTATTATTATTATCTCTATCAGATCCCAGTCTTGCAAGTGGCCGTGAAGGGATTGACAACCCCTTTATCGTGTTGGTTGCGAGGTTCTTATTTGTTTGTGTAGGTACAAGGTGACTCGCGCGTGGTCTTCTACTGGATTGATACCTTGGTTCTCAAAAACTGAGGGAAATACTTACACTACTTTGCTGCATCACCCTTTCCTCTTCAAGGGAAAACCAACATAGTGCTCAAGAGGTAGCACTTAGCATCACCCTTTAATGAGAACGGAAACAACTTAAGGATAAAGTAATAGCGAGTTTTCTCATCATGTGTAAAGAGGGTGGCTATATCATTTAATTTAGTAAGATGTGCCACAACAGTTTCAGACTCATAGCCATAAAAAGGATCAGATTCAACCAAAGTAATTAACTCAGGATCGACAGAGAAATCATAATCCTTATCAGTAATAAAGATAGGTGAAGTAGAAAAAGCAGGGTCATATTGCATTCTAGCATTCAAAGACTTTTCTTTAAGCTTAGCTAATAATTTCTTAAGATCAAATCTATTATTGCAAGCAAGAAAGTCTCTAGCAGTTTCTTCATCCATAACATAACCCTCAGGAACAATAGGCAATTCATATCTAGGGAGAGAATACTCATCATCACTTTCATCAATATTATCAGTTTCAATAATTTCATTCTCTCTAGCCCTAGCAAGTTGTTCATCAAAAAATTCACCTAGCGGCATAGTAGTATCAAGCATAGAAGTAGTTTCATCATAAGTATCATGCAAAGCAGAAGTGGCATCATCAATAACATGCGACCTATCAGAATCAATAACATGTGTAGGTGTCGCAAGTTTACTCAAAATAGAAGGTGAATCAAGTGCAGAGCTAGATGGCAGTTCCTAACCTCCCCTCGTAGTTGAGGGAAAAATCTTGGTTCTTTGATCTTTCAAGTTCTTCATAATGATAAGCAGATACAAATCCCAAGTGACTCAAATAATAGAGCTATGCTCCCCGGCAACGGCGCCATAAAATTGTCTTGATAACCCACAAGTATAGGGGATCGCAACAGTTTTCGAGGATAGAGTATTCAACCCAAATTTATTGATTCGACACAAGGGGAGCCAAAGAATATTCTCAAGTATTAGCAGCTGAGTTGTTAATTCAACCACACCTGGAAACTTAATATCTGCAGCAAAGTGTTTAGTAGCAAAGTAATATTATAATAGTGGTAACGGTAGCAAAGTAATATTTTTGGGTTTTATAGTGATTGTAACAGTAGCAACAGAAAAGTAAATAAGCGAAGAACAATATATGAAAAGCTCTAGGCATTGGATCGGTGATGGAGAATTATGTTGGATGCGATCGATCATGCAACAATTATAACATAGGGTGACACAGAACTAGCTCCATTTCATCAATGTAATGTAGGCATGTATCCCGGATATAGTCATACATGCTTATGGAAAAGAACTTGCATGACATATTTTGTCCTACCCTCCCGTGGCAGCGGGGTCCTATTGGAAACTAAGGGATATTAAGGCCTTCTTTTAATAGAGTACCGGACCAAAGCATTAACACATAGTGAATACATGAACTCCTCAAACTATGGTCATCACCGGTAATGGTCCCGATTATTGTCACTTCGGGGTTAATTGATCATAACACATAATAGGCGACTATAGACTTGCAAGATAGGATCAAGAACTCACATATATTCATGAAAACATAATAGATTCAGATCTGAAATCATGGCACTCGGGCCCTAGTGACAAATATTAAGCATAGCAAAGTCATAGCAACATCAATCTCAGAACATAGTGGATACTAGGGATCAAACCCTAACAAAACTAACTCGATTACATGATAAATCTCATCCAACCCATCACCGTCCAGCAAGCCTACGATGGAATTACTCACGCACGGCGGTGAGCATCATGAAATTGGTGATGGAGGAAGGTTGATGATGACGATGGTGACAGATTCCCCTCTCCGGGGCCCCGAACGGACTCCAGATCAGCCCTCCCGAGAGAGTTTAGGTCTTGGCGGCGGCTCCGTATTGTAAAACGCGATGAATCCTTCTCTATGATTTTTTCTCCCCGAACATGAATATATGGAGTTGGAGTTGAGGTCGGTGGAGCGTCAGGGGGCCCACGAGGCAGGGGGGCGCGCCCAGGGACGGTAGGTGTGCTCCCACCCTCGTGGACAGGGTGTGGGCCCCCTGACGTGGATTCTTCTTCCAGTATTTTTTATATATTCCAAAAATAATCTCCGTTGATTTTTAGGTCATTCTGAGAACTTTTATTTCTGCACAAAAATAACACCATGGAAATTCTGCTGAAAACAGCGTCAGTCCGGGTAAGTTCCATTCAAATTATGCAAATTAGAGTCCAAAACAAGGGCAAAAGTGTTTGGAAAAGTAGATACGACAGAGACGTATCAGGACCCACCCGGTCAAAGCGTACGTAACGTTGTCATTCTATTGGCGAACGTGTACGTAAATACGATCGGTCTGTCTGCAAGCTGCAACAATGAACCGTGGCCGTGCAAGGAAGGGCACGTGTCGTAGTAGAGGCGTGCACATGTCGTAGTAGAGGCGCGCATGTAGCATGTACACGTACGTACAATGACCAGGGTGCAAGAAAGTAAATACGGCCACGTACGTACATACGGACGGGGTCTCGAATGCCTACTCATGCATACGTATGGCCAGGGCTCGTGTACATGGCTGGGTCAGAAAGGAGAAACTGCGTCGTCTTCGTGTTCATGTGGAGGCAACGGAATGCGTCGTGTTCATTGGGAGGCAATGGAACGCGTGTTGTTCATCGGGAGCTAACCGGCTTGGACAGAACAGCCGATGGAAACGAGGCATGGCGTACCGCAGAATAGAGGAAATGGCCTTGTGTTCGACCGGACACGGTGGAAACGGGATTCTGTTCATCGGGAGGGGTCTGGCGTACCGCAAAACAGAGGAGATGGACCTCCTACAGTGGAAACAGGGTCCTGTTGATCGGGAGGGGTGTTGCGTACCGCAAAACGGAGGAAACAGAGGAAACGGACTTGTGTTGGAGCGCTACGGTCAAAACGGGGTCCTGTTCATCGGGAGGGGTGTGGCGTACCGCAAAACGGAACTCCATGAGATACTGTTCATCTCCACCATCGACCTCCTCCAGCCTCCACGGGCTACTGTTCATCCACCGTCGACCTCCTCTAGCCTCCACCTGTGACTGTTCATCCACGGGCTCCTGTTCATCCAGACTCCACCGGCTACTGTTCAACCAACCCTCTCCACGGGGTCCTGTTCAACCACCCCTCCACGGGCTACCGTTCAACCAATCCTCCACCGGCTACTGTTCAACCAGCCCTCCACAGGGTCCTGTTCATCCAGCCCTCCACGGGGTCCTGTTCATCCACCGTCTCGATCAATCGGGGTACTGTTAATTCAGCGGCAACGACCTCTACTACCACGGGGTCATGTTCATCCAACCCCATCAGGAACTATTCATCCAAAACCCCTCAACAACGCTCACTGTTCATCCAGGGAAGGGGCAGCAGTGTTTGATCGGCTTCAGTTAGCAGCAGTAGCGAAGAAATCACTCGGGTTCAGTTAATAGCAAGGGATCGATCGATCGCTCGGGTTCAGTAACGCGTAGCCTGTAGTGCAATCGCTTGGGTTCAGTTAGAGCCCAATGCCTCACTCGGGTTCAATTAGAGCCCAATGCCTCGCACACAAGCGCGTACGTACGAGAGAAACGTGCATCGCTCGGCCCCCGACCACCCACTGTAACTAGGAACTCCCTGATATTTTCCTCTCCCTTTCTTCTACCATGGTTTTTTCCGTCATGGACGGCCCAAAGAATGTCATGCGGTTGTGTCTCCGGCCCGCCCAGGATGAAAAGCCCATTTTCTATCATGATTTTTTGTCGTAGAAGTAGGACCCCACCACATCTATGATGATACCGTGTTTTGTTACAATTATCGTCATAGAAGTGTCATAAGTATGACAGAAAAAAAATTCATTCGGCCCAAAATGTCACGGATGTGTCTTTTTTTGTAGTGATTCTACCTTTGGCCACGATACGAAGTAGATATTGATTTATGTTCAAGCGATGCACATCCACGATCATTAGATAGTGATACGTGAATGAATTGTGCAATCTCTCTCACACACATACATATCTCATTTCCCCGTGGGCATCGGAATCACACACGCGCACTTTGTGTATTTCTCTCCCTCCGTCAAGGTTAGAGTTCGTCTTTCTACCCCGTCCTACAAGTCTCTCACACAGAAACACATACCCTCTCTCTGTCGAACACGCCCACCCCTTTAATTCTGCCCACCCACAGCCGCTAATGTCTCAATGGATAATTATGTCTCTCACACATATCCCTAAGGTTAACACGAGTTTCGAAACCATATGAATACATACAATGGGATTCCAGCAAAGCACCTTTTGTTTTGAGATTTTGCCCTCTCTCTCTCTCACACACACACACACACGCGCGCATAGACATTGTTTATCACTTCATTTTTTCCGACACTTGCATGCACAACATTTGTTTATCTCCGTGATGCTTTAAGTATGCCTCGCACACATCCTATCTACCTATCCCTTAATATAGATATGTGCCACACAAACTCCTTCTCCCTACTAGCAAGATGCCCATGCGTTGCACGGAACATCAAGATGCAATTGTATGAGTAGTTTATCTTGTGGGAGAAAAGGATGAATGAGGGAATTCCTTATTTGCAAATGTGGAGAGGGGTGTGGGTATCTTTTTGCAAAATTGCCATAGTTTCCTTCCTATCCATCAGATAAATCGGATGGCCTATATTGCAGGATGGCAGGAACAACATCATCACCAACTCTATTTTTTATAAGAGTAGAGATATGTAAGTGTCACTGCCCCTCCCCCACCCACCCCCACACACACACTTCCCGACACCGAAGGAGTAGGGTGACACCTCGCTCTTGACACTAATCTATCGACTGGCTTCTCTCTCAAGCACGCACACATACACACAAACACACACACACACACAACCCGACAACAAAGGAGGTAGGGTGGTGATACGTCTCCAACGTATCTATAATTTTTGATTGCTCCATGCTATATTATCTACTGTTTTGAATGTTTATGGGATTTATTATACACTTTTATATCATTTTTGGGACTAACCTATTAACCCAGAGCCCAGTGCCAGTTTCTGTTTTTACCCTGTTTTAGGGTTTCGAAGAATAGGAAATCAAACGGAGTCCAATTGACCTGAAACTCCACGGAACTCATTTTTGGAAGGAAAGAAGCCCAGAAGACTTGGAGTGCACGTCGGGGGACCTACGAGGAGGCCACGAGGCAGGGGGCCCGCCCACCCCCTAGGGCGCGCCCTCCACCCTCGTGGCCCCCCTGATGTACTTCTTCTGCCTATATATCTCCATATACCCTAAAAACACCCAAGAGCACAATAGATCGGGAGTTCCACCACCAGAAGCCTCCGTAGCCACCGAAAGCCAATCTAGACCCGTTCCGGCACCCTGCTGGAGGGGGAATCCTTCTCCGGTGGCCATCTTCATCATCCTGGTGCTCTCCATGATGAGGAGGGAGTAGTTCTCCCTCGGGGCTGAGGGTATGTACCAGTAGCTATGTGTTTGATCTCTCTCTCTCTCTCTCTCTCTCTCTCTCTTTCGTGTTCTTGAGATGATACGATCTTGATGTATCACGAGCTTTGCTATTATAGTTGGATCTTATGTTTCTCCTCCCCCTCTTCTCTCTTCTAATGAATTGAGTTTCCCCTTTGGAGTTATCTTATCGGATTGAGTCTTTAAAGACTTGAGAACACTTGATGTATGTCTTGCCGTGCGTATCTGTGGTGACAATGGGATACCACGTGATTCACTTGATGTATGTTTTGGTGATCAACTTGCGGGTTCCGCCCATGAACCTATGCATAGGGGTTGGCACACATTTTCGTCGTCATTCTTCGGTAGGAACTTTGGGGCACTCTTTGAGGTTCTATGTGTTGGTTGAATAGATGAATCTGAGATTGTGTGATGCATATCGTATAATCATACCCACGGATACTTGAGGTGACATTGGAGTATCTAGGTGACATTAGGGTTTTGGTTGATTTGTGTCTTAAGGTGTTATTCTAGTACGAACTCTAGGGATGTTTGTGACACCTATAGGAATAGCCCAACGGATTGATTGGAAAGAATAACTTTGAGGTGGTTTCGTACCCTACCATAATCTCTTCGTTCGTTCTCTGCTATTAGTGACTTTGGAGTGACTCTTTTTTGCATGTTGAGGGATAGTTATGTGATCCAATTATGATATTATTGTTGAGGAAACTTACACTAGCGAAAGTATGAACCCTAGGCCCTATTTCCTATCATTGCAATACCATTTATGCTCACTTTTATCATTCGTTACCTTGGTGTTTTTATATTTTCAGATTACAAATACCTTTATCTACTATCCATATACCACGTGTTTCACCATCTCTTCGCCGAACTAGTGCACCTATACAATTTACCATTGTATTGGGTGTGTTGGGGACACAAGAGACTCTTTGTTATTTGGTTGCAGGGTTGCTTGAGAGAGACCATCTTCATCCTACACCTCCTACGGATTGATAAACCTTAGGTCATCCACTTGAGGGAAATTTGCTACTGTCCTACAAACCTCTCCACTTGGAGGCCCAACAACGTCTACAAGAAGAAGGCTGTGTAGTAGACATCAAGCTCTTTTCTGGCGCCGTTGCCAGGGAGGTGAGTGCTTGAAGGTATGTCTTTAGATCTTGCAATCGAGTATTTTAGTTTCTTGTTTTATCACTAGTTTAGTTTATAAAAGAAAACTATAAAATATGGAATTGAGTTTATCTCATACGCTTCACCTTTTTAATATTTTTCGTGAGTATGATGGAAAGGATAATTGTGCTCAAGTGCTAGAAGAAGAAATCTATAAAATGTTTGACACTAAATATTTGAATGATGAGCATGATTGCAATGTTTTTAGTATGAATTCCTTGAATATCCATGATGCTAATGATATGCAAAGCCACAAGCTTGGGGAAGCTATGTTTGATGAAGATGATATTTTTGTCCCCCAAGTTTTGATGAGCAAATTTATTATGATGAAAGCATGCCTCCTATCTATGATGATTATTGTGATGACATGTATGCTTTAAAGAATAATGATAACCATCAAACTTGTCATCTTGATCTTAATTTTCAATCACATGATAGTTATTTTGTTGAGTTTGCTCCCACTATTATTCATGAGAAGAATTTTGCTTGTGTGGAGAGTAGTAAATTTTCTATGCTTGTAGATAGTGAAAAGAATGCTTTAAGTGCTAGTTATATTGTTGAATTCACTCATGATGCTACTGAAAATTATTATGAGGGAGGAATATATGCTTGTAGGAATTGCAATAATATCAAGGTTCCTCTCTATGTGCTTAAAGTTTTGAAGTTATGCTTGTTTTACCTTCCTATGCAAGTTGATTCTTGTTCCCACAAGTTGTTTGCTCACAAAATCCCTATGCATAGGAAGTATGTTAGACTTAAATGTGCTAGTCATATTCTTCATGATGCTCTCTTTATGTTTCAATTCTATCTTTTATGTGAGCATCGTTGAAATCATCATGCCTAGCTAGGGGCATTAAACGATAGCGCTTGTTGGAAGGCAACCCAATTTTATTTTAGTTCCTTGCTTTTTAATCATTCTTAGTAGTAAATAATTCATCTAGCCTCTGTTTATATGTGGTTTTATGCTTTTAGTTAGTGTTTGTGCCAAGTAGAACCTTTGAGAAGACTTGGGGAAAGTCTTGTTGGTCATGCTGTAAAAAACAGAAACTTCAGCGCTCACGAGAACTGCTGCCATTTTTATTTGGAGAGTGTTATTTAGTTAATTCTTTTTGAAGACGATTAATAGATAAATTACTCAGGTACGGCAAGTTATTTGAGAATTTTATGAGTTCCATAAGTATACGTTTGATTCAGATTACTACAGACTGTTCTGTTTTTGACAGATTCTGTTTTCTATGTGTTGTTTGCTTATTTTGAAGAATCTATGAGTAGTATCGGAGGGTATGAACCATAGATAAGTTGGAATACAGTAGTTTTAACACCAATATAAATAAAGAATGAGTTCACTACAGTACCTTGAAGTGGTGATTTACTTTCTTATACTAACGGAGCTCATGAGTTTTCTACTTTAAGTTTTGTGTTGTGAAGTTTTCAAGTTTTGGGTAAAGATTCGATGGATCATGGAATAAGGAGTGGCAAGAGCCTAAGCTTGGGGATGCCCAAGGCACCCCAAGGTAATATTCAAGGATAGCCAAGAGCCTAAGCTTGGGGATGCCCCGGAAGGCATCCCCTCTTTCCTCTTTGTTCATCGGTAACTTTACTTGGAGCTATATTTTTATTCGCCACATGATATGTGTTTTGCTTGGAGCGTCAATTTATTTTGTTAGGGTTTGCCTGCTGTTATTTAGAACAATGTTTTGCATCTTTTATTTCAATAAAAGTGGCATTGATAGCCTTTACTATGCCTATGTTACAAGTATACATGTTGCTGTTTGATAACAGAAAGTTTACCGCTGTTGCAATAATTCCCTAGAAAAGTCAGAATATGATAAAATGTTGAAACCTTTTGCATATTAAGCTCTGATAAATTTACTACAGTGGGAATTTTCTTTCATAATTGTTGGATGTATGGAAGTATGGATGTTGCAGCATTCTTTACAGACTATCCTGTTTAGGCAGATTGCTGTTATGTTTGCATTGTTTGCATATGTTTGCTTCTTTAATGATTCTATTTGAGGATAGGACTATTAAATATGGAGAGGCATTTAGTATGCAATGGTGAATAATAATTTTAGTGATTTGCTACAGTAGAGTATGATAAGGTTTTGCCAATGGTTTATACTAACTTATCTCATGAGTCCTTGTTGAGTTTTGTGTGGATGAAGCTTTTGAGATTTAGGGAGACCGTGATATGAGAGGAATTAAGGAGACACAAAATCTCAAGCTTGGGGATGCCCACGGCACCCCAAGATAATATTTCAATAAGTCTCAAGCGTCTCAGCTTGGGGATGCCCCGGTTGGCATCCCACCTTTCTTCTTCAACAACTATCGATTAGTATCGGTTGATCCTAAGTTTTTGCTTCTGCACATGATGTTTGCTATTCTTAGATGCCATTTTATTTTGCTTTTCTTGCTGTTTGAATAAAATACCAAGATCTGAAATTATTAAATGAGAGAGAGTCTTCACATAGTTGCATAATTATTCGACTACTCATTGATCTTCACTTATATCTTTCGGAGTAGTTTGTCATTTGCTCTAGTGCTTCACTTATATCTTTTAGAGCATGGTGGTAGTTTTATTTTGAAGAAATAGATGAACTCTCATGCTTCACTTATATTATTTTGAGAGTCTTAAATAGCATGGCAATTTGCTTAAAATCCTAATATGCTAGGTATACAAGATTATTAATAAAACTTTCTTATGAGTGTGTTGAATACTAAGAGAAGTTTGATGCTTGATGATTGTTTTGAGACATGGAGGTAATAATATCAAAGTCGTGCTAGTTGAGTAGTTTTGAATTTGAGAAATGCTTGTGTTGAAGTATGCAAGTCCCGTAGCATGCACGTATGGTAAACGTTATGTAACAAATTTGAAATATGAGGTGTTATTTGATTGTCCTCCTTATGAGTGGCGGTCGGGGACGAGCGATGGTCTTTTCCTACCAATATATCCCCCTAGGAGCATGCGCGTAGTGCCGAGGTTTTTGATGACTTGTAGATTGTTGCAATAAGTATGTGAGTTCTTTATGACTAATGTTGAGTCCATGGATTATACGCACTCTCACCCTTCCATCATTGCTAGCCTCTTCGGTACCGTGCATTGCCCTTTCTCACATTGAGAGTTGGCACAAACTTCGCCGGTGCATCCAAACCCCGTGATACGATATGCTCTATCACACATAAACCTCCTTATATCTTGCTCAAAACAGCCACCATACCTACCTATTATGGCATTTCCATAGCCATTCCGAGATATATTGCCATGCAACTTTCCACCGTTCCGTTTATCATGACACATTCATCATTGTCATATTGCTTAGCATGATCATGTAGTTGACATCGTATTTTTGGCAAAGCCACCGTTCATAATTCTTTCATACATGTCACTCATGAGTCATTGCATATCCCGGTACACCGCCGGAGGCATTCATATAGAGTCATCTTTGTTCTAGTATCGAGTTGTAATCATTGAGTTGTAAAAAAATAGAAGTGTGATGATCATCATTATTAGAGCATTGTCCCAAGTGAGGAATAAATAAAAAAGGAAAGGCCATAAAAAAGAGAAGGCCCAAAAAAATAGAAAGGCCATAAAAAAGAAAAGGCCCAAAAAAGAGAGAGAAAAAGAGAGAAGGGACAATGTTACTATCCTTTTACCACACTTGTGCTTCGAAGTAGCACCATGATCTTCATAGTAGAGAGTCTCTCATGATATCACTTTCTTATACTAGTGGGAATTTTTCATTATAGAACTTGGCTTGTATATTCCAACAATGGGCCTCCTCAATTTCCCTAGGTCTTCATGAGCAAGCAAGTTGGATGCACACCCACTTAGTTTCTTTTGTTGAGCTTTCATACATTTATAGCTCTAGTGCATCCGTTGCATGGCAATCCCTACTCCTTGCATTAACATCAATCGGTGGGCATCTCCGTAGCCCATTGATTTGCCTCATTGATGTGAGACTTTCTTCCTTTTTGTCTTCTCCACATAACCCCCTCATTATATTCTATTCCACCCATAGTGCTATGTCCATGGCTCGCGCTCATGTATTGCGTGAAGGTTTATGAGTTTGAGATTACTAAAGTATGAAACAATTGCTTGGCTTGTCATCGGGGTTGTGCATGATGAGAGCATTCTTGTGTGACGAAAATGAAACATGACTAAACTATATGATTTTGTAGGGATGAACTTTCTTTGGCCATGTTATTTTGAGAAGACATAATTGCTTAGTTAGTATGCTTGAAGTACTATCATTTTTATGTCAATATGAACTTTTGTCTTGAATCTTTCAGATCAGAATATTCATACCACAATTAAGAAGTATTACATTGAAATTATGCCAACTAGCATTCCACATCAAAAATTCTTTCTTTTATCATTTACCTACTCGAGGACGAGCAGGAATTAAGCTTGCGGATGCTGATACGTCTCCAACGTATCTATAATTTTTTATTGCTCCATGCTATATTATCTACTGTTTTGAATGTTTATGGGCTTTATTATACACTTTTATATCATTCTTGGGACTAACCTATTAACCCAGAGCCCAGTGCCAGTTTTTTGTTTTTACCCTGTTTTAGGGTTTCGAAGAAAAGGAAAATCAAACGGAGTCCAATTGACCTGAAACTTCACGGAACTCATTTTTGGAAGGAAAGAAGCCCAGAAGACTTGGAGTGCACGTTGGGGGACCTACGAGGAGGCCACGAGGCAAGGGGCGCGCCCACCCCCCTAGGGCGCGCCCTCCACCCTCTTGGGCCTCTCGTGCCCCCCCTGACGTACTTCTTCCGCCTATATATCTCCATATACCCTAAAAACACCCGAGAGCACAATAGATCGGGAGTTCCACCGTCAGAAGCCTCCGTAGCCACCGAAAGCCAATCTAGACCCGTTCCGGCACCCTGCCGGAGGGGGAATCCTTCTCCGGTGGCCATCTTCATCATCCTGGTGCTCTTCGTGACGAGGAGGGAGTAGTTCTCCCTCGGGGCTGAGGGTATGTACCAGTAGCTATGTGTTTGATCTCTCTCTCTCTCTCGCTCGTGTTCTTGAGATGATACGATCTTGATGTATCACGAGCTTTGTTATTATAGTTGGATCTTATGTTTATCCTCCCCCTCTTCTCTCTTCTAATGAATTGAGTTTCCCCTTTGGAGTTATCTTATCGGACTGAGTCTTTAAAGACTTGAGAACACTTGATGTATGTATTGCCATGCGTATCTGTGGTGACAATGGGATACCACGTGATTCACTTGATGTATGTTTTGGTGATCAACTTGCGGGTTCCGCCCATGAACCTATGCATAGGGGTTGGCACACATTTTCGTCGTGATTCTCCGGTAGGAACTTTGGGGCACTCTTTGAGGTTCTATGTGTTGGTTGAATAGATGAATATGAGATTGTGTGACGCATATCGTATAATCATACCCACGGATACTTGAGGTGACATTGGAGTACCTAGTTGACATTAAGGTTTTGGTTGATTTGTGTCTTAAGGTGTTATTCTAGTACAAACTCTAGGGATGTTTGTGACACCTATAGGAATAGCCGAACGGATTGATTGGAAAGAATAACTTTGAGGTGGTTTCGTACCCTACCATAATCTCTTCGTTCGTTCTCCGCTATTAGTGACTTTGGAGTGACTCTTTGTTGCATGTTGAGGGATAGTTATGTGATCCAATTATGATATTATTGTTGAGGGAACTTACACTAGCCAAAGTATGAACCCTAGGCCCTATTTCCTATCATTGCAATACCGTTTATGCCCACTTTTATCATTCGTTACCTTGCTGTTTTTTATATTTTCAGATTACAAATGCCTTTATCTACTATCCATATACCACTTGTTTCACCATCTCTTCGCCGAACTAGTGCACCTATACAATTTACCATTGTCTTGGGTGTGTTGGGGACACAAGTGACTCTTTGTTATTAGATTGCAGGGTTGCTTGAGAGAGACCATCTTCATCCTATGCCTCCTACGGATTGATAAACCTTAGGTCATCCACTTGAGGGAAATTTGCTACTGTCCTACAAACCTCTGCACTTGGAGGCCCAACAACGTCTACAAGAAGAAGGTTGTGTAGTAGACATCAGGTGTGTCGGCGTTCTGGGAACGGGGGTCCCCAGACTTGCCTGCCTGCGGCCTGCGGCGTGGCTCAGGTGGGGGCCCAGCGCGGCCCATCTTCATCAGCCCAAGCTCAAGACCCTCGCGAGGGGCCAAGCCTCGCGGGGCGGACGACAGGAAGCTTCCTCAGGAGCGGCCTCATCAGGCAGGCTCACGAGGAGGTGGAGAGATCAATGCAAGGGTACCTCACGAGGATCCCGTGACGCAAGCCGTGACGAATCAAGACCAGGCAGGCACCAGGCAGGCGCCGGCCTACGCAGAGTCCTTGTTTCCCCTTTGGTGCAAAGGGGGCAAGCACAGGCCAAGGAATCAGGCAAAGGTTACCATTCCTGTGCAACGAGACCAAGACCAGCCGGACGGCCGGACGGAGATCACCGTGGAGCCCAAGACGGCGTCATCACCAGTGCTTTTGGCAGCCGAAGACCACCTTTGGTCAGGATAACTTGTACTAGATGTTCCCCTTCAAAATGGCCAATTATTGGCGCCCTCCCCTCTCATTATTTTTGGGAGAGGCCAAGGGCCTCTATAAATAGAGCTAGCCACCACAGAGTAGAGGCATCGAATTGAGAGGGGAAAAGAGAGGAGAAACCTAGTAGAGACTAAGTAGAACACACCACACCAGCTCAAGAACACCCCTTCTGAGGCTGTTCTTCCCTTGTACTATCCATCATCAGCCCCAGAGGCAATCCACCACGCCACACACTAGAGTAGGGTATTACACCACAACGGTGGCCCGAACCAGTATAAACCTCGTGTCTCTTGTGTTTTTCATCATTTTCATCTTAGTTCGCACGAGAGGATCGGACGTAGATTGGTAGGGCAGAGATCTCCATGCGCACCCTAGTGTTCGAACCTCAAGGGTCTGCCGGAACCCGAAATCCAACATTTGGCGCGCCAGGTAGGGGTGCGCCGGAATCTTTCTTCCGTTGTTCGCGTGTGATCTTCTGTCGTGTCCATGGCTGACGCTCGTCGGGCTCGCGCCGAGCGCCGGGCTGCTCGCGCCACTCGCGTTGCGCAGACAGCGCCCGTCGATGGCCCCCCTTGTCGTTCCCCGTCGCCCGCCGCCAACGCCACCACCAGCCCGGCGGGGAACGCGTAGCAGGCCTCGTCCCAGCATCCTTCGGTGCGGCGGGATGGCCGCACCGCCACCCCGTCGCTGACTCCAGCTGGCTCGTCGTCCCATGCCCGTCGCGCATCCATGGATGCGCACGCCTCACTGCTCTTGGTGCGGGAGCTCCTACACTATCGCCTCGTCGACGACCTCCACGAGGACTGGCTCGCCCGCATCACCGAGCTCGTCAGTGCCGCAGGGGGCTCCCCCCTGCGGTCCCTCTCGCTGCCTCGCCCTCCGTCCTGCGCAGGGAGCGAGGATCAGGAGGCGCCTCCGCCACCTCCTCCCCAAGAAGGTGCCTTGGCTCCAAGGCGCGCAGCCCCAGGGCGAGACCCTCCATGTCCGGCGCCTGTGAAGCAAGAAGGGAGCTACCAAGAGATCCCACGTCCCTGGGAAGGTGCTCGCGCGCTCCCAGCGCCGGCGCGTCGGGATCGCGCCCCAGCGCCTCCACGACAAGACCCCGCGCTGCTCCCAGTGGCGGCGCATGGTGACCCGCAAGAACGAGTCCAGCACCAGCAGAGGGCGCTGGTGGCCACGGCGGGCTGCCTTGCCTTCACCCCCGAGCTGCGCGGCGTCACATGGCCAGGCAAGTTCAAGCCTGACCTCCCTCCCGGCTACGATGGCACAGTGGACCCTGTGGAGTTCCTGCAGCTCTACGAGCTGGGCATCGTAGCCGCCAACGGAGACGAGAAGGTCATGGCGAACTGGTTCCCCATGGCGCTCAAGGACGGCGCCCGCACCTGGCTCCTGAACCTGGCTCCCGGCACGATCTCCTCCTGGAGCGAGATGCGCACCCGCTTCATCGCCAACTTCCAGGGCACTCGCGACCGGCTCCCGGCCGTGAGCGACCTGCACCGCATCAAGCAACATCCAGGAGAAACCCTGCAGAAGTACATCCAGCGCTTCAACTACACTCGCCTCAAGATCCCCTAGGTGACTGAAGAAGCTATCATCTCAGCCTTCTTCGACGGCGTGCGCGACGTCAAGATGAAGGAAGAGCTAGCAATCCATTAAGACCTGTGCACATGCCTGAAGCTGTTCAACTTGGCGACCAAGTGTGCCAGGGCTGAGGAAGGGCGTCTCTCCCTCCTCGAACTCCCGGCAGCCGACCCGGAAGAAAAGAAGATCAAGGCCAAAGACATGAAGCGCAAGGGGGCTGCCGTGCTAGCAGCGGAACCGGAAACCAAGCAAGGCAGGGATCAGCCTGAGTCATCCAAGGGCGGACGGTACTGTGTGTACCACGACCTCCACACCCACAACACCAACGAATGTCAAGAGCTCAGAGCCGTGTGAGATGGGCGAATCGGCCGACGCCCAGAGCGCAACGACAGGGGCTATGGCCGAGGAGGAGGAAGAGGCGGCGGATGATGGGAAGACCGTGGCCTTCACTAGGGATGGCGTGAATGCCCTCGCGAGGACCGCTGGCAGGACCAGCCTCACGAGCGAGGCTAGAGGGACCAGCCTCGTGAGGACCGCCCCCATGGCAACGCAGGCCTCCCTCCAAGACGACGGGGCTAGGGGCTTCCAAGAGCCGCGGGCAATCTTTTTGCAAAATTGCCATAGTTTCATTCCTATCCGTTAGATATAAATCCGACGGCCTATATTGCAGGATGGCACGCACACCATCATCACCAACTCTGTTTTCTACTCCCTCCGTTACTAAATATTCGTCCTTTTAGAGATTTGAACAAGTGACTACATACAGAGCAAAATGAGTGAATCTACACTCTAAAATATGTCTACATACACATCCGTACGTGGTAGTCCATTTGAAATCTGAAAAAGACAAATATTTAGGAACGGATGGAGTATAAGAGTGGACATGGATATATATCTCCAGCATGGTCTACAACAAAAATGTGCTGGACTGGTTAGCGCCGAATGCTCGCAACGCGATGACCAGAGTTCTAATTCTGTCTTTAACTTTAGATTTTTATATTATATATTACTTATTTAATATATACTTATTTCGCTACTGTACTGACAGTGGAACCCACAGAGTACTTAGAATACAATATTAAGGATGGACTTGTTTCCTTTTAACTTTATGTACGAAGCTGTAGCCACCCTGCAAGTCACGTGTACACTGTGCATGCAATTAAATTTTTATAGAGGGAGAATCATACACGCAATTAACTCAAATGGATTGGATGTGACTCTATTATTTCCAGCATAAGAGCATCTCCAATGGCAACCGACAAATTTCCTTCCGCTTCCTTCCGCGGAGGACGACATCAAACGCCAGCGGCATACATTTTCCCAACTCTAACCAACCAGATGAAATTCGTGCAAATACGGACTATTTTCATATAAGCATGTAGGATTTCATATAAAAAAAGCCGGATCTTCATATAAACATGATGGATTTCATTACATTTACATGAACTAAGTGGTGCTAATCCGGCTCTCTTTGTATAATTAATACTCCCTCCGTCCGAAAATACTTGTTCTAGAAATGGATGTATCTAGACATATTTTAGTTACAGATACATCCAATTTATCCATTCTTAGAACAAATATTCCCGCCAGCCGAAGAGGGAGTACCTAATCTAAATGGCCGCCCGCGGATCCCGTTGTCTTCCACATGTCCGGTAGACACTTGCGGGGTTGACGAAGGTCCTCGGAAGAGACAAAGCAGCAAAGAAACCACCTGAATGCGTAGTCGTCGCCTCGGCGGTGGCCTTCATGGGACCCAAGTGGCGGTGGCCTCCCGTGTTCTACTTCTCCTTGATGATGGCGGCGGACACGGAGAAGCTGGCCACCGACTCGTCGCTCTCCATGCACCCGACTTCTGTCTCTGCCTGCATGGCTTTGCTGCAGGCACGGGAGGCGCGCCCACGGACACGGGTGGCGCGGCCACTGCAGACACTGGTGGCGCGGTACGACGCGGCAGCGACGACGCCCGTACCGGCGTGCTCGCCGCCGTACCGGCGTGGAGCAACTCGCCACTCCTCATCGAGCTGAACTGGAGCGGCAAGTTGCTGAACCACGCACCGGATTGGGGTGGCAACTGACTCTGTCGGGCCAAGCAAGGTTGATGAAGCACCAAGCGGCCTGGCCCGTATCCGGAGGGCTCAACGGGCCACCCAACCGGGTGGTATGCCGGAGAACGGCTCCTCGGAAGCCACCAGAAGAGTGGAGAAAATGGTGAAGGAGGAGATGGGGGAGCGGCGGAGGGGTGCGATTCTTCCCGCTGTCTGTCTGGCCTCGTTTAAATAGAGGGCGGATGGTAGGAGCTTGGCCAGCGTCTAGCCTCGTTTAAACTGAGGGCGGCCGGTAGGAGCTTTGCCGGTGTTGCGTTCAATTCCGGCCCACTCATGAACGGACATGTGGCCGGAGTAGGTTTCTCAGTTTGCATGCGGGTTTAACGGAGGGGTTTGATGGAGTCAAGGAGGCGTGTTCAGCCGGGTGTGCAGCGGGCGGCGCAATACTATTTGATTTGACAGCGGGCGGCGCAGTTCCCGATATGGCTTTAATGCAGACGCGGGAGGAGTAGCGGTTCCTGAAATGTTGAATGGCCAATGATGCATCCTCCTTCAATTAGCATCGTGCATGCATGAGGGAAGTAATGGGAGGAGGACCGGGAAAAGAGGTTGCACGATGTGAATGCAACGCAGTTTGCACTCATATAAAGGCGCCCCTCCATTCCAGTGCATTTACCACATCGTACGCACCTAAGCATTTGCCTAAGCACCTACACTAAGCGTAAAAGTGCTCACTCCAGACCCATGGCCGCGATGCACGCGAGCCGCAAGCAGTTGTGCCAGATGGTCCACGACGCTGGCCTACGGCATGGCGCTGAGGATGGCCGCTGTCGATGCCAACTATGACTCTCAGTTGGACCAGATGATTGTTGCCACCACCAACAAGTTCACCGTCCTCAAGAAGCTCGGTGATGACATTGTGGTACTCCTCCAGCCCGTGCGCCCGGGCTCCTCATTGCATGCCACCCTAATCAGCCTCCATGGCTGGAACCTCTTTCAAACACTGGTGGCCCAGCGACTGCCTGCCGACGCCACGAAGAATGTCCACCTGGAGGTCGCGCTCGCCGCGAGGCGCCTCACCCTGCAAGAATTCGTCGACCTACACATCCACATGTACGAGCAAATTGTGTACATAGGTATCTAGAAGGCCATTGAGGACGCTACAACATTGGCCTTCCTCAACCGGCTAGAAGCCTTGGATGCCTTTTCTAAGAAGCACCTTGACCTCGCCAGAAAAGCCACCGCTCCTTAGCCGCCGGTCGGTGTCCCGGCACACTAAGTTGAGGAGGAGATCGTACGTTGATGGATGCATCTTTCTTCTTGCCTCCTGTAACCACCACTGTGATTGCATCATCGTGGCCTTAATTCTTATTGTGCTATTGCATTCTCGTTCCAGTCAATACCGACATGTGCGATCCCTTTGCTTAATTTTATGCATCACTGTAACTAGTACTCCACCCATCAATTTATAAGTTGTGCTTACCTTTTCCATCAACTTCATGCAACGCACGGGCATCTTTCTAGAAACACTAGAACATGTCAAACCGCATGTGATCAAACCGACGATGCACCAACCTAGCTACTACTTTGGATCCATCGCAACGCACGGGCACATTGCCAGTAAAAGGAAAAGGCCCGCCACGTTCGCGTCGCACCCCCACATGCCCGGGAATTGGGAGTATTCCACGGCCCGTCCGGCACGCCACATAGCTAGGGAAGGCGTGTTGCCTAGCATTTTCACTTTCATGTGGGACGCCGTTGAGCAAACCGACTATTGGCAAACCGCACCCCGCCCGCCGCCGGGTTGGAAAACAGAAATGAGGGGAAGATCTAGCTGTAGCACGGAAGCCAAGAAACTTGGTGTCTGATGGGGCTCGTTGATAGAGTGTTATTTATTCATAACTAGCAAGATGCCCATGCATTGCACGGAAAATCAAGATGCATTTGTATGAGTAGTTTATGTTGTGGGAGAAAAGGATGAACAAGAGAAGGCCCTATTCGCAAATGTGGAGAGGGGTGTGGGTATATTTTTGCAAAATTGCCATAGTTTCCTTCCTATCCGTCAGATATAAATCGGATGGCCTATATTGCAGGATGGTAGGCACACCATCATCACCAACTCTGTTTTTATAAGAGTATATATATAGATATAGATATAGAGAGCAGATATTTGGGTGCAATGCACGTGTACCTTACTAGTTGGTTACCAAATCCCATCCGGGTTTGGCATGAGCTCGTACTGCGGGAGCACCACAAGGCCTGCCGTAGGAGTTACATTTCCCTCTCGGGGCCCATGGGATCGAGCTTCACTGGCTTAGTGCACTGGCCTATGAGTCAATGACATGCGGACCTTAAATGCGGCTGGCTCACATGTCATTCTTGTGGTGGTGGCGTGGTTCGCAACTCACTCGTTCGAGATGAACCGGCCGGTGGTGGCGTGGTCGTGGCGAGGGTGCCACAGCTAGGCGTCGAGGCGTTACGAGGCGTAGATGGCCACACCGGCGGGTACTACCTGTAGTACAGAAGTACTCCAGCTGAGGATTGATGCCCGGGACGAAATGTGTCACAGCCGCTGGATGAAAATTCGATGGTGCGGGAGTACAGACTGGAGCACATGAGCGGAGAAGGCAAACCGCGTCCAATCAGGTGTGGCTGTGGTAGAAAGTTGATGGTGGCCACAATTCAGCTGGCCCGCATATCATGCACATAAAGGCAGAGGAGCGGTGGGGAGGAGAGGGATGAGGCGCACGTCGGGGGACATCGTGTCGTGGGTTGGAGCGGCATCGTGGGAATCGCATGTGGGTGTGGCAGTGGTAGAAACAAGAAACGTGATGGTCTCCGTGGTTCAACTTCCATGGACAAGCTCTCATGTAGGTTGACACATGCATTGCATACCACTCACTGTAAGGAGCAGTAGTAGAGAAAACTTGTTCCAAAGATACCATTTTCCGATAAAATTCTCGAGATATCATTAGTTTTTACACATGGGATTACTCATGCAAGGGTCAATCACAACATGTGTTTTGTAAAAAAATGCATCTTGATGTTCCCTGCAATGCACGGGCATCTTGCTATTTATAAAAGAAGCCCACACGGGCATCTTGCCGCAGGGTGTGCCACCGACCCAAACTCAAATTTTTTTCAAACGCTTAGGTGCGCCGGATGCCTTGCCACGCTACAAAATGTAAAAAAACAGCTCCAATTTTTCTAAAACCTGTTGACTTCAAACCATCAAAACAACCCAAGGAATATATTTTGAGTGAAGCATGATTTACTTTTACTAATATATGTATATCAAAACTAGAGTGTTTATATTTCAAGCCCGTGAACAAGTATTATTCTACTACTTTGGATCCATTGCAACGCACAGGCCAGCACATTGGTAGTCGTAGTCTCTATCTCTATCTCTACTCTACTCTTATAAAAAATAGAGTTGTTGATGATGGTGTGCCTGCCATCCTGCAGTATAGTCCGTCCGATTTATATCTGACGGATAGGAAGGAAACTATGGCAATTTTGCAAAGAAATACCCACACCCCTCTTATACTAGCAAGATGACCATGCGTTGCACGGAACCTCAAGATGCATTTGTATGAGTAGTTTATCCTGTGGGAGAAAAGGATGAATGAGGGAAGGCCTTATTTGCGAATGTGGAGAGGGGTGTGGGTATCTTTTTGCAAAATTTCCTTAGTTTCCTTCATATCCATCGGATATAAATTGGATGGCCTGTATTGCAGGATGGCCATCCGATCTATATCTAATGGATAGGAAGGAAACTATGAAAATTTACATGCACTCCTCTCCACATTTGCAAATAAGGCCTTCCCTCGTTCATCCTTTTCTCCCACAAGATCTTGATGTTTCCTTGGGGGTCTCTCCAGCGCGGCATGGCCGTAGTTGCAAGTTGGCGCCCCTTGAGATGCCAACGTTGAGGGGCACTCGGATTTTGTATGATGAGCAGGTAAGATGAGTTTGATCACGTAGTAAATGCATTCTAAAGACTACTTACGTGTCCATTTCCTAATTCTCCCCCTGTCCACCGTTTCACAGGTTAGGCTCGGTGCGAGTGGAGATTGACTTGCTTATGTACGGGAGGGTACCAACATCAATTTGCACAACATTTACAACGGTGACACCGTTCCCGTAGAACCTTTGTCTAACATTGGGATCTGCCATGCAATGGGCCAACGCCTGAATTGGTACAATGGAACCATGGTGAGATTGAAGAAGATAGCACGAACCTTGCACATGGCGGTTAAAGGTGGGCGATGCTTTCTCCGGCGGATTTGTTGCCGTACGAGTACGAAGATGTTGTGCTCCTTTCTAACCGCATCTTCGCAGTGACAAACCAGGGGACTTGTTTCGTATGGGACACATCCTACGGTATATTCCCTCTCTCCCAGTTTATTTGTTTTGAATTTTTTTTCGTTTTATAAGTTTCAAATTCAAATTTAGAGCTCCCCGTCACATGTTGAGATTACAATGTCCATTAAATCGTTGCGTGCATGTATAGTAAAGAAAAAATCTTGAGTTTGCCATGAGTTCGTGCAGCGGTAGCACCACAAGGCCTGGCGCAAGAGTTACATTTACCTCTCGGGGCCCTCGGGTCTGAGCTTCAGCGCCTTATGACACCTGCCTTTGAGTCAATAACATGTGGACCCGATAGGTGGCTGGTCCACATGTAATGCTCCCAAAGGCAGAGGGGTAGTGGGGCCGAGAGGGGTGAGCTGCAGGTCGGGGGACGTGTGGTGTCATGGGTTCGAGTGGCATCGTGGGAATCGCGTGTGGCTGTGGTAAACTTGATGCTCGCCGCATTTCAGTTGGACCACATGTCATGCACACAAAGGCAGAGGGGCGGTGCAACTGAGAGGGGTGAGGCGCTGTAGCGTCCCGACCTTAGACGATCAAGTCTCTGTGCGTAAGTGTCATCCCTGGATCGGTATGCTAACACACACAATACTCGAGGATTTATAATAGAGGTAAATCACATGTAGAAAGTAACGTAAATACTATTACCTCAATCCAAATAGCGGAAGTAACAACAAGGTTGTGGATTCCCATCAACACCAACGGCAAACTTGAGTGTAGAAATCATAACCCTAACGTATCACTTACTCGTCGTAAGATTCCTGCAACATGAGACGTTGCAGCCACAAAGGGTCAGTACATTGAATGTACTGGCAATTTCACACTGTAGAGGAATGAGTGTGAATCATCTTCATCAATAGTACAAGGCAAGTTCACACTTTGATCATATCCCTTTTCGTTACCTAGTTTTTATGCATTAGTTTCAACCCTCAAACATTGTATGGTTAGGAATTGATAACATGTGGGTATTGGGAAGTAGTTATTGAGGTAGGAACCTATTGTCCCGCATTCAAACCTTGGGAGTTACTTCTACGTTATGCTTACTGCTATGCTATGCTCGTAGACGTGGTTTGGATTTGAGAGAATTCATGGAAGTTGTGAGAGACTATTGTTAACTAAGGTTTAACTTAAGGTGGCTACTTTAATACACATCTGGGTGGATTGGTTGGGGCACCCTAGGGATATACTAGTGGACTTGCCCGGACACCTGGGGATATACCAGTGTTGTCCTAGGAGATCTTGGGGTACCCGTGTGATCATCCTATGGTTTGCCACCCAGGCTCAAAGGGGTCATAAGATTATTCATGCTAGAAACTTCCGTGTGCGGCCACAAGCTATTATGGGTTCTAGCATAGTTAAGTAAGTTGCATGACCTCTTCCAGTGGTAGGCTAGCAGATGTAGGGGATGTAGGTTGGTACGGTCTACCCGGGGTTAGAGTTAATTTTTCTGAAAGACTATGTCTCGGTCATCCGTTTCTCAAACACCAGAAATCCAATGGAGGAGATCGAGTCTTGTGGGGAAAAGTGCGCAAACCTCTGCAGCGTGTACAAACTAATCATGGTTAGCCGTGTCCCCGGTTATGGACATCTTGAGTATGTTGTTCTTGAATTATCATGTTGATCAGATCACTCTAAATTAATTTGTTGGGTTGTTAATTACTGTTTAATTGGGATTGAGATGGGGTTACCATTCTCAATGTTTTCAACAAACTTTGTAGTTCAATAAAATATATTCCTTTGTGGTAGGGAAAAATTGGCTTTATGCAAAAATAAACCTAGAGCTTTCCACCAGCCAAATATGCATGTAGTGATATCCTTTATTCATCATTGCTCGATAGTGTGAATTTGCCAATACATTCAATGTACTTACCCTTTGTGGCTGCAACGTCTCATGTTGTAGGAATCTTACGATGAGTAGGTGATACATTAGGGTTACGATTTCTACACTCAACTTGCCGTTGGTGTTGATGGGAATCCACAACCTTGTTGTTACTTCCGCTATTTGGATTGAGGTAATAGTATTTATGTTACTTTATACATGTGATTTACCTCTGTTATAAATCCTCAAGTACTGTGTATGTCAGCATACCAATCCAGGGATGACACTTAAGCACAGAGACTTGATCCATTCGGGTCGGGTCGCTACAGGCACACGTCGAGGGACGTGGTGCCGTGGGTTGGAGCGGCGTCGTGGGAATTGCGAGTGGCAGTGGATGAAACATGATGGTCGTTGTAGTTGAACTTCCATGGACAAGCTGTCATGTCTACAGACACATGCATTGCATACCGATCATTGGAAGGAGTAGTAGAGAAAGCTGGGAGGATAAATAGTTCCTTATAGTCAAGCGAACCCACGCTACTACTTGTTCCAAAGAAATGCACGCCATCAAAATAGTCCATCTATATCAATATACACAAAGAGGGAAATGTTTTTTACAATAGAGGAAATAGTTCATCCATCCATAATGCCCTGCTGTTGGTGCAACATCTTGTTGTTGTTGTTGTTGTTGTTGTTGTTGTTGTTGTTGTTGTTGTTGTTGTTGTTGTTGTTGTTGTTGTTGTTGTTGTTGCTGCTGCTGCTGTTGTTGCTGCTGTTGTTGTTGCTGTTGTTGTTGCTGTTGTTGTTGCTATTGTTGTTGCAGTTGTTGTTGTTGTTGTTGGTGCTGTT